>NC_086017.1:625000-1250000 GCF_029281585.2 Gorilla gorilla gorilla
ATCTACACCGCTATCTGTATGAACCTGGAAGTATCTACACAGACATCTGGATGAACACGGAAATATCTACACTGCTATCTGTATGAACATGGAAATACATGCACCGCTATCTGTATGAACATGGAAATATTTAAACCGCTATCTGTATGAACATGGAAATATATACACCGCTATCTGTATGAACATGGAAATATCTTCACCGCCATCTGTATGACCATGGATATATCTACACAGCCATCTGGATGAACATGGAAATATCTACACCGCCATCTGTGTAAACATGCATACATTTTCACCGCTATCTGTATAAACATGGAAATATCTACACCGCTATCTTTATGAACATGGAAATATCTACACCGCTATCTGTTTGAACATGGAAATATATACAGGGCTATCTGCTTGAAAATGGAAATATCTACACTGCTATCAGTATGAACATGGAAATGCATACACCGCTATCTGTATGAACAAGGAAATATCTACACCGCTTTCTGTATGAACATGGAAATATCTACACCGCTATCTGTATTAACATGGAAATATCTTCACCGCCATCTGTATGAACATGGATATATCTACACAGCCATCTGGATGAAAATGGAAATATCCGCACCGCTATCTGTATGAAGATGGAAATATCTCCACCGCTATCTGTATGAACATGGATATATCTACACAGCCATCTGGATGAACATGGAAATATCTACACCGCTATCTGTATGAACATGGAAATAGCTACACTGCTATCTGTATGAACATGGAAATATCTACACCACCATCTGTATGAACATGGAAATTTCTACACCGCTATCTGTTTGAACATGGAAATATCTACACCGCTATATGCATGAAAATGGAAATATCTACACAGCTATCTGCATATACATGGAAATATCTACACAGCTATCTCTTTACACATGGAAATAACTGCACCACTATCTGTATGAACATGGAAATATCTCCACAGCCGTGTGAATGAACATGGAAATATCTGCACGGCCATCTGTATGAACATATAAATATCTACACCGCCATCTAAATTAAGATGGAGATATCTACACCGCTATCTGTACAAACATGGAAATATCTACACCACTATCTGTATGAACATGGAAATATCTACTCCGCTATCTGTTTGAACAGGGAAGTATATACACCGCTATCTCCTTGAAAATGGAAATATCTACACAGCTATCTGCATATACATGGGAATATCTACACAGCTATCTCTTTACACATGGAAATAACTACACCGCTATCTGTATGAACATGGAAATATCTACACCGCCATCTGTATGAACATGGAAATATCTGCACCGCCATCTGAATGAACATGGAAATATCTGCACCGCCATCTGAATGAACATTTAAATATCTACACCGCCTTCTGTATTAAGATGGAGATATCTACACCGCTATCTGTATAAAGATGGAAATATCTACACCGCTATGTGTATAAACATGGAAATATCTACACCGCTATCAGTATAAACATGGAAATATGTACACCGCTACCTGTATAAACGTGGAAATATCAGCACCGCTATCAGTATGAACATGGAAGTACCTACACCGCCATCTGTATGAACATGGAAATATCTTCACCGCCATCTGTATGAACATGGAAATATCTGCACCGCCATCTGTATGAACATATAAATATCTACACCGCCATCTGTATTAAGATGGAGATATCTACACCGCTATCTGTATGAACATGGAAATATCTACACCGCTATGTGTATAAACATGGAAATATCTACACCGCTCTCTGTATAAACATGGAAATATCTACACTGCTACCTGTATAAACATGGAAATATCAGCACCGCTATCTGTATGAACATGGAAATATCTACACCGCCATCTGTATGAACATGGAAAAATCTTCACCGTCATCTGTATGAACATGGATATATTTACACAGCCATCTGTATGAACATGGAAATATCTTCACCGCCATCTGTATGAACATGGATATGTCTACAGAGCCGTCTGGATGAACATGAAAATATCTACACAGCTATCTGTATGAACATGGAAATATCTACACCGCTATCTGTGTAAACATGCATACATATTCACCGCTATCTGTATAAACATGGAAATATCCACACCGCTATCTGTATGAACATGGAAATATCTACACCGCTGTGTGTTTGAACATGGAAATATCTACACCGCTATCTGCATGAAAATGGAAATATCTACACAGCTATCTGCATACACATGGAAATATCTACACAGCTATCTCTTTGCACATGGAAATAACTACACCGCTATCTATATAAACATGGAAATATCTACACCTGCATCTGTATGAAAATGGCAATATCTGCACCGCCATCTGTATGAACATATAAATATCTACACTACCGTCTGTATTAAGAAGGAGATATCTACGCCGCTATCTGTAAAAACATGGAAATATCTACACCGCTATCTGTATGAACATGGAAATATCTACACCGCTACCTGTATAAACACAGAAATATGTACACCACTACCTGTATAAACATGGAAGTATCAGCACCGCTATCGGTATGAACATGCCGATATCTACACGGCTATCTGTATGAACATGGAAATATCTACAACGCCATCTGTATGAACATGGAAATATCTTCACCGCCATCTGTATGAACATGGATATATGTACACAGCCATCTGGATGAACATGGAAATATCTACACCGCTATCTGTATGAACATGGAAATATCTACACCGCTATCTGTATGAACATGGAAATATGTACACAGCCATCAGGATGAACATGGAAATATCTACACCGCTATCTGTATGAACATGGAAATACATACACCGCTATCTGTTTGAACATGGAAATATCTACACCGCTATCTCTATGAACATGGAAATATCTACACCACTAACTGTATGAACATGGAAATATCTTCACCGCCATCTGTTTGAACATGGATATATCTACACAGCCATGTGGATGAACATGGAAATATCTACACCGCTATCTGTGTAAACATGCACACTTCTTCAAAGCTATGTGTATAAACATGGAAATGTCTACACTGCTATCTTTATGAACATGGAAATATCAACACCGCTAACTGTTTGAACAGGGAAATATATACACCGCTATCTGCATGAAAATGGAAATATCTACACCACTATCTGTATGAATATGGAAATACATACACCACTATCTGTATGAGCATGGAAATATCTACACCGCTATCTGTATGAACATGGAAATATCTGCACCACTATCTGTATGAACATGGAAATATCTACACCAATATCTGTATGAACATGGATATATCTACACCGCTATCTGTATGAATATGGAAATATCTTCACCGCCATCTGTATGAACATGGATATATCTACACAGCCATCTGGATGAACATGGAAATATCTACACCGCTATCTGTAGGAACATGGAAATATCTACACCGCTATCTCTTTGAACATGGAAATATCTACACCGCCATCTGTATGAACATGGAAATATCGTCACCGCCATCTGTATGAACATGGATATATCTACACAGCCATCTGTATGAACATGGAAATATCTTCACCGCCATCTGTATGAACATGGATATGTCTACACAGCCGTCTGGAGGAACATGGAAATATCTACACCGCTATCTGTATGAACATGGAAATATCTACACCGCTATCTGTGTAAACATGCATACATCTTCACCGCTATCTGTATAAACATGGAAATATCTACAACGCTATCTGTATGAACATGGAAATATCTACACCGCTATCTGTTTGAACATGGAAATATCTACACCGCTATCTGCATGAAAATGGAAATATCTACACAACTATCTGCATATAAATGGAAATATCTACACAGCTATCTCTTTGCACACGGAAATAACTACACCGCTATCTCTATAAACATGGAAATATCTACACCGCCATCTGTATGAACATGGAAATATCTACACCGCCATCTGTATTAAGAAGGAGATATCTACACCGCTATCTGTATAAACATGGAAATATCTACACCGCTATCTGTATTAACATGGAAATATCTACACCGCTATCTGTATAAACACGGAAATATGTTCACCGCTACCTGTATAAACATGGAAGTATCAGCACAGCTATCGGTATGAACATGGCAATATCTACACGGCTATCTGTATGAACATGGAAATATCTACACCGCTATCTGTATGAACATGGAAATGTCTTCACCGCCATCTGTATGAACTTGGATATATCTACACAGCCATCTGGATGAATATGGAAATGCCTACACCGCTATCTGTATGAACATGGAAATATCTACACCGCTATCTGTATGAACATGGAAATGTCTTCACCGCCATCTGTATGAACTTGGATATATCTACACAGCCATCTGGATGAATATGGAAATGTCTACACCGCTATCTGTATGAACATGGAAATATCTACACCGCTATCTGTATGAACATGGGAATATCTACACAGCCATCTGGATGAACATGGAAATATCTACACAGCTATCTGCATGAACATGGAAATATATACACCGCTATCTGTATGAACATGGAAATATCTACACCGCTATCTGTATGAACATGAAATATCTACACCACTTTCTGTATGAACATGGACATATCTACACCGCTATCTGTATGAACATGGAAATAACTTCACCGCCATCTGTATGAACATGGATATATCTTCACAGCCATCTGGATGAACGTGGAAATACCTACACCGCTATCTGTGTAAACATGCATACAACTTCACCGCTATCTGTATAAACATGGAAATATCTACACCGCTATCTTTATGAACATGGAAATATCTACACCGCTAACTGCATGAAAATGGAAATATCTACACAGCTATCTGCTTATACATGGAAATATCTACACAGCTATCTCTTTACACATGGAAAAAAATACACCGCTATCTGTATGAACATGGAAATATCTACACCGCCATCTGTATGAACATGGAAATACCTGCACCGCCATCTGTATGAACTTATAAACATCTACACCGCCAACTGTATTAAGTTGGAGTTATCTACACCACTATCTGCATAAACATGGAAATATCTACACCGCAATCTGTATAAACATGGAAATATCTACACCGCTATGTGTATAAACATGGAAATATCTACACCGCTATCTGTAAAAACATGGAAATATCTACACCGCTACATGTATAAACATGGAAATATCAGCACCGCTACCTGTATGAACATGGAAATATCTACACCGCCATCTGTATGAACATGGAAATATCTTCACCGCCATCTGTAGGAACATGGATATATCTACACAGCCATCTGTATGAATATGGAAATATCTACACCGCTATCGGTATGAACATGGAAATATCTTCACCGCTATCTGTATGAACATGGAAATATCTTCACCGCCATCTGTATGAACATGGATATATCTACACAGCCAGCTGGATAAACATGGAAATATCTACACCGCTATCTGTATGAACATGGAAACATCTACACCGCTATCTGTGTAAACATGCATACATCTTCACCGCAATCTGTATAAACGTGGAAATATCTACACCGCTATCTGTACGAACATGGAAATATCTACACCGCTACCTGTTTGAACATGGAAGTATCTACACCGCTATCTGCATGAAAATGGAAATATCTACCCAGCTATCTGCATATACATGGAAATATCTACACAGCTATCTCATTACACATGGAAATAACTACACCGATATCTCTATAAACATGGAAATATCTACACCACCATCTGTATGAACATGGAAATATCTGCACCGCCATCTGTATGAACATATAAATATCTACACCGCCATCTGTATGAAGAAGGAGATATCTACACCGCAATCTGTATAAACATGGAAATATCTACACCGCTATCTGTATAAACATGGAAATATCTACACTGCCATCTGTATCAACATGGAAATATCTACACCGCTATCTGTATAAACACGGAAATATGTACACCGCTATCGGTATGAACATGGCAATATCTACACGGCTATCTGTATGAACATGGAAATATCTACACCGCTATCTGTATGAACATGGAAATATGTACACCGCCATCTGTATGAACATGGAAATACCTGCACCGCCATCTGTATGAACTTATAAACATCTACACCGCCATCTGTATTAAGTTGGAGTTATCTACACCACTATCTGCATAAACATGGAAATATCTACACCGCTATCTGTATAAACATGGAAATATCTACACCGCTATGTGTATAAACATGGAAATATCTACACCGCTATCTGTAAAAACATGGAAATATCTACACCGCTACATGTATAAACATGGAAATATCAGCACCGCTATCTGTATGAACATGCAAATATCTACACCGACATCTGTATGAACATGGAAATATCTTCACCGCCATCTGTAGGAACATGGATATATCTACACAGCCATCTGTATGAACATGGAAATATCTACACCGCTATCGGTATGAACATGGAAATATCTTCACCGCTATCTGTATGAACATGGAAATATCTTCACCGCCATCGGTATGAACATGGATATATCTACACAGCCAGCTGGATAAACATGGAAATATCTACACCGCTATCTGTATGAACATGGAAACATCTACACCGCTATCTGTGTAAACATGCATACATCTTCCCCGCAATCTGTATAAACGTGGAAATATCTACACCGCTATCTGTACGAACATGGAAATATCTACACCGCTACCTGTTTGAACATGGAAGTATCTACACCGCTATCTGCATGAAAATGGAAATATCTACCCAGCTATCTGCATATACATGGAAATATCTACACAGCTATCTCATTACACATGGAAATAACTACACCGCTATCTCTATAAACATGGAAATATCTACACCACCATCTGTATGAACATGGAAATATCTGCACCGCCATCTGTATGAACATATAAATATCTACACCGCCATCTGTATGAAGAAGGAGATATCTACACCGCAATCTGTATAAACATGGAAATATCTACACCGCTATCTGTATAAACATGGAAATATCTACACTGCCATCTGTATCAACATGGAAATATCTACACCGCTGTCTGTATAAACACGGAAATATGTACACCGCTATCGGTATGAACATGGCAATATCTACACGGCTATCTGTATGAACATGGAAATATCTATACCGCTATCTGTATGAACATGGAAATATCTTCACCGCCATCTGAATGAACATGGATATATCTACACAGCCATCTGGATGAACATGGAAATATCTACACCGCTATCTGTATGAACA
Source organism: Gorilla gorilla gorilla (assembly GCF_029281585.2). NCBI lineage: Eukaryota > Metazoa > Chordata > Mammalia > Primates > Hominidae > Gorilla > Gorilla gorilla. The sequence goes on from NC_086017.1 coordinate 632,257, forward strand.
TGGCAATATCTACACCGCTATCTGCATGAACATGGAAATATCTACACAGCCATCTGGATGAACATGGAAATATCTACACCGCTATATGTATGAACATGGAAATACATACACCGCTATCTGTATGAACATGGAAATATCTACACCGCTATCTCTATGAACATGGAAATATCTACACCGCTATCTGTATGAACATGGAAATATCTTCACCGCCATCTGTATGAACATGGATATATCTACACAGCCATCTGGATGAACATGGAAATATCTACACCGCTATCTGTGTAAACATGCATACATCTTCACCGCTATCTGTATAAACATGGAAATATCTACACCGCCATCTGTATGAACATGGAAATATCTACACCGCCATCTGTATTAAGAAGGAGATATCTACACCGCTATCTGTATAAACATGGAAATATCTACACCGCTATCTGTATTAACATGGAAATATCTACACCGCTATCTGTATAAACACGGAAATATGTTCACCGCTACCTGTATAAACATGGAAGTATCATCACCGCTATCGGTATGAACATGGCAATATCTACACGGCTATCTGTATGAACATGGAAATATCTACACCGCTATCTGTATGAACATGGAAATGTCTTCACCGCCATCTGTATGAACATGGATATATCTACACAGCCATCTGGATGAACGTGGAAATACCTACACCGCTATCTGTGTAAACATGCACACTTCTTCAAAGCTATCTGTATAAACATGGAAATGCCTACACTGCTATCTTTATGAACATGGAAATATCAACACCGCTAACTGTTTGAACAGGGAAATATATACACCGCTATCTGCATGAAAATGCAAATATCTACACCACTATCTGTATGAATATGGAAATACACACACCACTAACTGTATGAGCATGGAAATATCTACACCGCTATCTGTATGAACATGGAAATATCTGCACCGCTATCTGTATGAACATGGAAATATCTACACCACTATCTGTATGAACATGGATATATCTACACCGCTATCTGTATGAATATGGAAATATCTTCACCGCCATCTGTATGAACATGGATATATCTACACAGCCATCTGGATGAACATGGAAATATCTACACCGCTATCGGTATGAACATGGAAATATCTTCACCGCTATCTGTATGAACATGGAAATATCTACACCGCTATCTCTATGAACATGGAAATATCTACACCGCTATCTGTATGAACATGGAAATATCTTCACCGCCATCTGTATGAACATGGATATATCTACACAGCCATCTGGATGAACATGGAAATATCTACACCGCTATCTGTATGAACATGGAAATATCTGCACCGCTATCTGTATGAACATGGAAATATCTACACCACTATCTGTATGAACATGGATATATCTACACCGCTATCTGTATGAATATGGAAATATCTTCACCGCCATCTGTAGGAACATGGATATATCTACACAGCCATCTGTATGAACATGGAAATATCTACACCGCTATCGGTATGAACATGGAAATATCTTCACCGCTATCTGTATGAACATGGAAATATCTACACCGCTATCTCTATGAACATGGAAATATCTACACCGCTATCTGTATGAACATGGAAATATCTTCACCGCCATCTGTATGAACATGGATATATCTACACAGCCATCTGGATGAACATGGAAATATCTACACCGCTATCTGTGTAAACATGCATACATCTTCACCGCTATCTGTATAAACATGGAAATATCTACACCGCCATCTGTATGAACATGGAAATATCTACACCGCCATCTGTATTAAGAAGGAGATATCTACACCGCTATCTGTATAAACATGGAAATATCTACACCGCTATCTGTATTAACATGGAAATATCTACACCGCTATCTGTATAAACACGGAAATATGTTCACCGCTACCTGTATAAACATGGAAGTATCATCACCGCTATCGGTATGAACATGGCAATATCTACACGGCTATCTGTATGAACATGGAAATATCTACACCGCTATCTGTATGAACATGGAAATGTCTTCACCGCCATCTGTATGAACATGGATATATCTACACAGCCATCTGGATGAACGTGGAAATACCTACACCGCTATCTGTGTAAACATGCACACTTCTTCAAAGCTATCTGTATAAACATGGAAATGCCTACACTGCTATCTTTATGAACATGGAAATATCAACACCGCTAACTGTTTGAACAGGGAAATATATACACCGCTATCTGCATGAAAATGCAAATATCTACACCACTATCTGTATGAATATGGAAATACACACACCACTAACTGTATGAGCATGGAAATATCTACACCGCTATCTGTATGAACATGGAAATATCTGCACCGCTATCTGTATGAACATGGAAATATCTACACCACTATCTGTATGAACATGGATATATCTACACCGCTATCTGTATGAATATGGAAATATCTTCACCGCCATCTGTATGAACATGGATATATCTACACAGCCATCTGGATGAACATGGAAATATCTACACCGCTATCTGTAGGAACATGGAAATAGCTACACTGCTATCTGTATGAACATGGAAATATCTACACCGCTATCTCTTTGAACATGGAAATATCTACACCGCCATCTGTATGAACATGGAAATATCGTCACCGCCATCTGTATGAACATGGATATATCTACACAGCCATCTGTATGAACATGGAAATATCTTCACCGCCATCTGTATGAACATGGATATGTCTACACAGCCGTCTGGAGGAACATGGAAATATCTACACCGCTATCTGTATGAACATGGAAATATCTACACCGCTATCTGTGTAAACATGCATACATCTTCACCGCTATCTGTATAAACATGGAAATATCTACACCGCTATCTGTATGAACATGGAAATATCTACACCGCTATCTGTTTGAACATGGAAATATCTACACCGCTATCTGCATGAAAATGGAAATATCTACACAACTATCTGCATATAAATGGAAATATCTACACAGCTATCTCTTTGCACATGGAAATAACTACACCGCTATCTCTATAAACATGGAAATATCTACACCGCCATCTGTATGAACATGGAAATATCTACACCGCCATCTGTATTAAGAAGGAGATATCTACACCGCTATCTGTATAAACATGGAAATATCTACACCGCTATCTGTATTAACATGGAAATATCTACACCGCTATCTGTATAAACACGGAAATATGTTCACCGCTACCTGTATAAACATGGAAGTATCAGCACCGCTATCGGTATGAACATTGCAATATCTACACGGCTATCTGTATGAACATAGAAATATCTACACCGCTATCTGTATGAACATGTAAATGTCTTCACCGCCATCTGTATGAACTTGGATATATCTACACAGCCATCTGGATGAATATGGAAATGTCTACACCGCTATCTGTATGAACATGGAAATACCTACACCGCAGTCTGTGTAAACATGCATGCATCTTCACCGCTATCTGTATAAACATGGAAATATCCACACCGCTATCTGTATGAACATGGAAATATCTACACCGCTATCTGTTTGAACATGGAAATATCTACACTGCTATTTGCATGAAAATGGAAATATCTACACAGCTATCTGCATATACATGGAAATATCAACACAGCTATCTCTTTGCACATGGAAATAACTACACCGCTATGTCTATAAACATGGAAATATCTACACCACCATCTGTATGAACATGGAAATATCTGCACCGCCATCTGTATGAACATATAAATATCTACACCGCCATCTGTATTAAGAAGGAGATATCTACACCGCTATCTGTATAAACATGGAAATATCTACACCGCTATCTGTATGAACATGGAAATATCTACACCGCTACCTGTATAAACACGGAAATATGTACACCGCTACCTGTATAAACATGGAAGTATCAGCAGCGCTATCGGTATGAACATGGCAATATCTACACGGCTATCTGTATGAACATGGAAATATCTACACCGCTATCTGTATGAACATGGAAATATCTACACCACTATCTGTATGAACATGGAAATAGCTACACAGCCATCTGGATGAACATGGAAATATCTACACCGCTATCTGTATGAACATGGATATATCTACACAGCCATCTGGATGAACATGGAAATATCTACACCGCTATCTGTATGAACATGGAAATACATACACCGCTATCTGTATGAACATGGAAATATCTACACCGCTATCTGTATGAACATGGAAATATCTACACCGCTCTCTGTATGAACATGGATATATCTACACAGCCATCTGGATGAACATGGAAATATCTACACCGCTATCTGTGTAAACATGCATACATCTTCATCGCTATCTGTATAAACATGGAAATATCTACACTGCTATCTTTATGAACATGGAAATATCTACACCGCTAACTGTTTGAACAGGGAAATATATACACCGCTATCTGCATGAAAATGGAAATGTCTACACAGCTATCTGCATATACATGGAAATATCTACACAGCTATCTCTTTACACATGGAAATAACTACACCGCTATCTGTATGAACATGGAAATATCTACACCGCCATCTGTAAGAACATGGAAATATATGCACCGCCATCTGAATGAACATATAAATATCTACACCGCCATCTGTATTAAGATGGAGATATCTACACCGCTATCTGTATAAACATGGAAATATCTACACCGCTATGTGTATAAACATGGAAATATCTACACGGCTATCTGTATAAACATGGAAATATCTACACCGCTACCTGTATAAACATGGAAATATCAGCACGGCTATCAGTATGAACATGGAAGTATCTACACCGCAATCTGTATGAACATGGAAATATCTTCACCGCCATCTGTATGAACACGGAAATATCTGCGCCGCCATCTGTATGAACACATAAATATCTACACCGCCATCTGTATAAAGATGGAGATATCTACACCGCTATCTGTATAAAAATGGAAATATCTATACCACTATGTGTATAAACATGGAAATATCTACACCGCTATCTCTATAAACATGGAAATATCTACACTGCTACCTGTATAAACATGGAAATATCAGCACCGCTATCTGTATGAACATGGAAATATCTACACCGGAATCTGTATGAACATGGAAAAATCTTCACCGCCATCTGTATGAACATGGATATATCTACACAGCCATCTGTATGAACATGGAAATAACTTCACCGCCATCTGTATGAACATGGATATGTCTACACAGCCGTCTGGATGAACATGGAAATATCTACACCGCTATCTGTATGAACATGGAAATATCTACACCGCTATCTGTGTAAACATGCATATATCTTCACCGCTATCTGTATAAACATGGAAATATCCACACCGCTATCTGTATGAATATGGAAATATCTACACCGCAATCTGTTTGAACATGGAAATATCTACACCGCTATCTGCATGAAAATGGAAATATCTACACAGCTATCTGCATATACATGGAAATATCTGCACAGCTATCTCTTTGCACATGGAAATAACTACACCGCTATCTGTATGAACATGGAAATATCTACACCGCCATCTGAATGAACATGGAAATATCTGCACCGCCATCTGAATGAACATATAAATAACTACACCGCCATCTGTATTAAGAAGGAGATATCTACACCGCTATCTGTATAAACATGGAAATATCTACACCGCTATCTGTATGAACATGGAAATATCTACACCGCTACCTGTATAAACACGGAAATATGTACACCGCTACCTGTATAAACATGGAAGTATCAGCACCGCAATCGGTATGAACATGGCAATATCTACACAGCTATCTGTATGAACATGGAAATATCTACAACGCCATCTGTATGAACATGGAAATATCTTCACCGCCATCTGTATGAACATGGATATATCTACACAGCCATCTGGATGAACATGGAAATATCTACACCGCTATCTGTATGAACATGGAAATATCTACACCGCTATCTGTATGAACATGGAAATATCTACACAGCCATCTGGATGAACATGGAAATATCTACACCGCTATCTGTATAAACATGGAAATACATACACCGCTATCTGTATGAACATGGAAGTATCTACACCGCTATCTGTATGAACATGGAAATATCTACACCGCTATCTGTATGAACATGGAAATATCTTCACCGCCATCTGTATGAACATGGATATATCTACACAGCCATGTGGATGAACATGGAAATATCTACACTGCTATCTTTATGTACATGGAAATATCTACACCACTAACTGTTTGAACAGGGAAATACATACACCGCTATCTGCATGAAAACGGAAATATCTACACAGCTATCTGCTTATACATGGAAATATCTACACAGCTATCTCTTCACACATGGAAATAACTACACCGCTATCTGTATGAACATGGAAATATCTACACCGCCATCTGTATGAACATGGAATTATATGCACCGCCATCTGTATGAACATTTAAATATCTACACCGCCATCTGTATTATGATGGAGATATCTACACCAATACCTGCATAAACATGGAAATATCTACACCGCTATGTGTATAAACATGGAAATATCTACACCGCTATCTGTATAAACATGGAAATATCTACACTGCTACCTGTATAAACATGGAAATATCAGCCCCGCTATCTGTATGAACATGGAAATATCTACACCGCCATCTGTATGAACATGGAAAAATCTTCACCGACATCTGTATGAACATGGATATATCTACACAGCCATCTGTATGAACATGGAAATATCTTCACCGCCATCTGTATGAACATGGATATGTCTACACAGCCGTCTGGATGAACATGGAAATATCTACACCGCTATCTGTATGAACATGAAAATATCTACACCGCTATCTGTGTAAACATGCATACATCTTCACCGCTATCTGTATGAACATGAAAATATCTACACCGCTATCTGTGTAAACATGCATACATCTTCACGGCTATCTGTAAAAACATGGAAATATCCACACCGCTATCTGTAGGAACATGGAAAAATCTAAACCGCTATCTGTTTGAACATGGAAATATCTAAACCGCTATCTGCATGAAAATGGAAATATCTACAAAGCTATCTGAATATACATGGAAATATCTACACAGCTATCTCTTTGCACATGGAAATAACTACACCGCTATCTCTATAAACATGGAAATATCTACACCACCATCTGTATCAACATGGAAATATCTGCACTGCCATCTGTATGAACATATAAATATCTACACCGCCATCTGTATTAAGAAGGAGATATCTACACCGCTATCTGTATAAACATGGAAATATCTACACCGCTATCTGTATGAACACGGAAATATCTACACCGCTACCTGTATAAACACGGAAATATGTACACCGCTACCTGTATAAACATGGAAGTATCAGCGGCGCTATCGGTATGAACATGGCAATATCTACACGGCTATCTGTATGAACATGGAAATATCTACACCACTATCTGTATGAAGATGGAAATATCTACACCACTATCTGTATGAACATGGAAATAGCTACACAGCCATCTGGATGAACATGGAAATATCTACACCGCTATCTGTATGAACATGGATATATCTACACAGCCATCTGGATGAACATGGAAATATCTACACCGCTATCTGTATGAACATGGAAATACATACACCGCTATCTGTATGAACATGGATATATCTACACCGCTATCTGTATGAACATGGAAATATCTACACCGCTAACTGTATGAACATGGAAATACCTTCACCGCCGTCTGTATGAACATGGATATATCTACACAGCCATCTGGATGAACATGGAAATATCTGCACCGCCATCTGTATGAACATATAAATATCTACACCGTCATCTGTATTAAGAAGGAGATATCTACACCGCTATCTGTATAAACATGGAAATATCTACACCGCTATCTGTATGAACATGGAAATATCTACACCGCTACCTGTATAAACACGGAAATATGTACACCGCTACCTGTATAAACATGGAAGTATCAGCACCGCAATCGGTATGAACATGGCAATATCTACACAGCTATCTGTATGAACATGGAAATATCTACAACGCCATCTGTATGAACATGGAAATATCTTCACCGCCATCTGTATGAACATGGATATATCTACACAGCCATCTGGATGAACATGGAAATATCTACACCGCTATCTGTATGAACATGGAAATATCTACACCGCTATCTGTATGAACATGGAAATATCTACACAGCCATCTGGATGAACATGGAAATATCTACACCGCTATCTGTATAAACATGGAAATACATACACCGCTATCTGTATGAACATGGAAATATCTACACCGCTATTTGTATGAACATGGAAATATCTACACCGCTATCTGTATGAACATGGAAATATCTTCACCGCCATCTGTATGAACATGGATATATCTACACAGCCATGTGGATGAACATGGAAATATCTACACTGCTATCTTTATGTACATGGAAATATCTACACCACTAACTGTTTGAACAGGGAAATACATACACCGCTATCTGCATGAAAACGGAAATATCTACACAGCTATCTGCTTATACATGGAAATATCTACACAGCTATCTCTTCACACATGGAAATAACTACACCGCTATCTGTATGAACATGGAAATATCTACACCGCCATCTGTATGAACATGGAATTATCTGCACCGCCATCTGTATGAACATTTAAATATCTACACCGCCATCTGTATTATGATGGAGATATCTACACCAATACCTGCATAAACATGGAAATATCTACACCGCTATGTGTATAAACATGGAAATATCTACACCGCTATCTGTAAACATGGAAATATCTACACTGCTACCTGTATAAACATGGAAATATCAGCCCCGCTATCTGTATGAACATGGAAATATCTACACCGCCATCTGTATGAACATGGAAAAATCTTCACCGACATCTGTATGAACATGGATATATCTACACAGCCATCTGTATGAACATGGAAATATCTTCACCGCCATCTGTATGAACATGGATATGTCTACACAGCCGTCTGGATGAACATGGAAATATCTACACCGCTATCTGTATGAACATGAAAATATCTACACCGCTATCTGTGTAAACATGCATACATCTTCACCGCTATCTGTATGAACATGAAAATATCTACACCGCTATCTGTGTAAACATGCATACATCTTCACGGCTATCTGTAAAAACATGGAAATATCCACACCGCTATCTGTAGGAACATGGAAAAATCTAAACCGCTATCTGTTTGAACATGGAAATATCTAAACCGCTATCTGCATGAAAATGGAAATATCTACAAAGCTATCTGAATATACATGGAAATATCTACACAGCTATCTCTTTGCACATGGAAATAACTACACCGCTATCTCTATAAACATGGAAATATCTACACCACCATCTGTATCAACATGGAAATATCTGCACTGCCATCTGTATGAACATATAAATATCTACACCGCCATCTGTATTAAGAAGGAGATATCTACACCGCTATCTGTATAAACATGGAAATATCTACACCGCTATCTGTATGAACACGGAAATATCTACACCGCTACCTGTATAAACACGGAAATATGTACACCGCTACCTGTATAAACATGGAAGTATCAGCGGCGCTATCGGTATGAACATGGCAATATCTACACGGCTATCTGTATGAACATGGAAATATCTACACCACTATCTGTATGAAGATGGAAATATCTACACCACTATCTGTATGAACATGGAAATAGCTACACAGCCATCTGGATGAACATGGAAATATCTACACCGCTATCTGTATGAACATGGATATATCTACACAGCCATCTGGATGAACATGGAAATATCTACACCGCTATCTGTATGAACATGGAAATACATACACCGCTATCTGTATGAACATGGATATATCTACACCGCTATCTGTATGAACATGGAAATATCTACACCGCTAACTGTATGAACATGGAAATACCTTCACCGCCGTCTGTATGAACATGGATATATCTACACAGCCATCTGGATGAACATGGAAATATCTGCACCGCCATCTGTATGAACATATAAATATCTACACCGTCATCTGTATTAAGAAGGAGATATCTACACCGCTATCTGTATAAACATGGAAATATCTACACCGCTATCTGTATGAACATGGAAATATCTACACCGCTACCTGTATAAACACGGAAATATGTACACCGCTACCTGTATAAACATGGAAGTATCAGCACCGCAATCGGTATGAACATGGCAATATCTACACAGCTATCTGTATGAACATGGAAATATCTACAACGCCATCTGTATGAACATGGAAATATCTTCACCGCCATCTGTATGAACATGGATATATCTACACAGCCATCTGGATGAACATGGAAATATCTACACCGCTATCTGTATGAACATGGAAATATCTACACCGCTATCTGTATGAACATGGAAATATCTACACAGCCATCTGGATGAACATGGAAATATCTACACCGCTATCTGTATAAACATGGAAATACATACACCGCTATCTGTATGAACATGGAAATATCTACACTGCTATTTGTATGAACATGGAAATATCTACACCGCTATCTGTATGAACATGGAAATATCTTCACCGCCATCTGTATGAACATGGATATATCTACACAGCCATGTGGATGAACATGGAAATATCTACACTGCTATCTTTATGTACATGGAAATATCTACACCACTAACTGTTTGAACAGGGAAATACATACACCGCTATCTGCATGAAAACGGAAATATCTACACAGCTATCTGCTTATACATGGAAATATCTACACAGCTATCTCTTCACACATGGAAATAACTACACCGCTATCTGTATGAACATGGAAATATCTACACCGCCATCTGTATGAACATGGAATTATCTGCACCGCCATCTGTATGAACATTTAAATATCTACACCGCCATCTGTATTATGATGGAGATATCTACACCAATACCTGCATAAACATGGAAATATCTACACCGCTATGTGTATAAACATGGAAATATCTACACCGCTATCTGTATAAACATGGAAATATCTACACTGCTACCTGTATAAACATGGAAATATCAGCCCCGCTATCTGTATGAACATGGAAATATCTACACCGCCATCTGTATGAACATGGAAAAATCTTCACCGACATCTGTATGAACATGGATATATCTACACAGCCATCTGTATGAACATGGAAATATCTTCACCGCCATCTGTATGAACATGGATATGTCTACACAGCCGTCTGGATGAACATGGAAATATCTACACCGCTATCTGTATGAACATGAAAATATCTACACCGCTATCTGTGTAAACATGCATACATCTTCACCGCTATCTGTATGAACATGAAAATATCTACACCGCTATCTGTGTAAACATGCATACATCTTCACGGCTATCTGTAAAAACATGGAAATATCCACACCGCTATCTGTAGGAACATGGAAAAATCTAAACCGCTATCTGTTTGAACATGGAAATATCTAAACCGCTATCTGCATGAAAATGGAAATATCTACAAAGCTATCTGAATATACATGGAAATATCTACACAGCTATCTCTTTGCACATGGAAATAACTACACCGCTATCTCTATAAACATGGAAATATCTACACCACCATCTGTATCAACATGGAAATATCTGCACTGCCATCTGTATGAACATATAAATATCTACACCGCCATCTGTATTAAGAAGGAGATATCTACACCGCTATCTGTATAAACATGGAAATATCTACACCGCTATCTGTATGAACACGGAAATATCTACACCGCTACCTGTATAAACACGGAAATATGTACACCGCTACCTGTATAAACATGGAAGTATCAGCGGCGCTATCGGTATGAACATGGCAATATCTACACGGCTATCTGTATGAACATGGAAATATCTACACCACTATCTGTATGAAGATGGAAATATCTACACCACTATCTGTATGAACATGGAAATAGCTACACAGCCATCTGGATGAACATGGAAATATCTACACCGCTATCTGTATGAACATGGATATATCTACACAGCCATCTGGATGAACATGGAAATATCTACACCGCTATCTGTATGAACATGGAAATACATACACCGCTATCTGTATGAACATGGATATATCTACACCGCTATCTGTATGAACATGGAAATATCTACACCGCTAACTGTATGAACATGGAAATACCTTCACCGCCGTCTGTATGAACATGGATATATCTACACAGCCATCTGGATGAACATGGAAATATCTGCACCGCCATCTGTATGAACATATAAATATCTACACCGTCATCTGTATTAAGAAGGAGATATCTACACCGCTATCTGTATAAACATGGAAATATCTACACCGCTATCTGTATGAACATGGAAATATCTACACCGCTACCTGTATAAACACGGAAATATGTACACCGCTACCTGTATAAACATGGAAGTATCAGCACCGCAATCGGTATGAACATGGCAATATCTACACAGCTATCTGTATGAACATGGAAATATCTACAACGCCATCTGTATGAACATGGAAATATCTTCACCGCCATCTGTATGAACATGGATATATCTACACAGCCATCTGGATGAACATGGAAATATCTACACCGCTATCTGTATGAACATGGAAATATCTACACCGCTATCTGTATGAACATGGAAATATCTACACAGCCATCTGGATGAACATGGAAATATCTACACCGCTATCTGTATAAACATGGAAATACATACACCGCTATCTGTATGAACATGGAAATATCTACACCGCTATTTGTATGAACATGGAAATATCTACACCGCTATCTGTATGAACATGGAAATATCTTCACCGCCATCTGTATGAACATGGATATATCTACACAGCCATGTGGATGAACATGGAAATATCTACACTGCTATCTTTATGTACATGGAAATATCTACACCACTAACTGTTTGAACAGGGAAATACATACACCGCTATCTGCATGAAAACGGAAATATCTACACAGCTATCTGCTTATACATGGAAATATCTACACAGCTATCTCTTCACACATGGAAATAACTACACCGCTATCTGTATGAACATGGAAATATCTACACCGCCATCTGTATGAACATGGAATTATCTGCACCGCCATCTGTATGAACATTTAAATATCTACAACGCCATCTGTATTATGATGGAGATATCTACACCAATACCTGCATAAACATGGAAATATCTACACCGCTATGTGTATAAACATGGAAATATCTACACCGCTATCTGTAAACATGGAAATATCTACACTGCTACCTGTATAAACATGGAAATATCAGCCCCGCTATCTGTATGAACATGGAAATATCTACACCGCCATCTGTATGAACATGGAAAAATCTTCACCGACATCTGTATGAACATGGATATATCTACACAGCCATCTGTATGAACATGGAAATATCTTCACCGCCATCTGTATGAACATGGATATGTCTACACAGCCGTCTGGATGAACATGGAAATATCTACACCGCTATCTGTATGAACATGAAAATATCTACACCGCTATCTGTGTAAACATGCATACATCTTCACCGCTATCTGTATGAACATGAAAATATCTACACCGCTATCTGTGTAAACATGCATACATCTTCACGGCTATCTGTAAAAACATGGAAATATCCACACCGCTATCTGTAGGAACATGGAAAAATCTAAACCGCTATCTGTTTGAACATGGAAATATCTAAACCGCTATCTGCATGAAAATGGAAATATCTACAAAGCTATCTGAATATACATGGAAATATCTACACAGCTATCTCTTTGCACATGGAAATAACTACACCGCTATCTCTATAAACATGGAAATATCTACACCACCATCTGTATCAACATGGAAATATCTGCACTGCCATCTGTATGAACATATAAATATCTACACCGCCATCTGTATTAAGAAGGAGATATCTACACCGCTATCTGTATAAACATGGAAATATCTACACCGCTATCTGTATGAACACGGAAATATCTACACCGCTACCTGTATAAACACGGAAATATGTACACCGCTACCTGTATAAACATGGAAGTATCAGCGGCGCTATCGGTATGAACATGGCAATATCTACACGGCTATCTGTATGAACATGGAAATATCTACACCACTATCTGTATGAAGATGGAAATATCTACACCACTATCTGTATGAACATGGAAATAGCTACACAGCCATCTGGATGAACATGGAAATATCTACACCGCTATCTGTAAGAACATGGATATATCTACACAGCCATCTGGATGAACATGGAAATATCTACACCGCTATCTGTATGAACATGGAAATACATACACCGATATCTGTATGAACATGGAAATATCTACACCGCTATCTGTATGAACATGGAAATATCTACACCGCTATCTGTATGAACATGGAAATATCTTCACCGCCGTCTGTATGAACATGGATATATCTACACAGCCATCTGGATGAACATGGAAATATCTACACCGCTATCTGTGTAAACATGCATACATCTTCAATGCTATCTGTATAAACATGGAAATATCTACACTGCTATCTTTATGAACATGGAAATATCTGCACCGCTAACTGTTTGAACGGGGAAATATATACACCGCTATCTGCATGAAAATGGAAATGTCTACACAGCTATCTGCATATACATGGAAATATCTACACAGCTATCTGTTTACACATGGAAATAACTACACCGCTATCTGTATGAACATGGAAATATCTACACAGCCATCTGTATGAACATGGAAATATATGCACCGCCATCTGAATGAACATATAAATATCTACACCGCCATCTGTATTAAGATGGAGATATCTTCACCGCTATCTGTATAAACATGGAAATATCTACACCGCTATGTGTATAAACATGGAAATATCTACACTGCTCTCTGTATAAACATGGAAATATCTACACCGCTACCTGTATAAACATGGAAATATCAGCACCGCTATCAGTATGAACATGGAAGTATCTAAACCGCCATCTGTATGAACATGGAAATATCTTCAACGCAATCTGTATGAACATGGAAATATCTCCACCGCCATCTGTATGAACATATAAATATCTACACCGCCATCTGTATTAAGATGGAGATATCTACACCGCTATCTGTATAAAAATGGAAATATCTATACCACTATGTGTATAAACATGGAAATATCTACACTGCTACCTGTATAAACATGGAAATATCAGCACCGCTACCTGTATGAACATGGAAATATCTACACCGGAATCTGTATGAACATGGAAAAATCTTCACCGCCATCTGTATAAACATGGATATATCTACACAGCCATCTGTATGAACATGGAAATATCTTCACAGCCATCTGTATGAACATGGATATGTCTACAGAGCCATCTGGATGAACATGGAAATATCTACACCGCTATCTGTATGAACATGGAAATATCTACACCGCTATCTGTGTAAACATGCATACATCTTCACCGCTATCTGTATAAACATGGAAATATCCACACCGCTATCTGTATGAATATTGAAATATCTAAACCGCTATCTGTTTGAACATGGAAATATCTACACCGCTATCTGCATGAAAATGGAAATATCTACACAGCTATCTGCATAAACATGGAAATATCTACACAGCTATCTCTTTGCACATGGAAATAACTACACCACTACCTCTATAAACATGGAAATATCTACACCACCATCTGTATGAACAAGGAAATATCTGCACCGCCATCTGTATGAACATATAAATATCTACACCGCCATCTGTATTGAGAAGGAGATATCTACACCGCTATCTGTATAAACATGGAAATATCTACACCGCTATGTGTATAAACATGGAAATATCTACACCGCTACCTGTATAAACATGGAAGTAGCAGCACCGCTATCGGTAGGAACATGGCAATATCTACACGGTTATCTGTATGAACATGGAAATATCTACACCACTATCTGTATGAACATGGAAATAGCTACACAGCCATCTGGATGAACATGGAAATATCTACACCGCTATCTGTATGAACATGGATATATCTACACAGCCATCTGGATGAACATGGAAATATCTACACCGCTATCTGTATGAACATGGAAATACATACACCGATATCTGTATGAACATGGAAATATCTACACCGCTATCTGTATGAACATGGAAATATCTACACCGCTATCTGTATGAACATGGAAATATCTTCACCGCCGTCTGTATGAACATGGATATATCTACACAGCCATCTGGATGAACATGGAAATATCTACACCGCTATCTGTGTAAACATGCATACATCTTCAATGCTATCTGTATAAACATGGAAATATCTACACTGCTATCTTTATGAACATGGAAATATCTGCACCGCTAACTGTTTGAACGGGGAAATATATACACCGCTATCTGCATGAAAATGGAAATGTCTACACAGCTATCTGCATATACATGGAAATATCTACACAGCTATCTGTTTACACATGGAAATAACTACACCGCTATCTGTATGAACATGGAAATATCTACACAGCCATCTGTATGAACATGGAAATATATGCACCGCCATCTGAATGAACATATAAATATCTACACCGCCATCTGTATTAAGATGGAGATATCTTCACCGCTATCTGTATAAACATGGAAATATCTACACCGCTATGTGTATAAACATGGAAATATCTACACTGCTCTCTGTATAAACATGGAAATATCTACACCGCTACCTGTATAAACATGGAAATATCAGCACCGCTATCAGTATGAACATGGAAGTATCTAAACCGCCATCTGTATGAACATGGAAATATCTTCACCGCAATCTGTATGAACATGGAAATATCTCCACCGCCATCTGTATGAACATATAAATATCTACACCGCCATCTGTATTAAGATGGAGATATCTACACCGCTATCTGTATAAAAATGGAAATATCTATACCACTATGTGTATAAACATGGAAATATCTACACTGCTACCTGTATAAACATGGAAATATCAGCACCGCTACCTGTATGAACATGGAAATATCTACACCGGAATCTGTATGAACATGGAAAAATCTTCACCGCCATCTGTATAAACATGGATATATCTACACAGCCATCTGTATGAACATGGAAATATCTTCACAGCCATCTGTATGAACATGGATATGTCTACAGAGCCATCTGGATGAACATGGAAATATCTACACCGCTATCTGTATGAACATGGAAATATCTACACCGCTATCTGTGTAAACATGCATACATCTTCACCGCTATCTGTATAAACATGGAAATATCCACACCGCTATCTGTATGAATATTGAAATATCTAAACCGCTATCTGTTTGAACATGGAAATATCTACACCGATATCTGCATGAAAATGGAAATATCTACACAGCTATCTGCATAAACATGGAAATATCTACACAGCTATCTCTTTGCACATGGAAATAACTACACCGCTACCTCTATAAACATGGAAATATCTACACCACCATCTGTATGAACAAGGAAATATCTGCACCGCCATCTGTATGAACATATAAATATCTACACCGCCATCTGTATTAAGAAGGAGATATCTACACCGCTATCTGTATAAACATGGAAATATCTACACCGCTATGTGTATAAACATGGAAATATCTACACCGCTACCTGTATAAACATGGAAGTAGCAGCACCGCTATCGGTAGGAACATGGCAATATCTACACGGTTATCTGTATGAACATGGAAATATCTACACCGCTATCTGTATGAACATGGAAATATCTACACCGCTATCTGTATGAACCTGGAAGTATCTACACAGACATCTGGATGAACACGGAAATATCTACACTGCTATCTGTATGAACATGGAAATACATGCACCGCTATCTGTATGAACATGGAAATATTTAAACCGCTATCTGTATGAACATGGAAATATCTACACCGCTATCTGTATGAACATGGAAATATCTTCACCGCCACCTGTATGACCATGGATATATCTACACAGCCATCTGGATGAACATGGAAATATCTACACCGCTATCTGTGTAAACATGCATACATTTTCACCGCTATCTGTATAAACATGGAAATATCTACACCGCTATCTTTATGAACATGGAAATATCTACACCGCTATCTGTTTGAACATGGAAATATATACAGGGCTATCTGCTTGAAAATGGAAATATCTACACTGCTATCAGTATGAACATGGAAATGCATACACCGCTATCTGTATGAACAAGGAAATATCTACACCTCTTTCTGTATGAACATGGAAATATCTACACCGCTATCTGTATTAACATGGAAATATCTTCACCGCCATCTGTATGAACATGGATATATCTACACAGCCATCTGGATGAAAATGGAAATATCCTTACCGCTATCTGTATGAAGATGGAAATATCTCCACCGCTATCTGTATGAACATGGATATATCTACACAGCCATCTGGATGAACATGGAAATATCTACACCGCTATCTGTATGAACATGGAAATAGCTACACTGCTATCTGTATGAACATGGAAATATCTACACCACCATCTGTATGAACATGGAAATTTCTACACCGCTATCTGTTTGAACATGGAAATATCTACACCGCTATATGCATGAAAATGGAAATATCTACACAGCTATCTGCATATACATGGAAATATCTACACAGCTATCTCTTTACACATGGAAATAACTGCACCACTATCTGTATGAACATGGAAATATCTCCACAGCCGTGTGAATGAACATGGAAATATATGCACGGCCATCTGTATGAACATATAAATATCTACACCGCCATCTGTATTAAGATGGAGATATCTACACCGCTATCTGTACAAACATGGAAATATCTACACCACTATCTGTATGAACATGGAAATATCTACTCCGCTATCTGTTTGAACAGGGAAGTATATACACCGCTATCTCCTTGAAAATGGAAATATCTACACAGCTATCTGCATATACATGGGAATATCTACACAGCTATCTCTTTACACATGGAAATAACTACACCGCTATCTGTATGAACATGGAAATATCTACACCGCCATCTGTATGAACATGGAAATATCTGCACCGCCATCTGAATGAACATGGAAATATCTGCACCGCCATCTGAATGAACATTTAAATATCTACACCGCCTTCTGTATTAAGATGGAGATATCTACACCGCTATCTGTATAAAGATGGAAATATCTACACCGCTATGTGTATAAACATGGAAATATCTACACCGCTATCAGTATAAACATGGAAATATGTACACCGCTACCTGTATAAACGTGGAAATATCAGCACCGCTATCAGTATGAACATGGAAGTACCTACACCGCCATCTGTATGAACATGGAAATATCTTCACCGCCATCTGTATGAACATGGAAATATCTGCACCGCCATCTGTATGAACATATAAATATCTACACCGCCATCTGTATTAAGATGGAGATATCTACACCGCTATCTGTATGAACATGGAAATATCTACACCGCTATGTGTATAAACATGGAAATATCTACACCGCTCTCTGTATAAACATGGAAATATCTACACTGCTACCTGTATAAACATGGAAATATCAGCACCGCTATCTGTATGAACATGGAAATATCTACACCGCCATCTGTATGAACATGGAAAAATCTTCACCGTCATCTGTATGAACATGGATATATTTACACAGCCATCTGTATGAACATGGAAATATCTTCACCGCCATCTGTATGAACATGGATATGTCTACAGAGCCGTCTGGATGAACATGAAAATATCTACACAGCTATCTGTATGAACATGGAAATATCTACACCGCTATCTGTGTAAACATGCATACATATTCACCGCTATCTGTATAAACATGGAAATATCCACACCGCTATCTGTATGAACATGGAAATATCTACACCGCTGTGTGTTTGAACATGGAAATATCTACACCGCTATCTGCATGAAAATGGAAATATCTACACAGCTATCTGCATACACATGGAAATATCTACACAGCTATCTCTTTGCACATGGAAATAACTACACCGCTATCTCTATAAACATGGAAATATCTACACCTCCATCTGTATGAAAATGGCAATATCTGCACCGCCATCTGTATGAACATATAAATATCTACACTACCGTCTGTATTAAGAAGGAGATATCTACGCCGCTATCTGTAAAAACATGGAAATATCTACACCGCTATCTGTATGAACATGGAAATATCTACACCGCTACCTGTATAAACACAGAAATATGTACACCACTACCTGTATAAACATGGAAGTATCAGCACCGCTATCGGTATGAACATGCCGATATCTACACGGCTATCTGTATGAACATTGAAATATCTACAACGCCATCTGTATGAACATGGAAATATCTTCACCGCCATCTGTATGAACATGGATATATGTACACAGCCATCTGGATGAACATGGAAATATCTACACCGCTATCTGTATGAACATGGAAATATCTACACCGCTATCTGTATGAACATGGAAATATGTACACAGCCATCAGGATGAACATGGAAATATCTACACCGCTATCGGTATGAACATGGAAATACATACACCGCTATCTGTTTGAACATGGAAATATCTACACCGCTATCTCTATGAACATGGAAATATCTACACCGCTAACTGTATGAACATGGAAATATCTTCACCGCCATCTGTTTGAACATGGATATATCTACACAGCCATGTGGATGAACATGGAAATATCTACACCGCTATCTGTGTAAACATGCACACTTCTTCAAAGCTATGTGTATAAACATGGAAATGTCTACACTGCTATCTTTATGAACATGGAAATATCAACACCGCTAACTGTTTGAACAGGGAAATATATACACCGCTATCTGCATGAAAATGGAAATATCTACACCACAATCTGTATGAATATGGAAATACATACACCACTATCTGTATGAGCATGGAAATATCTACACCGCTATCTGTATGAACATGGAAATATCTGCACCACTATCTGTATGAACATGGAAATATCTACACCAATATCTGTATGAACATGGATATATCTACACCGCTATCTGTATGAATATGGAAATATCTTCACCGCCATCTGTATGAACATGGATATATCTACACAGCCATCTGGATGAACATGGAAATATCTACACCGCTATCTGTAGGAACATGGAAATATCTACACCGCTATCTCTTTGAACATGGAAATATCTACACCGCCATCTGTATGAACATGGAAATATCGTCACCGCCATCTGTATGAACATGGATATATCTACACAGCCATCTGTATGAACATGGAAATATCTTCACCGCCATCTGTATGAACATGGATATGTCTACACAGCCGTCTGGAGGAACATGGAAATATCTACACCGCTATCTGTATGAACATGGAAATATCTACACCGCTATCTGTGTAAACATGCATACATCTTCACCGCTATCTGTATAAACATGGAAATATCTACACCGCTATCTGTATGAACATGGAAATATCTACACCGCTATCTGTTTGAACATGGAAATATCTACACCGCTATCTGCATGAAAATGGAAATATCTACACAACTATCTGCATATAAATGGAAATATCTACACAGCTATCTCTTTGCACACGGAAATAACTACACCGCTATCTCTATAAACATGGAAATATCTACACCGCCATCTGTATGAACATGGAAATATCTACACCGCCATCTGTATTAAGAAGGAGATATCTACACCGCTATCTGTATAAACATGGAAATATCTACACCGCTATCTGTATTAACATGGAAATATCTACACCGCTATCTGTATAAACACGGAAATATGTTCACCGCTACCTGTATAAACATGGAAGTATCAGCACAGCTATCGGTATGAACATGGCAATATCTACACGGCTATCTGTATGAACATGGAAATATCTACACCGCTATCTGTATGAACATGGAAATGTCTTCACCGCCATCTGTATGAACTTGGATATATCTACACAGCCATCTGGATGAATATGGAAATGTCTAAACCGCTATCTGTATGAACATGGAAATATCTACACCGCTATCTGTATGAACATGGAAATGTCTTCACCGCCATCTGTATGAACTTGGATATATCTACACAGCCATCTGGATGAATATGGAAATGTCTACACCGCTATCTGTATGAACATGGAAATATCTACACCGCTATCTGTATGAACATGGGAATATCTACACAGCCATCTGGATGAACATGGAAATATCTACACAGCTATCTGCATGAACATGGAAATATATACACCGCTATCTGTATGAACATGGAAATATCTACACCGCTATCTGTATGAACATGAAATATCTACACCACTTTCTGTATGAACATGGACATATCTACACCGCTATCTGTATGAACATGGAAATAACTTCACCGCCATCTGTATGAACATGGATATATCTTCACAGCCATCTGGATGAACGTGGAAATACCTACACCGCTATCTGTGTAAACATGCATACAACTTCACCGCTATCTGTATAAACATGGAAATATCTACACCGCTATCTTTATGAACATGGAAATATCTACACCGCTAACTGCATGAAAATGGAAATATCTACACAGCTATCTGCTTATACATGGAAATATCTACACAGCTATCTCTTTACACATGGAAAAAAATACACCGCTATCTGTATGAACATGGAAATATCTACACCGCCATCTGTATGAACATGGAAATACCTGCACCGCCATCTGTATGAACTTATAAACATCTACACCGCCATCTGTATTAAGTTGGAGTTATCTACACCACTATCTGCATAAACATGGAAATATCTACACCGCAATCTGTATAAACATGGAAACATCTACACCGCTATGTGTAAAAACATGGAAATATCTACACCGCTATCTGTAAAAACATGGAAATATCTACACCGCTACATGTATAAACATGGAAATATCAGCACCGCTATCTGTATGAACATGGAAATATCTACACCGCCATCTGTATGAACATGGAAATATCTTCACCGCCATCTGTAGGAACATGGATATATCTACACAGCCATCTGTATGAATATGGAAATATCTACACCGCTATCGGTATGAACATGGAAATATCTTCACCGCTATCTGTATGAACATGGAAATATCTTCACCGCCATCTGTATGAACATGGATATATCTACACAGCCAGCTGGATAAACATGGAAATATCTACACCGCTATCTGTATGAACATGGAAACATCTACACCGCTATCTGTGTAAACATGCATACATCTTCACCGCAATCTGTATAAACGTGGAAATATCTACACCGCTATCTGTACGAACATGGAAATATCTACACCGCTACCTGTTTGAACATGGAAGTATCTACACCGCTATCTGCATGAAAATGGAAATATCTACCCAGCTATCTGCATATACATGGAAATATCTACACAGCTATCTCATTACACATGGAAATAACTACACCGATATCTCTATAAACATGGAAATATCTACACCACCATCTGTATGAACATGGAAATATCTGCACCGCCATCTGTATGAACATATAAATATCTACACCGCCATCTGTATGAAGAAGGAGATATCTACACCGCAATCTGTATAAACATGGAAATATCTACACCGCTATCTGTATAAACATGGAAATATCTACACTGCCATCTGTATCAACATGGAAATATCTACACCGCTATCTGTATAAACACGGAAATATGTACACCGCTATCGGTATGAACATGGCAATATCTACACGGCTATCTGTATGAACATGGAAATATCTACACCGCTATCTGTATGAACATGGAAATATGTACACCGCCATCTGTATGAACATGGAAATACCTGCACCGCCATCTGTATGAACTTATAAACATCTACACCGCCATCTGTATTAAGTTGGAGTTATCTACACCACTATCTGCATAAACATGGAAATATCTACACCGCTATCTGTATAAACATGGAAATATCTACACCGCTATGTGTATAAACATGGAAATATCTACACCGCTATCTGTAAAAACATGGAAATATCTACACCGCTACATGTATAAACATGGAAATATCAGCACCGCTATCTGTATGAACATGGAAATATCTACACCGCCATCTGTATGAACATGGAAATATCTTCACCGCCATCTGTAGGAACATGGATATATCTACACAGCCATCTGTATGAACATGGAAATATCTACACCGCTATCGCTATGAACATGGAAATATCTTCACCGCTATCTGTATGAACATGGAAATATCTTCACCGCCATCTGTATGAACATGGATATATCTACACAGCCAGCTGGATAAACATGGAAATATCTACACCGCTATCTGTATGAACATGGAAACATCTACACCGCTATCTGTGTAAACATGCATACATCTTCACCGCAATCTGTATAAACGTGGAAATATCTACACCGCTATCTGTACGAACATGGAAATATCTACACCGCTACCTGTTTGAACATGGAAGTATCTACACCGCTATCTGCATGAAAATGGAAATATCTACCCAGCTATCTGCATATACATGGAAATATCTACACAGCTATCTCATTACACATGGAAATAACTACACCGATATCTCTATAAACATGGAAATATCTACACCACCATCTGTATGAACATGGAAATATCTGCACCGCCATCTGTATGAACATATAAATATCTACACCGCCATCTGTATGAAGAAGGAGATATGTACACCGCAATCTGTATAAACATGGAAATATCTACACCGCTATCTGTATAAACATGGAAATATCTACACTGCCATCTGTATCAACATGGAAATATCTACACCGCTATCTGTATAAACACGGAAATATGTACACCGCTATCGGTATGAACATGGCAATATCTACACGGCTATCTGTATGAACATGGAAATATCTACACCGCTATCTGTATGAACATGGAAATATCTTCACCGCCATCTGAATGAACATGGATATATCTACACAGCCATCTGGATGAACATGGAAATATCTACACCGCTATCTGTATGAACATGGCAATATCTACACCGCTATCTGCATGAACATGGAAATATCTACACAGCCATCTGGATGAACATGGAAATATCTACACCGCTATATGTATGAACATGGAAATACATACACCGCTATCTGTATGAACATGGAAATATCTACACCGCTATCTCTATGAACATGGAAATATCTACACCGCTATCTGTATGAACATGGAAATATCTTCACCGCCATCTGTATGAACATGGATATATCTACACAGCCATCTGGATGAACATGGAAATATCTACACCGCTATCTGTGTAAACATGCATACATCTTCACCGCTATCTGTATAAACATGGAAATATCTACACCGCCATCTGTATGAACATGGAAATATCTACACCGCCATCTGTATTAAGAAGGAGATATCTACACCGCTATCTGTATAAACATGGAAATATCTACACCGCTATCTGTATTAACATGGAAATATCTACACCGCTATCTGTATAAACACGGAAATATGTTCACCGCTACCTGTATAAACATGGAAGTATCATCACCGCTATCGGTATGAACATGGCAATATCTACACGGCTATCTGTATGAACATGGAAATATCTACACCGCTATCTGTATGAACATGGAAATGTCTTCACCGCCATCTGTATGAACATGGATATATCTACACAGCCATCTGGATGAACGTGGAAATACCTACACCGCTATCTGTGTAAACATGCACACTTCTTCAAAGCTATCTGTATAAACATGGAAATGTCTACACTGCTATCTTTATGAACATGGAAATATCAACACCGCTAACTGTTTGAACAGGGAAATATATACACCGCTATCTGCATGAAAATGCAAATATCTACACCACTATCTGTATGAATATGGAAATACATACACCACTAACTGTGTGAGCATGGAAATATCTACACCGCTATCTGTATGAACATGGAAATATCTGCACCGCTATCTGTATGAACATGGAAATATCTACACCACTATCTGTATGAACATGGATATATCTACACCGCTATCTGTATGAATATGGAAATATCTTCACCGCCATCTGTATGAACATGGATATATCTACACAGCCATCTGGATGAACATGGAAATATCTACACCGCTATCTGTAGGAACATGGAAATAGCTACACTGCTATCTGTATGAACATGGAAATATCTACACTGCTATCTCTTTGAACATGGAAATATCTACACCGCCATCTGTATGAACATGGAAATATCGTCACCGCCATCTGTATGAACATGGATATATCTACACAGCCATCTGTATGAACATGGAAATATCTTCACCGCCATCTGTATGAACATGGATATGTCTACACAGCCGTCTGGATGAACATGGAAATATCTACACCGCTATCTGTATGAACATGGAAATATCTACACCGCTATCTGTCTAAACATGCATACATCTTCACCGCTATCTGTATAAACATGGAAATATCTACACCGCTATCTGTATGAACATGGAAATATCTACACCGCTATCTGTTTGAACATGGAAATATCTACACCGCTATCTGCATGAAAATGGAAATATCTACACAACTATCTGCATATAAATGGAAATAACTACACCGCTATCTCTATAAACATGGAAATATCTACACCGCCATCTGTATGAACATGGAAATATCTACACCGCCATCTGTATTAAGAAGGAGATATCTACACCGCTATCTGTATAAACATGGAAATATCTACACCGCTATCTGTATTAACATGGAAATATCTACACCGCTATCTGTATAAACACGGAAATATGTTCACCGCTACCTGTATAAACATGGAAGTATCAGCACCGCTATCGGTATGAACATTGCAATATCTACACGGCTATCTGTATGAACATGGAAATATCTACACCGCTATCTGTATGAACATGTAAATGTCTTCACCGCCATCTGTATGAACTTGGATATATCTACACAGCCATCTGGATGAATATGGAAATGTCTACACCGCTATCTGTATGAACATGGAAATACCTACACCGCAGTCTGTGTAAACATGCATGCATCTTCACCGCTATCTGTATAAACATGGAAATATCCACACCGCTATCTGTATGAACATGGAAATATCTACACCGCTATCTGTTTGAACATGGAAATATCTACACTGCTATTTGCATGAAAATGGAAATATCTACACAGCTATCTGCATATACATGGAAATATCAACACAGCTATCTCTTTGCACATGGAAATAACTACACCGCTAAGTCTATAAACATGGAAATATCTACACCACCATCTGTATGAACATGGAAATATCTGCACCGCCATCTGTATGAACATATAAATATCTACACCGCCATCTGTATTAAGAAGGAGATATCTACACCGCTATCTGTATAAACATGGAAATATCTACACCGCTATCTGTATGAACATGGAAATATCTACACCGCTACCTGTATAAACACGGAAATATGTACACCGCTACCTGTATAAACATGGAAGTATCAGCAGCGCTATCGGTATGAACATGGCAATATCTACACGGCTATCTGTATGAACATGGAAATATCTACACCGCTATCTGTATGAACATGGAAATATCTACACCACTATCTGTATGAACATGGAAATAGCTACACAGCCATCTGGATGAACATGGAAATATCTACACCGCTATCTGTATGAACATGGATATATCTACACAGCCATCTGGATGAACATGGAAATATCTACACCGCTATCTGTATGAACATGGAAATACATACACCGCTATCTGTATGAACATGGAAATATCTACACCGCTATCTGTATGAACATGGAAATATCTACACCGCTCTCTGTATGAACATGGATATATCTACACAGCCATCTGGATGAACATGGAAATATCTACACCGCTATCTGTGTAAACATGCATACATCTTCATCGCTATCTGTATAAACATGGAAATATCTACACTGCTATCTTTATGAACATGGAAATATCTACACCGCTAACTGTTTGAACAGGGAAATATATACACCGCTATCTGCATGAAAATGGAAATGTCTACACAGCTATCTGCATATACATGGAAATATCTACACAGCTATCTCTTTACACATGGAAATAACTACACCGCTATCTGTATGAACATGGAAATATCTACACCGCCATCTGTAAGAACATGGAAATATATGCACCGCCATCTGAATGAACATATAAATATCTACACCGCCATCTGTATTAAGATGGAGATATCTACACCGCTATCTGTATAAACATGGAAATATCTACACCGCTATGTGTATAAACATGGAAATATCTACACGGCTATCTGTATAAACATGGAAATATCTACACCGCTACCTGTATAAACATGGAAATATCAGCACGGCTATCAGTATGAACATGGAAGTATCTACACCGCAATCTGTATGAACATGGAAATATCTTCACCGCCATCTGTATGAACACGGAAATATCTGCGCCGCCATCTGTATGAACACATAAATATCTACACCGCCATCTGTATTAAGATGGAGATATCTACACCGCTATCTGTATAAAAATGGAAATATCTATACCACTATGTGTATAAACATGGAAATATCTACACCGCTATCTCTATAAACATGGAAATATCTACACTGCTACCTGTATAAACATGGAAATATCAGCACCGCTATCTGTATGAACATGGAAATATCTACACCGGAATCTGTATGAACATGGAAAAATCTTCACCGCCATCTGTATGAACATGGATATATCTACACAGCCATCTGTATGAACATGGAAATAACTTCACCGCCATCTGTATGAACATGGATATGTCTACACAGCCGTCTGGATGAACATGGAAATATCTACACCGCTATCTGTATGAACATGGAAATATCTACACCGCTATCTGTGTAAACATGCATATATCTTCACCGCTATCTGTATAAACATGGAAATATCCACACCGCTATCTGTATGAATATGGAAATATCTATACCGCAATCTGTTTGAACATGGAAATATCTACACCGCTATCTGCATGAAAATGGAAATATCTACACAGCTATCTGCATATACATGGAAATATCTACACAGCTATCTCTTTGCACATGGAAATAACTACACCGCTATCTGTATGAACATGGAAATATCTACACCGCCATCTGAATGAACATGGAAATATCTGCACCGCCATCTGAATGAACATATAAATAACTACACCGCCATCTGTATTAAGAAGGAGATATCTACACCGCTATCTGTATAAACATGGAAATATCTACACCGCTATCTGTATGAACATGGAAATATCTACACCGCTACCTATATAAACACGGAAATATGTACACCGCTACCTGTATAAACATGGAAGTATCAGCACCGCAATCGGTATGAACATGGCAATATCTACACAGCTATCTGTATGAACATGGAAATATCTACAACGCCATCTGTATGAACATGGAAATATATTCACCGCCATCTGTATGAACATGGATATATCTACACAGCCATCTGGATGAACATGGAAATATCTACACCGCTATCTGTATGAACATGGAAATATCTACACCGCTATCTGTATGAACATGGAAATATCTACACAGCCATCTGGATGAACATGGAAATATCTACACCGCTATCTGTATAAACATGGAAATACATACACCGCTATCTGTATGAACATGGAAATATCTACACCGCTATCTGTATGAACATGGAAATATCTACACCGCTATCTGTATGAACATGGAAATATCTTCACCGCCATCTGTATGAACATGGATATATCTACACAGCCATGTGGATGAACATGGAAATATCTACACTGCTATCTTTATGTACATGGAAATGTCTACACCACTAACTGTTTGAACAGGGAAATACATACACCGCTATCTGCATGAAAACGGAAATATCTACACAGCTATCTGCTTATACATGGAAATATCTACACAGCTATCTCTTCACACATGGAAATAACTACACCGCTATCTGTATGAACATGGAAATATCTACACCGCCATCTGTATGAACATGGAATTATATGCACCGCCATCTGTATGAACATTTAAATATCTACACCGCCATCTGTATTATGATGGAGATATCTACACCAATACCTGCATAAACATGGAAATATCTACACCGCTATGTGTATAAACATGGAAATATCTACACCGCTATCTGTATAAACATGGAAATATCTACACTGCTACCTGTATAAACATGGAAATATCAGCCCCGCTATCTGTATGAACATGGAAATATCTACACCGCCATCTGTATGAACATGGAAAAATCTTCACCGACATCTGTATGAACATGGATATATCTACACAGCCATCTGTATGAACATGGAAATATCTTCACCGCCATCTGTATGAACATGGATATGTCTACACAGCCGTCTGGATGAACATGGAAATATCTACACCGCTATCTGTATGAACATGAAAATATCTACACCGCTATCTGTGTAAACATGCATACATCTTCACCGCTCTCTGTATGAACATGAAAATATCTACACCGCTATCTGTGTAAACATGCATACATCTTCACGGCTATCTGTAAAAACATGGAAATATCCACACCGCTATCTGTAGGAACATGGAAAAATCTAAACCGCTATCTGTTTGAACATGGAAATATCTAAACCGCTATCTGCATGAAAATGGAAATATCTACAAAGCTATCTGAATATACATGGAAATATCTACACAGCTATCTCTTTGCACATGGAAATAACTACACCGCTATCTCTATAAACATGGAAATATCTACACCACCATCTGTATCAACATGGAAATATCTGCACTGCCATCTGTATGAACATATAAATATCTACACCGCCATCTGTATTAAGAAGGAGATATCTACACCGCTATCTGTATAAACATGGAAATATCTACACCGATATCTGTATGAACACGGAAATATCTACACCGCTACCTGTATAAACACGGAAATATGTACACCGCTACCTGTATAAACATGGAAGTATCAGCGGCGCTATCGGTATGAACATGGCAATATCTACACGGCTATCTGTATGAACATGGAAATATCTACACCACTATCTGTATGAAGATGGAAATATCTACACCACTATCTGTATGAACATGGAAATAGCTACACAGCCATCTGGATGAACATGGAAATATCTACACCGCTATCTGTATGAACATGGATATATCTACACAGCCATCTGGATGAACATGGAAATATCTACACCGCTATCTGTATGAACATGGAAATACATACACCGCTATCTGTATGAACATGGAAATATCTACACCGCTATCTGTATGAACATGGAAATATCTACACCACTATCTGTATGAACATGGAAATAGCTACACAGCCATCTGGATGAACATGGAAATATCTACACCGCTATCTGTATGAACATGGATATATCTACACAGCCATCTGGATGAACATGGAAATATCTACACCGCTATCTGTATGAACATGGAAATACATACACCGCTATCTGTATGAACATGGAAATATCTACACCGCTATCTGTATGAACATGGAAATATCTACACCGCTCTCTGTATGAACATGGATATATCTACACAGCCATCTGGATGAACATGGAAATATCTACACCGCTATCTGTGTAAACATGCATACATCTTCATCGCTATCTGTATAAACATGGAAATATCTACACTGCTATCTTTATGAACATGGAAATATCTACACCGCTAACTGTTTGAACAGGGAAATATATACACCGCTATCTGCATGAAAATGGAAATGTCTACACAGCTATCTGCATATACATGGAAATATCTACACAGCTATCTCTTTACACATGGAAATAACTACACCGCTATCTGTATGAACATGGAAATATCTACACCGCCATCTGTAAGAACATGGAAATATATGCACCGCCATCTGAATGAACATATAAATATCTACACCGCCATCTGTATTAAGATGGAGATATCTACACCGCTATCTGTATAAACATGGAAATATCTACACCGCTATGTGTATAAACATGGAAATATCTACACGGCTATCTGTATAAACATGGAAATATCTACACCGCTACCTGTATAAACATGGAAATATCAGCACGGCTATCAGTATGAACATGGAAGTATCTACACCGCAATCTGTATGAACATGGAAATATCTTCACCGCCATCTGTATGAACACGGAAATATCTGCGCCGCCATCTGTATGAACATATAAATATCTACACCGCCATCTGTATTAAGATGGAGATATCTACACCGCTATCTGTATAAAAATGGAAATATCTATACCACTATGTGTATAAACATGGAAATATCTACACCGCTATCTCTATAAACATGGAAATATCTACACTGCTACCTGTATAAACATGGAAATATCAGCACCGCTATCTGTATGAACATGGAAATATCTACACCGGAATCTGTATGAACATGGAAAAATCTTCACCGCCATCTGTATGAACATGGATATATCTACACAGCCATCTGTATGAACATGGAAATAACTTCACCGCCATCTGTATGAACATGGATATGTCTACACAGCCGTCTGGATGAACATGGAAATATCTACACCGCTATCTGTATGAACATGGAAATATCTACACCGCTATCTGTGTAAACATGCATATATCTTCACCGCTATCTGTATAAACATGGAAATATCCACACCGCTATCTGTATGAATATGGAAATATCTACACCGCAATCTGTTTGAACATGGAAATATCTACACCGCTATCTGCATGAAAATGGAAATATCTACACAGCTATCTGCATATACATGGAAATATCTACACAGCTATCTCTTTGCACATGGAAATAACTACACCGCTATCTGTATGAACATGGAAATATCTACACCGCCATCTGAATGAACATGGAAATATCTGCACCGCCATCTGAATGAACATATAAATAACTACACCGCCATCTGTATTAAGAAGGAGATATCTACACCGCTATCTGTATAAACATGGAAATATCTACACCGCTATCTGTATGAACATGGAAATATCTACACCGCTACCTGTATAAACACGGAAATATGTACACCGCTACCTGTATAAACATGGAAGTATCAGCACCACAATCGGTATGAACATGGCAATATCTACACAGCTATCTGTATGAACATGGAAATATCTACAACGCCATCTGTATGAACATGGAAATATCTTCACCGCCATCTGTATGAACATGGATATATCTACACAGCCATCTGGATGAACATGGAAATATCTACACCGCTATCTGTATGAACATGGAAATATCTACACCGCTATCTGTATGAACATGGAAATATCTACACAGCCATCTGGATGAACATGGAAATATCTACACCGCTATCTGTATAAACATGGAAATACATACACCGCTATCTGTATGAACATGGAAATATCTACACCGCTATCTGTATGAACATGGAAATATCTACACCGCTATCTGTATGAACATGGAAATATCTTCACCGCCATCTGTATGAACATGGATATATCTACACAGCCATGTGGATGAACATGGAAATATCTACACTGCTATCTTTATGTACATGGAAATATCTACACCACTAACTGTTTGAACAGGGAAATACATACACCGCTATCTGCATGAAAACGGAAATATCTACACAGCTATCTGCTTATACATGGAAATATCTACACAGCTATCTCTTCACACATGGAAATAACTACACCGCTATCTGTATGAACATGGAAATATCTACACCGCCATCTGTATGAACATGGAATTATATGCACCGCCATCTGTATGAACATTTAAATATCTACACCGCCATCTGTATTATGATGGAGATATCTACACCAATACCTGCATAAACATGGAAATATCTACACCGCTATGTGTATAAACATGGAAATATCTACACCGCTATCTGTATAAACATGGAAATATCTACACTGCTACCTGTATAAACATGGAAATATCAGCCCCGCTATCTGTATGAACATGGAAATATCTACACCGCCATCTGTATGAACATGGAAAAATCTTCACCGACATCTGTATGAACATGGATATATCTACACAGCCATCTGTATGAACATGGAAATATCTTCACCGCCATCTGTATGAACATGGATATGTCTACACAGCCGTCTGGATGAACATGGAAATATCTACACCGCTATCTGTATGAACATGAAAATATCTACACCGCTATCTGTGTAAACATGCATACATCTTCACCGCTATCTGTATGAACATGAAAATATCTACACCGCTATCTGTGTAAACATGCATACATCTTCACGGCTATCTGTAAAAACATGGAAATATCCACACCGCTATCTGTAGGAACATGGAAAAATCTAAACCGCTATCTGTTTGAACATGGAAATATCTAAACCGCTATCTGCATGAAAATGGAAATATCTACAAAGCTATCTGAATATACATGGAAATATCTACACAGCTATCTCTTTGCACATGGAAATAACTACACCGCTATCTCTATAAACATGGAAATATCTACACCACCATCTGTATCAACATGGAAATATCTGCACTGCCATCTGTATGAACATATAAATATCTACACCGCCATCTGTATTAAGAAGGAGATATCTACACCGCTATCTGTATAAACATGGAAATATCTACACCGCTATCTGTATGAACACGGAAATATCTACACCGCTACCTGTATAAACACGGAAATATGTACACCGCTACCTGTATAAACATGGAAGTATCAGCGGCGCTATCGGTATGAACATGGCAATATCTACACGGCTATCTGTATGAACATGGAAATATCTACACCACTATCTGTATGAAGATGGAAATATCTACACCACTATCTGTATGAACATGGAAATAGCTACACAGCCATCTGGATGAACATGGAAATATCTACACCGCTATCTGTATGAACATGGATATATCTACACAGCCATCTGGATGAACATGGAAATATCTACACCGCTATCTGTATGAACATGGAAATACATACACCGCTATCTGTATGAACATGGATATATCTACACCGCTATCTGTATGAACATGGAAATATCTACACCGCTAACTGTATGAACATGGAAATACCTTCACCGCCGTCTGTATGAACATGGATATATCTACACAGCCATCTGGATGAACATCGAAATATCTGCACCGCCATCTGTATGAACATATAAATATCTACACCGTCATCTGTATTAAGAAGGAGATATCTACACCGCTATCTGTATAAACATGGAAATATCTACACCGCTATCTGTATGAACATGGAAATATCTACACCGCTACCTGTATAAACACGGAAATATGTACACCGCTACCTGTATAAACATGGAAGTATCAGCACCGCAATCGGTATGAACATGGCAATATCTACACAGCTATCTGTATGAACATGGAAATATCTACAACGCCATCTGTATGAACATGGAAATATCTTCACCGCCATCTGTATGAACATGGATATATCTACACAGCCATCTGGATGAACATGGAAATATCTACACCGCTATCTGTATGAACATGGAAATATCTACACCGCTATCTGTATGAACATGGAAATATCTACACAGCCATCTGGATGAACATGGAAATATCTACACCGCTATCTGTATAAACATGGAAATACATACACCGCTATCTGTATGAACATGGAAATATCTACACCGCTATTTGTATGAACATGGAAATATCTACACCGCTATCTGTATGAACATGGAAATATCTTCACCGCCATCTGTATGAACATGGATATATCTACACAGCCATGTGGATGAACATGGAAATATCTACACTGCTATCTTTATGTACATGGAAATATCTACACCACTAACTGTTTGAACAGGGAAATACATACACCGCTATCTGCATGAAAACGGAAATATCTACACAGCTATCTGCTTATACATGGAAATATCTACACAGCTATCTCTTCACACATGGAAATAACTACACCGCTATCTGTATGAACATGGAAATATCTACACCGCCATCTGTATGAACATGGAATTATCTGCACCGCCATCTGTATGAACATTTAAATATCTACACCGCCATCTGTATTATGATGGAGATATCTACACCAATACCTGCATAAACATGGAAATATCTACACCGCTATGTGTATAAACATGGAAATATCTACACCGCTATCTGTAAACATGGAAATATCTACACTGCTACCTGTATAAACATGGAAATATCAGCCCCGCTATCTGTATGAACATGGAAATATCTACACCGCCATCTGTATGAACATGGAAAAATCTTCACCGACATCTGTATGAACATGGATATATCTACACAGCCATCTGTATGAACATGGAAATATCTTCACTGCCATCTGTATGAACATGGATATGTCTACACAGCCGTCTGGATGAACATGGAAATATCTACACGGCTATCTGTATGAACATGAAAATATCTACACCGCTATCTGTGTAAACATGCATACATCTTCACCGCTATCTGTATGAACATGAAAATATCTACACCGCTATCTGTGTAAACATGCATACATCTTCACGGCTATCTGTAAAAACATGGAAATATCCACACCGCTATCTGTAGGAACATGGAAAAATCTAAACCGCTATCTGTTTGAACATGGAAATATCTAAACCGCTATCTGCATGAAAATGGAAATATCTACAAAGCTATCTGAATATACATGGAAATATCTACACAGCTATCTCTTTGCACATGGAAATAACTACACCGCTATCTCTATAAACATGGAAATATCTACACCACCATCTGTATCAACATGGAAATATCTGCACTGCCATCTGTATGAACATATAAATATCTACACCGCCATCTGTATTAAGAAGGAGATATCTACACCGCTATCTGTATAAACATGGAAATATCTACACCGCTATCTGTATGAACACGGAAATATCTACACCGCTACCTGTATAAACACGGAAATATGTACACCGCTACCTGTATAAACATGGAAGTATCAGCGGCGCTATCGGTATGAACATGGCAATATCTACACGGCTATCTGTATGAACATGGAAATATCTACACCACTATCTGTATGAAGATGGAAATATCTACACCACTATCTGTATGAACATGGAAATAGCTACACAGCCATCTGGATGAACATGGAAATATCTACACCGCTATCTGTATGAACATGGATATATCTACACAGCCATCTGGATGAACATGGAAATATCTACACCGCTATCTGTATGAACATGGAAATACATACACCGATATCTGTATGAACATGGATATATCTACACCGCTATCTGTATGAACATGGAAATATCTACACCGCTAACTGTATGAACATGGAAATACCTTCACCGCCGTCTGTATGAACATGGATATATCTACACAGCCATCTGGATGAACATGGAAATATCTACACCGCTATCTGTGTAAACATGCATACATCTTCACCGCTATCTGTATAAACATGGAAATATCTACACTGCTATCTTTATGAACATGGAAATATCTACTCCGCTAACTGTTTGAACAGGGCAATATATACACCGCTATCTGCATGAAAATGGAAATGTCTACACAGCTATCTGCACATACATGGAAATATCTACACAGCTATCTCTTTACACATGGAAATAACTACACCGCTATCTGTATGAACATGGAAATATCTACACCGCCATCTGTATGAACATGGAAATATCTGCACCGCCATCTGAATGAACATATAAATATCTACACCGCCATCTGTATTAAGATGGAGATATCTACACCGCTATCTGTATAAACATGGAAATATCTACACCGCTATGTGTATAAACATGGAAATACCTACACCGCTATCTGTATAAACATGGAAATATCTACACCGCTACCTGTATAAACATGGAAATATCAGCACCGCTATCAGTATGAACGTGGAAGTATCTACACCGCCATCTGTATGAACATGGAAATATCTTCACCGCCATCTGTATGAACATGGAAATATCTGCACCGCCATCTGTATGAACATATAAATATCTACACCGTCATATGTATTAAGATGGAGATATCTACACCGCTATCTGTATAAACATGGAAATATCTACACCGCTATGTGTATAAACATTGAAATATCTACACCGCTATCTGTATGAACATGGAAATATCTACACTGCTACCTGTATAAACATGGAAATATCAGCCCCGCTATCTGTATGAACATGGAAATATCTACACCGCCATCTGTATGAACATGGAAAAATCTTCACCGCCATCTGTATGAACATGGATATATCTACACAGCCATCTTTATGAACATGGAAATATCTTCACCACCATCTGTATGAACATGGATATGTCTACACGGCCGTCTGGATGAACTTGGAAATATCTACACCGCTATCTGTATGAACACGAAAATATCTACACTGCTATCAGTGTAAACATGCATACATGTTCACCGCTATCTGTAAAAACATGGAAATATCCACACCGCTATCTGTATGAACATGGAAATATCTACACCGCTATCTGTTTGAACATGGAAATATCTACACCGCTATCTGCATGAAAATGGAAATATCTACAAAGCTATCTGCATATACTTGGAAATATCTACACAGCTATCTCTTTGCACATGGAAATAACTACACCGCTATCTCTATAAACATGGAAATATCTACACCACCATCTGTATGAACATGGAAATATCTGCACCGACATCTGTATGAACATATAAATATCTACACCGCCACCTGTATTAAGAAGGAGATATCTACACCGCTATCTGTATAAACATGGAAATATCTACACCGCTATCTGTATGAACATGGAAATATCTACACCGCTACCTGTATAAACACGGAAATATGTACACCGCTACCTGTATAAACATGGAAGTATCAGCACCAGTATCGGTATGAACATGGCAATATCTACACAGCTATCTGTATGAACATGGAAATATCTACAACGCCATCTGTATGAACATGGAAATATCTTCACCGCCATCTGTATGAACATGGACATATCTACACAGCCATCTGGATGAACATGGAAATATCTACACCGCTATCTGTATGAACATGGAAATATCTACACCGCTATCTGTATGAACATGGAAATATCTGCACAGCCATCAGGATGAACATGGAAATATCTACACCGCTATCTGTATAAACATGGAAATACATACACCGCTATGTGTATGAACATGGAAATATCTACACCGCTATCTGCATGAACATGGAAATATCTACACCGCTATCTGTATGAACATGGAAATATCTTCACCGCCATCTGTATGAACATGGATATATCTACACAGCTATGTGGATGAACATGGAAATATCTACACCGCTATCTTTATGTACATGGAAATATCTACACCGCTAACTGTTTGAACAGGGAAATACATACACCGCTATCTGCATGAAAACGGAAATATCTACACAGCTATCTGCTTATACATGGAAATATCTACACAACTATCTCTTTACACATGGAAATATCTACACCGCTATCTGTATGAACATGGAAATATCTACACCGCCATCTGTATGAAGATGGAATTATCTGCACCGCCATCTGTATTAGCATTTAAATATATACACCGCCATCTGTATTATGATGGAGATATCTACACCACTATCTGCAAAAACATGGAAATATCTACACCGCTATGTGTATAAACATGGAAATACCTACACCGCTATCTGTATAAACATGGAAATATCTACACCGCTACCTGTATAAACATGGAAATATCAGCACCGCTATCAGTATGAACATGGAAGTATCTACACCGCCATCTGTATGAACATGGAAATATCTTCACCGCCATCTGTATGAACATGGAAATATCTGCACCGCCATCTGTATGAACATATAAATATCTACACCGCCATCTGTATTAAGATGGAGATATCTACACCGCTATCTGTATAAACATGGAAATATCTACACCGCTATGTGTATAAACATGGAAATACCTACACTGCTATCTGTAAGAACATGGAAATATCTACACCGCTACCTGTATAAACACGGAAATATGTACACCGCTACCTGTATAAACATGGAAGTATCAGCAGCGCTATCAGTATGAACATGGCAATATCTACACGGCTATCTGTATGAACATGGAAATATCTACACCGCTATCTGTATGAACATGGAAATATCTACACCACTATCTGTATGAACATGGAAATAGCTACACAGCCATCTGGATGAACATTGAAATATCTACACCGCTATCTGTATGAACATGGATATATCTACACAGCCATCTGGATGAACATGGAAATATCTACACCGCTATCTGTATGAACATGGAAATACATACACTGCTATCTGTATGAACATGGAAATATCTACACCGCTATCTGTATGAACATGGAAATATCTACACCGCTATCTGTATGAACATGGAAATATCTTCACCGCCGTCTGTATGAACATGGATATGTCTACACAGCCATCTGGATGAACATGGAAATATCTACACCGCTATCTGTGTAAACATGCATACATCTTCACCGCTATCTGTATAAACATGGAAATATCTACACTGCTATCTTTATGAACATGGAAATATCTACACCGCTATCTGTATGAACATGGAAATATCTACACAGCTATCTGCATATACATGGAAATATCTACACAGCTATCTCTTTGCACATGGAAATAACTACACCGCTACCTCTATAAACATGGAAATATCTACACCACCATCTGTATGAACATGGAAATATCTGCACCGCCATCTGTATGAACATATAAATATCTACACCGCCATCTGTATTAAGACGGAGATATCTACACGGCTATCTGTATAAACATGGAAATATCTACACTGCTATCTGTATAAACATGGAAATATCTACACTGCTACCTGTATAAACATGGAAATATCAGCCCCGCTATCTGTATGAACATGGAAATATCTACACGGCCATCTGTATGAACATGGAAAAATCTTCACCGCCATCTCTATGAACATGGATATACCTACACAGCCATCTGTATGAACATGGAAATATCTTCACCACCATCTGTATGAACATGGATATGTCTACACAGCCGTCTGGATGAACATGTAAATATCTACACCGCTATCTGTATGAACATGAAAATATCTACACCGCTATCTGTGTAAACATGCATAAATCTTCACCGCTATCTGTAAAAACATGGAAATATCCACACCGCTATC
This sequence comes from Gorilla gorilla gorilla, assembly GCF_029281585.2. Lineage (NCBI taxonomy): Eukaryota > Metazoa > Chordata > Mammalia > Primates > Hominidae > Gorilla > Gorilla gorilla. The sequence continues at coordinate 673,456 of NC_086017.1, forward strand.
TGTAGGAACATGGAAAAATCTAAACCGCTATCTGTTTGAACATGGAAATATCTAAACCGCTATCTGCATGAAAATGGAAATATCTACAAAGCTATCTGCATATACATGGAAATACCTACACAGCTATCTCTTTGTACATGGAAATAACTACACCGCTATCTCTATAAACATGGAAATATCTACACCACCATCTGTATGAACATGGAAATATCTGCACTGCCATCTGGATGAACATATAAATATCTACACCGCCATCTGTATTAAGAAAGAGATATCTATACCGCTATCTGTATAAACATGGAAATATCTACACCGCTATCTGTACGAACATGGAAATATCTACACCGCTACCTGTATAAACACGGAAAAATGTACAACGCTACCTGTATAAACATGGAAGTATCAGCAGCGCTATCGGTATGAACATGGCAATATCTACACGGCTATCTGAATGAACATGGAAATATCTACACCGCTATCTGTATGAACATGGAAATATCTACACCACTATCTGTATGAACATGGAAATAGCTACAGAGCCATCTGGATGAACATGGAAATATCTACACCGCTATCTGTATGAACATGGATATATCTACACAGCCATCTGGATGAACATGGAAATATCTACACCGCTATCTGTATGAACATGGAAATACATACACCGATATCTGTATGAACATGGAAATATCTACACCGCTATCTGTATGAACATGGAAATATCTACACCGCTATCTGTATGAACATGGAAATATCTTCACCGCCGTCTGTATGAACATGGATATATCTACACAGCCATCTGGATGAACATGGAAATATCTACACCGCTATCTGTGTAAACATGCATACATCTTCAATGCTATCTGTATAAACATGGAAATATCTACACTGCTATCTTTATGAACATGGAAATATCTGCACCGCTAACTGTTTGAACGGGGAAATATATACACCGCTATCTGCATGAAAATGGAAATGTCTACACAGCTATCTGCATATACATGGAAATATCTACACAGCTATCTCTTTACACATGGAAATAACTACACCGCTATCTGTATGAACATGGAAATATCTACACAGCCATCTGTATGAACATGGAAATATATGCACCGCCATCTGAATGAACATATAAATATCTACACCGCCATCTGTATTAAGATGGAGATATCTTCACCGCTATCTGTATAAACATGGAAATATCTACACCGCTATGTGTATAAACATGGAAATATCTACACTGCTCTCTGTATAAACATGGAAATATCTACACCGCTACCTGTATAAACATGGAAATATCAGCACCGCTATCAGTATGAACATGGAAGTATCTAAACCGCCATCTGTATGAACATGGAAATATCTTCACCGCAATCTGTATGAACATGGAAATATCTCCACCGCCATCTGTATGAACATATAAATATCTACACCGCCATCTGTATTAAGATGGAGATATCTACACCGCTATCTGTATAAAAATGGAAATATCTATACCACTATGTGTATAAACATGGAAATATCTACACTGCTACCTGTATAAACATGGAAATATCAGCACCGCTACCTGTATGAACATGGAAATATCTACACCGGAATCTGTATGAACATGGAAAAATCTTCACCGCCATCTGTATAAACATGGATATATCTACACAGCCATCTGTATGAACATGGAAATATCTTCACAGCCATCTGTATGAACATGGATATGTCTACAGAGCCATCTGGATGAACATGGAAATATCTACACCGCTATCTGTATGAACATGGAAATATCTACACCGCTATCTGTGTAAACATGCATACATCTTCACCGCTATCTGTATAAACATGGAAATATCCACACCGCTATCTGTATGAATATTGAAATATCTAAACCGCTATCTGTTTGAACATGGAAATATCTACACCGCTATCTGCATGAAAATGGAAATATCTACACAGCTATCTGCATAAACATGGAAATATCTACACAGCTATCTCTTTGCACATGGAAATAACTACACCGCTACCTCTATAAACATGGAAATATCTACACCACCATCTGTATGAACAAGGAAATATCTGCACCGCCATCTGTATGAACATATAAATATCTACACCGCCATCTGTATTAAGAAGGAGATATCTACACCGCTATCTGTATAAACATGGAAATATCTACACCGCTATGTGTATAAACATGGAAATATCTACACCGCTACCTGTATAAACATGGAAGTAGCAGCACCGCTATCGGTAGGAACATGGCAATATCTACACGGTTATCTGTATGAACATGGAAATATCTACACCGCTATCTGTATGAACATGGAAATATCTACACCGCTATCTGTATGAACCTGGAAGTATCTACACAGACATCTGGATGAACACGGAAATATCTACACTGCTATCTGTATGAACATGGAAATACATGCACCGCTATCTGTATGAACATGGAAATATTTAAACCGCTATCTGTATGAACATGGAAATATCTACACCGCTATCTGTATGAACATGGAAATATCTTCACCGCCATCTGTATGACCATGGATATATCTACACAGCCATCTGGATGAACATGGAAATATCTACACCGCTATCTGTGTAAACATGCATACATTTTCACCGCTATCTGTATAAACATGGAAATATCTACACCGCTATCTTTATGAACATGGAAATATCTACACCGCTATCTGTTTGAACATGGAAATATATACAGGGCTATCTGCTTGAAAATGGAAATATCTACACTGCTATCAGTATGAACATGGAAATGCATACACCGCTATCTGTATGAACAAGGAAATATCTACACCGCTTTCTGTATGAACATGGAAATATCTACACCGCTATCTGTATTAACATGGAAATATCTTCACCGCCATCTGTATGAACATGGATATATCTACACAGCCATCTGGATGAAAATGGAAATATCCGCACCGCTATCTGTATGAAGATGGAAATATCTCCACCGCTATCTGTATGAACATGAATATATCTACACAGCCATCTGGATGAACATGGAAATATCTACACCGCTATCTGTATGAACATGGAAATAGCTACACTGCTATCTGTATGAACATGGAAATATCTACACCACCATCTGTATGAACATGGAAATTTCTACACTGCTATCTGTTTGAACATGGAAATATCTACACCGCTATATGCATGAAAATGGAAATATCTACACAGCTATCTGCATATACATGGAAATATCTACACAGCTATCTCTTTACACATGGAAATAACTGCACCACTATCTGTATGAACATGGAAATATCTCCACAGCCGTGTGAATGAACATGGAAATATCTGCACGGCCATCTGTATGAACATATAAATATCTACACCGCCATCTGTATTAAGATGGAGATATCTACACCGCTATCTGTACAAACATGGAAATATCTACACCACTATCTGTATGAACATGGAAATATCTACTCCGCTATCTGTTTGAACAGGGAAGTATATACACCGCTATCTCCTTGAAAATGGAAATATCTACACAGCTATCTGCATATACATGGGAATATCTACACAGCTATCTCTTTACACATGGAAATAACTACACCGCTATCTGTATGAACATGGAAATATCTACACCGCCATCTGTATGAACATGGAAATATCTGCACCGCCATCTGAATGAACATGGAAATATCTGCACCGCCATCTGAATGAACATTTAAATATCTACACCGCCTTCTGTATTAAGATGGAGATATCTACACCGCTATCTGTATAAAGATGGAAATATCTACACCGCTATGTGTATAAACATGGAAATATCTACACCGCTATCAGTATAAACATGGAAATATGTACACCGCTACCTGTATAAACGTGGAAATATCAGCACCGCTATCAGTATGAACATGGAAGTACCTACACCGCCATCTGTATGAACATGGAAATATCTTCACCGCCATCTGTATGAACATGGAAATATCTGCACCGCCATCTGTATGAACATATAAATATCTACACCGCCATCTGTATTAAGATGGAGATATCTACACCGCTATCTGTATGAACATGGAAATATCTACACCGCTATGTGTATAAACATGGAAATATCTACACCGCTCTCTGTATAAACATGGAAATATCTACACTGCTACCTGTATAAACATGGAAATATCAGCACCGCTATCTGTATGAACATGGAAATATCTACACCGCCATCTGTATGAACATGGAAAAATCTTCACCGTCATCTGTATGAACATGGATATATTTACACAGCCATCTGTATGAACATGGAAATATCTTCACCGCCATCTGTATGAACATGGATATGTCTACAGAGCCGTCTGGATGAACATGAAAATATCTACACAGCTATCTGTATGAACATGGAAATATCTACACCGCTATCTGTGTAAACATGCATACATATTCACCGCTATCTGTATAAACATGGAAATATCCACAGCGCTATCTGTATGAACATGGAAATATCTACACCGCTGTGTGTTTGAACATGGAAATATCTACACCGCTATCTGCATGAAAATGGAAATATCTACACAGCTATCTGCATACACATGGAAATATCTACACAGCTATCTCTTTGCACATGGAAATAACTACACCGCTATCTCTATAAACATGGAAATATCTACACCTCCATCTGTATGAAAATGGCAATATCTGCACCGCCATCTGTATGAACATATAAATATCTACACTACCGTCTGTATTAAGAAGGAGATATCTACGCCGCTATCTGTAAAAACATGGAAATATCTACACCGCTATCTGTATGAACATGGAAATATCTACACCGCTACCTGTATAAACACAGAAATATGTACACCACTACCTGTATAAACATGGAAGTATCAGCACCGCTATCGGTATGAACATGCCGATATCTACACGGCTATCTGTATGAACATGGAAATATCTACAACGCCATCTGTGTGAACATGGAAATATCTTCACCGCCATCTGTATGAACATGGATATATGTACACAGCCATCTGGATGAACATGGAAATATCTACACCGCTATCTGTATGAACATGGAAATATCTACACCGCTATCTGTATGAACATGGAAATATGTACACAGCCATCAGGATGAACATGGAAATATCTACACCGCTATCTGTATGAACATGGAAATACATACACCGCTATCTGTTTGAACATGGAAATATCTACACCGCTATCTCTATGAACATGGAAATATCTACACCGCTAACTGTATGAACATGGAAATATCTTCACCGCCATCTGTTTGAACATGGATATATCTACACAGCCATGTGGATGAACATGGAAATATCTACACCGCTATCTGTGTAAACATGCACACTTCTTCAAAGCTATGTGTATAAACATGGAAATGTCTACACTGCTATCTTTATGAACATGGAAATATCAACACCGCTAACTGTTTGAACAGGGAAATATATACACCGCTATCTGCATGAAAATGGAAATATCTACACCACTATCTGTATGAATATGGAAATACATACACCACTATCTGTATGAGCATGGAAATATCTACACCGCTATCTGTATGAACATGGAAATATCTGCACCACTATCTGTATGAACATGGAAATATCTACACCAATATCTGTATGAACATGGATATATCTACACCGCTATCTGTATGAATATGGAAATATCTTCACCGCCATCTGTATGAACATGGATATATCTACACAGCCATCTGGATGAACATGGAAATATCTACACCGCTATCTGTAGGAACATGGAAATATCTACACCGCTATCTCTTTGAACATGGAAATATCTACACCGCCATCTGTATGAACATGGAAATATCGTCACCGCCATCTGTATGAACATGGATATATCTACACAGCCATCTGTATGAACATGGAAATATCTTCACCGCCATCTGTATGAACATGGATATGTCTACACAGCCGTCTGGAGGAACATGGAAATATCTACACCGCTATCTGTATGAACATGGAAATATCTACACCGCTATCTGTGTAAACATGCATACATCTTCACCGCTATCTGTATAAACATGGAAATATCTACACCGCTATCTGTATGAACATGGAAATATCTACACCGCTATCTGTTTGAACATGGAAATATCTACACCGCTATCTGCATGAAAATGGAAATATCTACACAACTATCTGCATATAAATGGAAATATCTACACAGCTATCTCTTTGCACACGGAAATAACTACACCGCTATCTCTATAAACATGGAAATATCTACACCGCTATCTGTATTAACATGGAAATATCTACACCGCTATCTGTATAAACACGGAAATATGTTCACCGCTACCTGTATAAACATGGAAGTATCAGCACAGCTATCGGTATGAACATGGCAATATCTACACGGCTATCTGTATGAACATGGAAATATCTACACCGCTATCTGTATGAACATGGAAATGTCTTCACCGCCATCTGTATGAACTTGGATATATCTACACAGCCATCTGGATGAATATGGAAATGTCTACACCGCTATCTGTATGAACATGGAAATATCTACACCGCTATCTGTATGAACATGGGAATATCTACACCGCTATCTGTATGAACATGAAATATCTACACCACTTTCTGTATGAACATGGACATATCTACACCGCTATCTGTATGAACATGGAAATAACTTCACCGCCATCTGTATGAACATGGATATATCTTCACAGCCATCTGGATGAACGTGGAAATACCTACACCGCTATCTGTGTAAACATGCATACAACTTCACCGCTATCTGTATAAACATGGAAATATCTACACCGCTATCTTTATGAACATGGAAATATCTACACCGCTAACTGCATGAAAATGGAAATATCTACACAGCTATCTGCTTATACATGGAAATATCTACACAGCTATCTCTTTACACATGGAGAAAAATACACCGCTATCTGTATGAACATGGAAATATCTACACCGCCATCTGTATGAACATGGAAATACCTGCACCGCCATCTGTATGAACTTATAAACATCTACACCGCCATCTGTATTAAGTTGGAGTTATCTACACCACTATCTGCATAAACATGGAAATATCTACACCGCAATCTGTATAAACATGGAAATATCTACACCGCTATGTGTATAAACATGGAAATATCTACACCGCTATCTGTAAAAACATGGAAATATCTACACCGCTACATGTATAAACATGGAAATATCAGCACCGCTATCTGTATGAACATGGAAATATCTACACCGCCATCTGTGTAAACATGCATACATTTTCACCGCTATCTGTATAAACATGGAAATATCTACACCGCTATCTTTATGAACATGGAAATATCTACACCGCTATCTGTTTGAACATGGAAATATATACAGGGCTATCTGCTTGAAAATGGAAATATCTACACTGCTATCAGTATGAACATGGAAATGCATACACCGCTATCTGTATGAACAAGGAAATATCTACACCGCTTTCTGTATGAACATGGAAATATCTACACCGCTATCTGTATTAACATGGAAATATCTTCACCGCCATCTGTATGAACATGGATATATCTACACAGCCATCTGGATGAAAATGGAAATATCCGCACCGCTATCTGTATGAAGATGGAAATATCTCCACCGCTATCTGTATGAACATGGATATATCTACACAGCCATCTGGATGAACATGGAAATATCTACACCGCTATCTGTATGAACATGGAAATAGCTACACTGCTATCTGTATGAACATGGAAATATCTACACCACCATCTGTATGAACATGGAAATTTCTACACCGCTATCTGTTTGAACATGGAAATATCTACACCGCTATATGCATGAAAATGGAAATATCTACACAGCTATCTGCATATACATGGAAATATCTACACAGCTATCTCTTTACACATGGAAATAACTGCACCACTATCTGTATGAACATGGAAATATCTCCACAGCCGTGTGAATGAACATGGAAATATCTGCACGGCCATCTGTATGAACATATAAATATCTACACCGCCATCTAAATTAAGATGGAGATATCTACACCGCTATCTGTACAAACATGGAAATATCTACACCACTATCTGTATGAACATGGAAATATCTACTCCGCTATCTGTTTGAACAGGGAAGTATATACACCGCTATCTCCTTGAAAATGGAAATATCTACACAGCTATCTGCATATACATGGGAATATCTACACAGCTATCTCTTTACACATGGAAATAACTACACCGCTATCTGTATGAACATGGAAATATCTACACCGCCATCTGTATGAACATGGAAATATCTGCACCGCCATCTGAATGAACATGGAAATATCTGCACCGCCATCTGAATGAACATTTAAATATCTACACCGCCTTCTGTATTAAGATGGAGATATCTACACCGCTATCTGTATAAAGATGGAAATATCTACACCGCTATGTGTATAAACATGGAAATATCTACACCGCTATCAGTATAAACATGGAAATATGTACACCGCTACCTGTATAAACGTGGAAATATCAGCACCGCTATCAGTATGAACATGGAAGTACCTACACCGCCATCTGTATGAACATGGAAATATCTTCACCGCCATCTGTATGAACATGGAAATATCTGCACCGCCATCTGTATGAACATATAAATATCTACACCGCCATCTGTATTAAGATGGAGATATCTACACCGCTATCTGTATGAACATGGAAATATCTACACCGCTATGTGTATAAACATGGAAATATCTACACCGCTCTCTGTATAAACATGGAAATATCTACACTGCTACCTGTATAAACATGGAAATATCAGCACCGCTATCTGTATGAACATGGAAATATCTACACCGCCATCTGTATGAACATGGAAAAATCTTCACCGTCATCTGTATGAACATGGATATATTTACACAGCCATCTGTATGAACATGGAAATATCTTCACCGCCATCTGTATGAACATGGATATGTCTACAGAGCCGTCTGGATGAACATGAAAATATCTACACAGCTATCTGTATGAACATGGAAATATCTACACCGCTATCTGTGTAAACATGCATACATATTCACCGCTATCTGTATAAACATGGAAATATCCACACCGCTATCTGTATGAACATGGAAATATCTACACCGCTGTGTGTTTGAACATGGAAATATCTACACCGCTATCTGCATGAAAATGGAAATATCTACACAGCTATCTGCATACACATGGAAATATCTACACAGCTATCTCTTTGCACATGGAAATAACTACACCGCTATCTATATAAACATGGAAATATCTACACCTGCATCTGTATGAAAATGGCAATATCTGCACCGCCATCTGTATGAACATATAAATATCTACACTACCGTCTGTATTAAGAAGGAGATATCTACGCCGCTATCTGTAAAAACATGGAAATATCTACACCGCTATCTGTATGAACATGGAAATATCTACACCGCTACCTGTATAAACACAGAAATATGTACACCACTACCTGTATAAACATGGAAGTATCAGCACCGCTATCGGTATGAACATGCCGATATCTACACGGCTATCTGTATGAACATGGAAATATCTACAACGCCATCTGTATGAACATGGAAATATCTTCACCGCCATCTGTATGAACATGGATATATGTACACAGCCATCTGGATGAACATGGAAATATCTACACCGCTATCTGTATGAACATGGAAATATCTACACCGCTATCTGTATGAACATGGAAATATGTACACAGCCATCAGGATGAACATGGAAATATCTACACCGCTATCTGTATGAACATGGAAATACATACACCGCTATCTGTTTGAACATGGAAATATCTACACCGCTATCTCTATGAACATGGAAATATCTACACCACTAACTGTATAAACATGGAAATATCTTCACCGCCATCTGTTTGAACATGGATATATCTACACAGCCATGTGGATGAACATGGAAATATCTACACCGCTATCTGTGTAAACATGCACACTTCTTCAAAGCTATGTGTATAAACATGGAAATGTCTACACTGCTATCTTTATGAACATGGAAATATCAACACCGCTAACTGTTTGAACAGGGAAATATATACACCGCTATCTGCATGAAAATGGAAATATCTACACCACTATCTGTATGAATATGGAAATACATACACCACTATCTGTATGAGCATGGAAATATCTACACCGCTATCTGTATGAACATGGAAATATCTGCACCACTATCTGTATGAACATGGAAATATCTACACCAATATCTGTATGAACATGGATATATCTACACCGCTATCTGTATGAATATGGAAATATCTTCACCGCCATCTGTATGAACATGGATATATCTACACAGCCATCTGGATGAACATGGAAATATCTACACCGCTATCTGTAGGAACATGGAAATATCTACACCGCTATCTCTTTGAACATGGAAATATCTACACCGCCATCTGTATGAACATGGAAATATCGTCACCGCCATCTGTATGAACATGGATATATCTACACAGCCATCTGTATGAACATGGAAATATCTTCACCGCCATCTGTATGAACATGGATATGTCTACACAGCCGTCTGGAGGAACATGGAAATATCTACACCGCTATCTGTATGAACATGGAAATATCTACACCGCTATCTGTGTAAACATGCATACATCTTCACCGCTATCTGTATAAACATGGAAATATCTACAACGCTATCTGTATGAACATGGAAATATCTACACCGCTATCTGTTTGAACATGGAAATATCTACACCGCTATCTGCATGAAAATGGAAATATCTACACAACTATCTGCATATAAATGGAAATATCTACACAGCTATCTCTTTGCACACGGAAATAACTACACCGCTATCTCTATAAACATGGAAATATCTACACCGCCATCTGTATGAACATGGAAATATCTACACCGCCATCTGTATTAAGAAGGAGATATCTACACCGCTATCTGTATAAACATGGAAATATCTATACCGCTATCTGTATTAACATGGAAATATCTACACCGCTATCTGTATAAACACGGAAATATGTTCACCGCTACCTGTATAAACATGGAAGTATCAGCACAGCTATCGGTATGAACATGGCAATATCTACACGGCTATCTGTATGAACATGGAAATATCTACACCGCTATCTGTATGAACATGGAAATGTCTTCACCGCCATCTGTATGAACTTGGATATATCTACACAGCCATCTGGATGAATATGGAAATGCCTACACCGCTATCTGTATGAACATGGAAATATCTACACCGCTATCTGTATGAACATGGAAATGTCTTCACCGCCATCTGTATGAACTTGGATATATCTACACAGCCATCTGGATGAATATGGAAATGTCTACACCGCTATCTGTATGAACATGGAAATATCTACACCGCTATCTGTATGAACATGGGAATATCTACACAGCCATCTGGATGAACATGGAAATATCTACACAGCTATCTGCATGAACATGGAAATATATACACCGCTATCTGTATGAACATGGAAATATCTACACCGCTATCTGTATGAACATGAAATATCTACACCACTTTCTGTATGAACATGGACATATCTACACCGCTATCTGTATGAACATGGAAATAACTTCACCGCCATCTGTATGAACATGGATATATCTTCACAGCCATCTGGATGAACGTGGAAATACCAACACCGCTATCTGTGTAAACATGCATACAACTTCACCGCTATCTGTATAAACATGGAAATATCTACACCGCTATCTTTATGAACATGGAAATATCTACACCGCTAACTGCATGAAAATGGAAATATCTACACAGCTATCTGCTTATACATGGAAATATCTACACAGCTATCTCTTTACACATGGAAAAAAATACACCGCTATCTGTATGAACATGGAAATATCTACACCGCCATCTGTATGAACATGGAAATACCTGCACCGCCATCTGTATGAACTTATAAACATCTACACCGCCAACTGTATTAAGTTGGAGTTATCTACACCACTATCTGCATAAACATGGAAATATCTACACCGCAATCTGTATAAACATGGAAATATCTACACCGCTATGTGTATAAACATGGAAATATCTACACCGCTATCTGTAAAAACATGGAAATATCTACACCGCTACATGTATAAACATGGAAATATCAGCACCGCTACCTGTATGAACATGGAAATATCTACACCGCCATCTGTATGAACATGGAAATATCTTCACCGCCATCTGTAGGAACATGGATATATCTACACAGCCATCTGTATGAATATGGAAATATCTACACCGCTATCGGTATGAACATGGAAATATCTTCACCGCTATCTGTATGAACATGGAAATATCTTCACCGCCATCTGTATGAACATGGATATATCTACACAGCCAGCTGGATAAACATGGAAATATCTACACCGCTATCTGTATGAACATGGAAACATCTACACCGCTATCTGTGTAAACATGCATACATCTTCACCGCAATCTGTATAAACGTGGAAATATCTACACCGCTATCTGTACGAACATGGAAATATCTACACCGCTACCTGTTTGAACATGGAAGTATCTACACCGCTATCTGCATGAAAATGGAAATATCTACCCAGCTATCTGCATATACATGGAAATATCTACACAGCTATCTCATTACACATGGAAATAACTACACCGATATCTCTATAAACATGGAAATATCTACACCACCATCTGTATGAACATGGAAATATCTGCACCGCCATCTGTATGAACATATAAATATCTACACCGCCATCTGTATGAAGAAGGAGATATCTACACCGCAATCTGTATAAACATGGAAATATCTACACCGCTATCTGTATAAACATGGAAATATCTACACTGCCATCTGTATCAACATGGAAATATCTACACCGCTATCTGTATAAACACGGAAATATGTACACCGCTATCGGTATGAACATGGCAATATCTACACGGCTATCTGTATGAACATGGAAATATCTACACCGCTATCTGTATGAACATGGAAATATGTACACCGCCATCTGTATGAACATGGAAATACCTGCACCGCCATCTGTATGAACTTATAAACATCTACACCGCCATCTGTATTAAGTTGGAGTTATCTACACCACTATCTGCATAAACATGGAAATATCTACACCGCTATCTGTATAAACATGGAAATATCTACACCGCTATGTGTATAAACATGGAAATATCTACACCGCTATCTGTAAAAACATGGAAATATCTACACTGCTACATGTATAAACATGGAAATATCAGCACCGCTATCTGTATGAACATGCAAATATCTACACCGACATCTGTATGAACATGGAAATATCTTCACCGCCATCTGTAGGAACATGGATATATCTACACAGCCATCTGTATGAACATGGAAATATCTACACCGCTATCGGTATGAACATGGAAATATCTTCACCGCTATCTGTATGAACATGGAAATATCTTCACCGCCATCGGTATGAACATGGATATATCTACACAGCCAGCTGGATAAACATGGAAATATCTACACCGCTATCTGTATGAACATGGAAACATCTACACCGCTATCTGTGTAAACATGCATACATCTTCACCGCAATCTGTATAAACGTGGAAATATCTACACCGCTATCTGTACGAACATGGAAATATCTACACCGCTACCTGTTTGAACATGGAAGTATCTACACCGCTATCTGCATGAAAATGGAAATATCTACCCAGCTATCTGCATATACATGGAAATATCTACACAGCTATCTCATTACACATGGAAATAACTACACCGCTATCTCTATAAACATGGAAATATCTACACCACCATCTGTATGAACATGGAAATATCTGCACCGCCATCTGTATGAACATATAAATATCTACACCGCCATCTGTATGAAGAAGGAGATATCTACACCGCAATCTGTATAAACATGGAAATATCTACACCGCTATCTGTATAAACATGGAAATATCTACACTGCCATCTGTATCAACATGGAAATATCTACACCGCTGTCTGTATAAACACGGAAATATGTACACCGCTATCGGTATGAACATGGCAATATCTACACGGCTATCTGTATGAACATGGAAATATCTATACCGCTATCTGTATGAACATGGAAATATCTTCACCGCCATCTGAATGAACATGGATATATCTACACAGCCATCTGGATGAACATGGAAATATCTACACCGCTATCTGTATGAACATGGCAATATCTACACCGCTATCTGTATGAACATGGAAATATCTACACCGCTATCTCTATGAACATGGAAATATCTACACCGCTATCTGTATGAACATGGAAATATCTTCACCGCCATCTGTATGAACATGGATATATCTACACAGCCATCTGGATGAACATGGAAATATCTACACCGCTATCTGTGTAAACATGCATACATCTTCACCGCTATCTGTATAAACATGGAAATATCTACACCGCCATCTGTATGAACATGGAAATATCTACACCGCCATCTGTATTAAGAAGGAGATATCTACACCGCTATCTGTATAAACATGGAAATATCTACACCGCTATCTGTATTAACATGGAAATATCTACACCGCTATCTGTATAAACACGGAAATATGTTCACCGCTACCTGTATAAACATGGAAGTATCATCACCGCTATCGGTATGAACATGGCAATATCTACACGGCTATCTGTATGAACATGGAAATATCTACACCGCTATCTGTATGAACATGGAAATGTCTTCACCGCCATCTGTATGAACATGGATATATCTACACAGCCATCTGGATGAACGTGGAAATACCTACACCGCTATCTGTGTAAACATGCACACTTCTTCAAAGCTATCTGTATAAACATGGAAATGCCTACACTGCTATCTTTATGAACATGGAAATATCAACACCGCTAACTGTTTGAACAGGGAAATATATACACCGCTATCTGCATGAAAATGCAAATATCTACACCACTATCTGTATGAATATGGAAATACACACACCACTAACTGTATGAGCATGGAAATATCTACACCGCTATCTGTATGAACATGGAAATATCTGCACCGCTATCTGTATGAACATGGAAATATCTACACCACTATCTGTATGAACATGGATATATCTACACCGCTATCTGTATGAATATGGAAATATCTTCACCGCCATCTGTATGAACATGGATATATCTACACAGCCATCTGGATGAACATGGAAATATCTACACCGCTATCTGTAGGAACATGGAAATAGCTACACTGCTATCTGTATGAACATGGAAATATCTACACCGCTATCTCTTTGAACATGGAAATATCTACACCGCCATCTGTATGAACATGGAAATATCGTCACCGCCATCTGTATGAACATGGATATATCTACACAGCCATCTGTATGAACATGGAAATATCTTCACCGCCATCTGTATGAACATGGATATGTCTACACAGCCGTCTGGAGGAACATGGAAATATCTACACCGCTATCTGTATGAACATGGAAATATCTACACCGCTATCTGTGTAAACATGCATACATCTTCACCGCTATCTGTATAAACATGGAAATATCTACACCGCTATCTGTATGAACATGGAAATATCTACACCGCTATCTGTTTGAACATGGAAATATCTACACCGCTATCTGCATGAAAATGGAAATATCTACACAACTATCTGCATATAAATGGAAATATCTACACAGCTATCTCTTTGCACATGGAAATAACTACACCGCTATCTCTATAAACATGGAAATATCTACACCGCCATCTGTATGAACATGGAAATATCTACACCGCCATCTGTATTAAGAAGGAGATATCTACACCGCTATCTGTATAAACATGGAAATATCTACACCGCTATCTGTATTAACATGGAAATATCTACACCGCTATCTGTATAAACACGGAAATATGTTCACCGCTACCTGTATAAACATGGAAGTATCAGCACCGCTATCGGTATGAACATTGCAATATCTACACGGCTATCTGTATGAACATGGAAATATCTACACCGCTATCTGTATGAACATGTAAATGTCTTCACCGCCATCTGTATGAACTTGGATATATCTACACAGCCATCTGGATGAATATGGAAATGTCTACACCGCTATCTGTATGAACATGGAAATACCTACACCGCAGTCTGTGTAAACATGCATGCATCTTCACCGCTATCTGTATAAACATGGAAATATCCACACCGCTATCTGTATGAACATGGAAATATCTACACCGCTATCTGTTTGAACATGGAAATATCTACACTGCTATTTGCATGAAAATGGAAATATCTACACAGCTATCTGCATATACATGGAAATATCAACACAGCTATCTCTTTGCACATGGAAATAACTACACCGCTATGTCTATAAACATGGAAATATCTACACCACCATCTGTATGAACATGGAAATATCTGCACCGCCATCTGTATGAACATATAAATATCTACACCGCCATCTGTATTAAGAAGGAGATATCTACACCGCTATCTGTATAAACATGGAAATATCTACACCGCTATCTGTATGAACATGGAAATATCTACACCGCTACCTGTATAAACACGGAAATATGTACACCGCTACCTGTATAAACATGGAAGTATCAGCAGCGCTATCGGTATGAACATGGCAATATCTACACGGCTATCTGTATGAACATGGAAATATCTACACCGCTATCTGTATGAACATGGAAATATCTACACCACTATCTGTATGAACATGGAAATAGCTACACAGCCATCTGGATGAACATGGAAATATCTACACCGCTATCTGTATGAACATGGATATATCTACACAGCCATCTGGATGAACATGGAAATATCTACACCGCTATCTGTATGAACATGGAAATACATACACCGCTATCTGTATGAACATGGAAATATCTACACCGCTATCTGTATGAACATGGAAATATCTACACCGCTCTCTGTATGAACATGGATATATCTACACAGCCATCTGGATGAACATGGAAATATCTACACCGCTATCTGTGTAAACATGCATACATCTTCATCGCTATCTGTATAAACATGGAAATATCTACACTGCTATCTTTATGAACATGGAAATATCTACACCGCTAACTGTTTGAACAGGGAAATATATACACCGCTATCTGCATGAAAATGGAAATGTCTACACAGCTATCTGCATATACATGGAAATATCTACACAGCTATCTCTTTACACATGGAAATAACTACACCGCTATCTGTATGAACATGGAAATATCTACACCGCCATCTGTAAGAACATGGAAATATATGCACCGCCATCTGAATGAACATATAAATATCTACACCGCCATCTGTATTAAGATGGAGATATCTACACCGCTATCTGTATAAACATGGAAATATCTACACCGCTATGTGTATAAACATGGAAATATCTACACGGCTATCTGTATAAACATGGAAATATCTACACCGCTACCTGTATAAACATGGAAATATCAGCACGGCTATCAGTATGAACATGGAAGTAGCTACACCGCAATCTGTATGAACATGGAAATATCTTCACCGCCATCTGTATGAACACGGAAATATCTGCGCCGCCATCTGTATGAACACATAAATATCTACACCGCCATCTGTATAAAGATGGAGATATCTACACCGCTATCTGTATAAAAATGGAAATATCTATACCACTATGTGTATAAACATGGAAATATCTACACCGCTATCTCTATAAACATGGAAATATCTACACTGCTACCTGTATAAACATGGAAATATCAGCACCGCTATCTGTATGAACATGGAAATATCTACACCGGAATCTGTATGAACATGGAAAAATCTTCACCGCCATCTGTATGAACATGGATATATCTACACAGCCATCTGTATGAACATGGAAATAACTTCACCGCCATCTGTATGAACATGGATATGTCTACACAGCCGTCTGGATGAACATGGAAATATCTACACCGCTATCTGTATGAACATGGAAATATCTACACCGCTATCTGTGTAAACATGCATATATCTTCACCGCTATCTGTATAAACATGGAAATATCCACACCGCTATCTGTATGAATATGGAAATATCTACACCGCAATCTGTTTGAACATGGAAATATCTACACCGCTATCTGCATGAAAATGGAAATATCTACACAGCTATCTGCATATACATGGAAATATCTGCACAGCTATCTCTTTGCACATGGAAATAACTACACCGCTATCTGTATGAACATGGAAATATCTACACCGCCATCTGAATGAACATGGAAATATCTGCACCGCCATCTGAATGAACATATAAATAACTACACCGCCATCTGTATTAAGAAGGAGATATCTACACCGCTATCTGTATAAACATGGAAATATCTACACCGCTATCTGTATGAACATGGAAATATCTACACCGCTACCTGTATAAACACGGAAATATGTACACCGCTACCTGTATAAACATGGAAGTATCAGCACCGCAATCGGTATGAACATGGCAATATCTACACAGCTATCTGTATGAACATGGAAATATCTACAACGCCATCTGTATGAACATGGAAATATCTTCACCGCCATCTGTATGAACATGGATATATCTACACAGCCATCTGGATGAACATGGAAATATCTACACCGCTATCTGTATGAACATGGAAATATCTACACCGCTATCTGTATGAACATGGAAATATCTACACAGCCATCTGGATGAACATGGAAATATCTACACCGCTATCTGTATAAACATGGAAATACATACACCGCTATCTGTATGAACATGGAAGTATCTACACCGCTATCTGTATGAACATGGAAATATCTACACCGCTATCTGTATGAACATGGAAATATCTTCACCGCCATCTGTATGAACATGGATATATCTACACAGCCATGTGGATGAACATGGAAATATCTACACTGCTATCTTTATGTACATGGAAATATCTACACCACTAACTGTTTGAACAGGGAAATACATACACCGCTATCTGCATGAAAACGGAAATATCTACACAGCTATCTGCTTATACATGGAAATATCTACACAGCTATCTCTTCACACATGGAAATAACTACACCGCTATCTGTATGAACATGGAAATATCTACACCGCCATCTGTATGAACATGGAATTATATGCACCGCCATCTGTATGAACATTTAAATATCTACACCGCCATCTGTATTATGATGGAGATATCTACACCAATACCTGCATAAACATGGAAATATCTACACCGCTATGTGTATAAACATGGAAATATCTACACCGCTATCTGTATAAACATGGAAATATCTACACTGCTACCTGTATAAACATGGAAATATCAGCCCCGCTATCTGTATGAACATGGAAATATCTACACCGCCATCTGTATGAACATGGAAAAATCTTCACCGACATCTGTATGAACATGGATATATCTACACAGCCATCTGTATGAACATGGAAATATCTTCACCGCCATCTGTATGAACATGGATATGTCTACACAGCCGTCTGGATGAACATGGAAATATCTACACCGCTATCTGTATGAACATGAAAATATCTACACCGCTATCTGTGTAAACATGCATACATCTTCACCGCTATCTGTATGAACATGAAAATATCTACACCGCTATCTGTGTAAACATGCATACATCTTCACGGCTATCTGTAAAAACATGGAAATATCCACACCGCTATCTGTAGGAACATGGAAAAATCTAAACCGCTATCTGTTTGAACATGGAAATATCTAAATCGCTATCTGCATGAAAATGGAAATATCTACAAAGCTATCTGAATATACATGGAAATATCTACACAGCTATCTCTTTGCACATGGAAATAACTACACCGCTATCTCTATAAACATGGAAATATCTACACCACCATCTGTATCAACATGGAAATATCTGCACTGCCATCTGTATGAACATATAAATATCTACACCGCCATCTGTATTAAGAAGGAGATATCTACACCGCTATCTGTATAAACATGGAAATATCTACACCGCTATCTGTATGAACACGGAAATATCTACACCGCTACCTGTATAAACACGGAAATATGTACACCGCTACCTGTATAAACATGGAAGTGTCAGCGGCGCTATCGGTATGAACATGGCAATATCTACACGGCTATCTGTATGAACATGGAAATATCTACACCACTATCTGTATGAAGATGGAAATATCTACACCACTATCTGTATGAACATGGAAATAGCTACACAGCCATCTGGATGAACATGGAAATATCTACACCGCTATCTGTATGAACATGGATATATCTACACAGCCATCTGGATGAACATGGAAATATCTACACCGCTATCTGTATGAACATGGAAATACATACACCGCTATCTGTATGAACATGGATATATCTACACCGCTATCTGTATGAACATGGAAATATCTACACCGCTAACTGCATGAACATGGAAATACCTTCACCGCCGTCTGTATGAACATGGATATATCTACACAGCCATCTGGATGAACATGGAAATATCTGCACCGCCATCTGTATGAACATATAAATATCTACACCGTCATCTGTATTAAGAAGGAGATATCTACACCGCTATCTGTATAAACATGGAAATATCTACACCGCTATCTGTATGAACATGGAAATATCTACACCGCTACCTGTATAAACACGGAAATATGTACACCGCTACCTGTATAAACATGGAAGTATCAGCACCGCAATCGGTATGAACATGGCAATATCTACACAGCTATCTGTATGAACATGGAAATATCTACAACGCCATCTGTATGAACATGGAAATATCTTCACCGCCATCTGTATGAACATGGATATATCTACACAGCCATCTGGATGAACATGGAAATATCTACACCGCTATCTGTATGAACATGGAAATATCTACACCGCTATCTGTATGAACATGGAAATATCTACACAGCCATCTGGATGAACATGGAAATATCTACACCGCTATCTGTATAAACATGGAAATACATACACCGCTATCTGTATGAACATGGAAATATCTACACCGCTATTTGTATGAACATGGAAATATCTACACCGCTATCTGTATGAACATGGAAATATCTTCACCGCCATCTGTATGAACATGGATATATCTACACAGCCATGTGGATGAACATGGAAATATCTACACTGCTATCTTTATGTACATGGAAATATCTACACCACTAACTGTTTGAACAGGGAAATACATACACCGCTATCTGCATGAAAACGGAAATATCTACACAGCTATCTGCTTATACATGGAAATATCTACACAGCTATCTCTTCACACATGGAAATAACTACACCGCTATCTGTATGAACATGGAAATATCTACACCGCCATCTGTATGAACATGGAATTATCTGCACCGCCATCTGTATGAACATTTAAATATCTACACCGCCATCTGTATTATGATGGAGATATCTACACCAATACCTGCATAAACATGGAAATATCTACACCGCTATGTGTATAAACATGGAAATATCTACACCGCTATCTGTAAACATGGAAATATCTACACTGCTACCTGTATAAACATGGAAATATCAGCCCCGCTATCTGTATGAACATGGAAATATCTACACCGCCATCTGTATGAACATGGAAAAATCTTCACCGACATCTGTATGAACATGGATATATCTACACAGCCATCTGTATGAACATGGAAATATCTTCACCGCCATCTGTATGAACATGGATATGTCTACACAGCCGTCTGGATGAACATGGAAATATCTACACCGCTATCTGTATGAACATGAAAATATCTACACCGCTATCTGTGTAAACATGCATACATCTTCACCGCTATCTGTATGAACATGAAAATATCTACACCGCTATCTGTGTAAACATGCATACATCTTCACGGCTATCTGTAAAAACATGGAAATATCCACACCGCTATCTGTAGGAACATGGAAAAATCTAAACCGCTATCTGTTTGAACATGGAAATATCTAAACCGCTATCTGCATGAAAATGGAAATATCTACAAAGCTATCTGAATATACATGGAAATATCTACACAGCTATCTCTTTGCACATGGAAATAACTACACCGCTATCTCTATAAACATGGAAATATCTACACCACCATCTGTATCAACATGGAAATATCTGCACTGCCATCTGTATGAACATATAAATATCTACACCGCCATCTGTATTAAGAAGGAGATATCTACACCGCTATCTGTATAAACATGGAAATATCTACACCGCTATCTGTATGAACACGGAAATATCTACACCGCTACCTGTATAAACACGGAAATATGTACACCGCTACCTGTATAAACATGGAAGTATCAGCGGCGCTATCGGTATGAACATGGCAATATCTACACGGCTATCTGTATGAACATGGAAATATCTACACCACTATCTGTATGAAGATGGAAATATCTACACCACTATCTGTATGAACATGGAAATAGCTACACAGCCATCTGGATGAACATGGAAATATCTACACCGCTATCTGTATGAACATGGATATATCTACACAGCCATCTGGATGAACATGGAAATATCTACACCGCTATCTGTATGAACATGGAAATACATACACCGCTATCTGTATGAACATGGATATATCTACACCGCTATCTGTATGAACATGGAAATATCTACACCGCTACCTGTATAAACACGGAAATATGTACACCGCTACCTGTATAAACATGGAAGTATCAGCACCGCAATCGGTATGAACATGGCAATATCTACACAGCTATCTGTATGAACATGGAAATATCTACAACGCCATCTGTATGAACATGGAAATATCTTCACCGCCATCTGTATGAACATGGATATATCTACACAGCCATCTGGATGAACATGGAAATATCTACACCGCTATCTGTATGAACATGGAAATATCTACACCGCTATCTGTATGAACATGGAAATATCTACACAGCCATCTGGATGAACATGGAAATATCTACACCGCTATCTGTATAAACATGGAAATACATACACCGCTATCTGTATGAACATGGAAATATCTACACTGCTATTTGTATGAACATGGAAATATCTACACCGCTATCTGTATGAACATGGAAATATCTTCACCGCCATCTGTATGAACATGGATATATCTACACAGCCATGTGGATGAACATGGAAATATCTACACTGCTATCTTTATGTACATGGAAATATCTACACCACTAACTGTTTGAACAGGGAAATACATACACCGCTATCTGCATGAAAACGGAAATATCTACACAGCTATCTGCTTATACATGGAAATATCTACACAGCTATCTCTTCACACATGGAAATAACTACACCGCTATCTGTATGAACATGGAAATATCTACACCGCCATCTGTATGAACATGGAATTATCTGCACCGCCATCTGTATGAACATTTAAATATCTACACCGCCATCTGTATTATGATGGAGATATCTACACCAATACCTGCATAAACATGGAAATATCTACACCGCTATGTGTATAAACATGGAAATATCTACACCGCTATCTGTATAAACATGGAAATATCTACACTGCTACCTGTATAAACATGGAAATATCAGCCCCGCTATCTGTATGAACATGGAAATATCTACACCGCCATCTGTATGAACATGGAAAAATCTTCACCGACATCTGTATGAACATGGATATATCTACACAGCCATCTGTATGAACATGGAAATATCTTCACCGCCATCTGTATGAACATGGATATGTCTACACAGCCGTCTGGATGAACATGGAAATATCTACACCGCTATCTGTATGAACATGAAAATATCTACACCGCTATCTGTGTAAACATGCATACATCTTCACCGCTATCTGTATGAACATGAAAATATCTACACCGCTATCTGTGTAAACATGCATACATCTTCACGGCTATCTGTAAAAACATGGAAATATCCACACCGCTATCTGTAGGAACATGGAAAAATCTAAACCGCTATCTGTTTGAACATGGAAATATCTAAACCGCTATCTGCATGAAAATGGAAATATCTACAAAGCTATCTGAATATACATGGAAATATCTACACAGCTATCTCTTTGCACATGGAAATAACTACACCGCTATCTCTATAAACATGGAAATATCTACACCACCATCTGTATCAACATGGAAATATCTGCACTGCCATCTGTATGAACATATAAATATCTACACCGCCATCTGTATTAAGAAGGAGATATCTACACCGCTATCTGTATAAACATGGAAATATCTACACCGCTATCTGTATGAACACGGAAATATCTACACCGCTACCTGTATAAACACGGAAATATGTACACCGCTACCTGTATAAACATGGAAGTATCAGCGGCGCTATCGGTATGAACATGGCAATATCTACACGGCTATCTGTATGAACATGGAAATATCTACACCACTATCTGTATGAAGATGGAAATATCTACACCACTATCTGTATGAACATGGAAATAGCTACACAGCCATCTGGATGAACATGGAAATATCTACACCGCTATCTGTATGAACATGGATATATCTACACAGCCATCTGGATGAACATGGAAATATCTACACCGCTATCTGTATGAACATGGAAATACATACACCGCTATCTGTATGAACATGGATATATCTACACCGCTATCTGTATGAACATGGAAATATCTACACCGCTAACTGTATGAACATGGAAATACCTTCACCGCCGTCTGTATGAACATGGATATATCTACACAGCCATCTGGATGAACATGGAAATATCTGCACCGCCATCTGTATGAACATATAAATATCTACACCGTCATCTGTATTAAGAAGGAGATATCTACACCGCTATCTGTATAAACATGGAAATATCTACACCGCTATCTGTATGAACATGGAAATATCTACACCGCTACCTGTATAAACACGGAAATATGTACACCGCAACCTGTATAAACATGGAAGTATCAGCACCGCAATCGGTATGAACATGGCAATATCTACACAGCTATCTGTATGAACATGGAAATATCTACAACGCCATCTGTATGAACATGGAAATATCTTCACCGCCATCTGTATGAACATGGATATATCTACACAGCCATCTGGATGAACATGGAAATATCTACACCGCTATCTGTATGAACATGGAAATATCTACACCGCTATCTGTATGAACATGGAAATATCTACACAGCCATCTGGATGAACATGGAAATATCTACACCGCTATCTGTATAAACATGGAAATACATACACCGCTATCTGTATGAACATGGAAATATCTACACCGCTATTTGTATGAACATGGAAATATCTACACCGCTATCTGTATGAACATGGAAATATCTTCACCGCCATCTGTATGAACATGGATATATCTACACAGCCATGTGGATGAACATGGAAATATCTACACTGCTATCTTTATGTACATGGAAATATCTACACCACTAACTGTTTGAACAGGGAAATACATACACCGCTATCTGCATGAAAACGGAAATATCTACACAGCTATCTGCTTATACATGGAAATATCTACACAGCTATCTCTTCACACATGGAAATAACTACACCGCTATCTGTATGAACATGGAAATATCTACACCGCCATCTGTATGAACATGGAATTATCTGCACCGCCATCTGTATGAACATTTAAATATCTACACCGCCATCTGTATTATGATGGAGATATCTACACCAATACCTGCATAAACATGGAAATATCTACACCGCTATGTGTATAAACATGGAAATATCTACACCGCTATCTGTAAACATGGAAATATCTACACTGCTACCTGTATAAACATGGAAATATCAGCCCCGCTATCTGTATGAACATGGAAATATCTACACCGCCATCTGTATGAACATGGAAAAATCTTCACCGACATCTGTATGAACATGGATATATCTACACAGCCATCTGTATGAACATGGAAATATCTTCACCGCCATCTGTATGAACATGGATATGTCTACACAGCCGTCTGGATGAACATGGAAATATCTACACCGCTATCTGTATGAACATGAAAATATCTACACCGCTATCTGTGTAAACATGCATACATCTTCACCGCTATCTGTATGAACATGAAAATATCTACACCGCTATCTGTGTAAACATGCATACATCTTCACGGCTATCTGTAAAAACATGGAAATATCCACACCGCTATCTGTAGGAACATGGAAAAATCTAAACCGCTATCTGTTTGAACATGGAAATATCTAAACCGCTATCTGCATGAAAATGGAAATATCTACAAAGCTATCTGAATATACATGGAAATATCTACACAGCTATCTCTTTGCACATGGAAATAACTACACCGCTATCTCTATAAACATGGAAATATCTACACCACCATCTGTATCAACATGGAAATATCTGCACTGCCATCTGTATGAACATATAAATATCTACACCGCCATCTGTATTAAGAAGGAGATATCTACACCGCTATCTGTATAAACATGGAAATATCTACACCGCTATCTGTATGAACACGGAAATATCTACACCGCTACCTGTATAAACACGGAAATATGTACACCGCTACCTGTATAAACATGGAAGTATCAGCGGCGCTATCGGTATGAACATGGCAATATCTACACGGCTATCTGTATGAACATGGAAATATCTACACCACTATCTGTATGAAGATGGAAATATCTACACCACTATCTGTATGAACATGGAAATAGCTACACAGCCATCTGGATGAACATGGAAATATCTACACCGCTATCTGTATGAACATGGATATATCTACACAGCCATCTGGATGAACATGGAAATATCTACACCGCTATCTGTATGAACATGGAAATACATACACCGATATCTGTATGAACATGGAAATATCTACACCGCTATCTGTATGAACATGGAAATATCTACACCGCTATCTGTATGAACATGGAAATATCTTCACCGCCGTCTGTATGAACATGGATATATCTACACAGCCATCTGGATGAACATGGAAATATCTACACCGCTATCTGTGTAAACATGCATACATCTTCAATGCTATCTGTATAAACATGGAAATATCTACACTGCTATCTTTATGAACATGGAAATATCTGCACCGCTAACTGTTTGAACGGGGAAATATATACACCGCTATCTGCATGAAAATGG
The DNA here is from genome assembly GCF_029281585.2 of Gorilla gorilla gorilla. Classification (NCBI taxonomy): domain Eukaryota; kingdom Metazoa; phylum Chordata; class Mammalia; order Primates; family Hominidae; genus Gorilla; species Gorilla gorilla. The sequence goes on from NC_086017.1 coordinate 700,631, forward strand.
AAATGTCTACACAGCTATCTGCATATACATGGAAATATCTACACAGCTATCTGTTTACACATGGAAATAACTACACCGCTATCTGTATGAACATGGAAATATCTACACAGCCATCTGTATGAACATGGAAATATATGCACCGCCATCTGAATGAACATATAAATATCTACACCGCCATCTGTATTAAGATGGAGATATCTTCACCGCTATCTGTATAAACATGGAAATATCTACACCGCTATGTGTATAAACATGGAAATATCTACACTGCTCTCTGTATAAACATGGAAATATCTACACCGCTACCTGTATAAACATGGAAATATCAGCACCGCTATCAGTATGAACATGGAAGTATCTAAACCGCCATCTGTATGAACATGGAAATATCTTCAACGCAATCTGTATGAACATGGAAATATCTCCACCGCCATCTGTATGAACATATAAATATCTACACCGCCATCTGTATTAAGATGGAGATATCTACACCGCTATCTGTATAAAAATGGAAATATCTATACCACTATGTGTATAAACATGGAAATATCTACACTGCTACCTGTATAAACATGGAAATATCAGCACCGCTACCTGTATGAACATGGAAATATCTACACCGGAATCTGTATGAACATGGAAAAATCTTCACCGCCATCTGTATAAACATGGATATATCTACACAGCCATCTGTATGAACATGGAAATATCTTCACAGCCATCTGTATGAACATGGATATGTCTACAGAGCCATCTGGATGAACATGGAAATATCTACACCGCTATCTGTATGAACATGGAAATATCTACACCGCTATCTGTGTAAACATGCATACATCTTCACCGCTATCTGTATAAACATGGAAATATCCACACCGCTATCTGTATGAATATTGAAATATCTAAACCGCTATCTGTTTGAACATGGAAATATCTACACCGCTATCTGCATGAAAATGGAAATATCTACACAGCTATCTGCATAAACATGGAAATATCTACACAGCTATCTCTTTGCACATGGAAATAACTACACCACTACCTCTATAAACATGGAAATATCTACACCACCATCTGTATGAACAAGGAAATATCTGCACCGCCATCTGTATGAACATATAAATATCTACACCGCCATCTGTATTGAGAAGGAGATATCTACACCGCTATCTGTATAAACATGGAAATATCTACACCGCTATGTGTATAAACATGGAAATATCTACACCGCTACCTGTATAAACATGGAAGTAGCAGCACCGCTATCGGTAGGAACATGGCAATATCTACACGGTTATCTGTATGAACATGGAAATATCTACACCACTATCTGTATGAACATGGAAATAGCTACACAGCCATCTGGATGAACATGGAAATATCTACACCGCTATCTGTATGAACATGGATATATCTACACAGCCATCTGGATGAACATGGAAATATCTACACCGCTATCTGTATGAACATGGAAATACATACACCGATATCTGTATGAACATGGAAATATCTACACCGCTATCTGTATGAACATGGAAATATCTACACCGCTATCTGTATGAACATGGAAATATCTTCACCGCCGTCTGTATGAACATGGATATATCTACACAGCCATCTGGATGAACATGGAAATATCTACACCGCTATCTGTGTAAACATGCATACATCTTCAATGCTATCTGTATAAACATGGAAATATCTACACTGCTATCTTTATGAACATGGAAATATCTGCACCGCTAACTGTTTGAACGGGGAAATATATACACCGCTATCTGCATGAAAATGGAAATGTCTACACAGCTATCTGCATATACATGGAAATATCTACACAGCTATCTGTTTACACATGGAAATAACTACACCGCTATCTGTATGAACATGGAAATATCTACACAGCCATCTGTATGAACATGGAAATATATGCACCGCCATCTGAATGAACATATAAATATCTACACCGCCATCTGTATTAAGATGGAGATATCTTCACCGCTATCTGTATAAACATGGAAATATCTACACCGCTATGTGTATAAACATGGAAATATCTACACTGCTCTCTGTATAAACATGGAAATATCTACACCGCTACCTGTATAAACATGGAAATATCAGCACCGCTATCAGTATGAACATGGAAGTATCTAAACCGCCATCTGTATGAACATGGAAATATCTTCACCGCAATCTGTATGAACATGGAAATATCTCCACCGCCATCTGTATGAACATATAAATATCTACACCGCCATCTGTATTAAGATGGAGATATCTACACCGCTATCTGTATAAAAATGGAAATATCTATACCACTATGTGTATAAACATGGAAATATCTACACTGCTACCTGTATAAACATGGAAATATCAGCACCGCTACCTGTATGAACATGGAAATATCTACACCGGAATCTGTATGAACATGGAAAAATCTTCACCGCCATCTGTATAAACATGGATATATCTACACAGCCATCTGTATGAACATGGAAATATCTTCACAGCCATCTGTATGAACATGGATATGTCTACAGAGCCATCTGGATGAACATGGAAATATCTACACCGCTATCTGTATGAACATGGAAATATCTACACCGCTATCTGTGTAAACATGCATACATCTTCACCGCTATCTGTATAAACATGGAAATATCCACACCGCTATCTGTATGAATATTGAAATATCTAAACCGCTATCTGTTTGAACATGGAAATATCTACACCGATATCTGCATGAAAATGGAAATATCTACACAGCTATCTGCATAAACATGGAAATATCTACACAGCTATCTCTTTGCACATGGAAATAACTACACCGCTACCTCTATAAACATGGAAATATCTACACCACCATCTGTATGAACAAGGAAATATCTGCACCGCCATCTGTATGAACATATAAATATCTACACCGCCATCTGTATTAAGAAGGAGATATCTACACCGCTATCTGTATAAACATGGAAATATCTACACCGCTATGTGTATAAACATGGAAATATCTACACCGCTACCTGTATAAACATGGAAGTAGCAGCACCGCTATCGGTAGGAACATGGCAATATCTACACGGTTATCTGTATGAACATGGAAATATCTACACCGCTATCTGTATGAACATGGAAATATCTACACCGCTATCTGTATGAACCTGGAAGTATCTACACAGACATCTGGATGAACACGGAAATATCTACACTGCTATCTGTATGAACATGGAAATACATGCACCGCTATCTGTATGAACATGGAAATATTTAAACCGCTATCTGTATGAACATGGAAATATCTACACCGCTATCTGTATGAACATGGAAATATCTTCACCGCCACCTGTATGACCATGGATATATCTACACAGCCATCTGGATGAACATGGAAATATCTACACCGCTATCTGTGTAAACATGCATACATTTTCACCGCTATCTGTATAAACATGGAAATATCTACACCGCTATCTTTATGAACATGGAAATATCTACACCGCTATCTGTTTGAACATGGAAATATATACAGGGCTATCTGCTTGAAAATGGAAATATCTACACTGCTATCAGTATGAACATGGAAATGCATACACCGCTATCTGTATGAACAAGGAAATATCTACACCTCTTTCTGTATGAACATGGAAATATCTACACCGCTATCTGTATTAACATGGAAATATCTTCACCGCCATCTGTATGAACATGGATATATCTACACAGCCATCTGGATGAAAATGGAAATATCCTTACCGCTATCTGTATGAAGATGGAAATATCTCCACCGCTATCTGTATGAACATGGATATATCTACACAGCCATCTGGATGAACATGGAAATATCTACACCGCTATCTGTATGAACATGGAAATAGCTACACTGCTATCTGTATGAACATGGAAATATCTACACCACCATCTGTATGAACATGGAAATTTCTACACCGCTATCTGTTTGAACATGGAAATATCTACACCGCTATATGCATGAAAATGGAAATATCTACACAGCTATCTGCATATACATGGAAATATCTACACAGCTATCTCTTTACACATGGAAATAACTGCACCACTATCTGTATGAACATGGAAATATCTCCACAGCCGTGTGAATGAACATGGAAATATATGCACGGCCATCTGTATGAACATATAAATATCTACACCGCCATCTGTATTAAGATGGAGATATCTACACCGCTATCTGTACAAACATGGAAATATCTACACCACTATCTGTATGAACATGGAAATATCTACTCCGCTATCTGTTTGAACAGGGAAGTATATACACCGCTATCTCCTTGAAAATGGAAATATCTACACAGCTATCTGCATATACATGGGAATATCTACACAGCTATCTCTTTACACATGGAAATAACTACACCGCTATCTGTATGAACATGGAAATATCTACACCGCCATCTGTATGAACATGGAAATATCTGCACCGCCATCTGAATGAACATGGAAATATCTGCACCGCCATCTGAATGAACATTTAAATATCTACACCGCCTTCTGTATTAAGATGGAGATATCTACACCGCTATCTGTATAAAGATGGAAATATCTACACCGCTATGTGTATAAACATGGAAATATCTACACCGCTATCAGTATAAACATGGAAATATGTACACCGCTACCTGTATAAACGTGGAAATATCAGCACCGCTATCAGTATGAACATGGAAGTACCTACACCGCCATCTGTATGAACATGGAAATATCTTCACCGCCATCTGTATGAACATGGAAATATCTGCACCGCCATCTGTATGAACATATAAATATCTACACCGCCATCTGTATTAAGATGGAGATATCTACACCGCTATCTGTATGAACATGGAAATATCTACACCGCTATGTGTATAAACATGGAAATATCTACACCGCTCTCTGTATAAACATGGAAATATCTACACTGCTACCTGTATAAACATGGAAATATCAGCACCGCTATCTGTATGAACATGGAAATATCTACACCGCCATCTGTATGAACATGGAAAAATCTTCACCGTCATCTGTATGAACATGGATATATTTACACAGCCATCTGTATGAACATGGAAATATCTTCACCGCCATCTGTATGAACATGGATATGTCTACAGAGCCGTCTGGATGAACATGAAAATATCTACACAGCTATCTGTATGAACATGGAAATATCTACACCGCTATCTGTGTAAACATGCATACATATTCACCGCTATCTGTATAAACATGGAAATATCCACACCGCTATCTGTATGAACATGGAAATATCTACACCGCTGTGTGTTTGAACATGGAAATATCTACACCGCTATCTGCATGAAAATGGAAATATCTACACAGCTATCTGCATACACATGGAAATATCTACACAGCTATCTCTTTGCACATGGAAATAACTACACCGCTATCTCTATAAACATGGAAATATCTACACCTCCATCTGTATGAAAATGGCAATATCTGCACCGCCATCTGTATGAACATATAAATATCTACACTACCGTCTGTATTAAGAAGGAGATATCTACGCCGCTATCTGTAAAAACATGGAAATATCTACACCGCTATCTGTATGAACATGGAAATATCTACACCGCTACCTGTATAAACACAGAAATATGTACACCACTACCTGTATAAACATGGAAGTATCAGCACCGCTATCGGTATGAACATGCCGATATCTACACGGCTATCTGTATGAACATTGAAATATCTACAACGCCATCTGTATGAACATGGAAATATCTTCACCGCCATCTGTATGAACATGGATATATGTACACAGCCATCTGGATGAACATGGAAATATCTACACCGCTATCTGTATGAACATGGAAATATCTACACCGCTATCTGTATGAACATGGAAATATGTACACAGCCATCAGGATGAACATGGAAATATCTACACCGCTATCGGTATGAACATGGAAATACATACACCGCTATCTGTTTGAACATGGAAATATCTACACCGCTATCTCTATGAACATGGAAATATCTACACCGCTAACTGTATGAACATGGAAATATCTTCACCGCCATCTGTTTGAACATGGATATATCTACACAGCCATGTGGATGAACATGGAAATATCTACACCGCTATCTGTGTAAACATGCACACTTCTTCAAAGCTATGTGTATAAACATGGAAATGTCTACACTGCTATCTTTATGAACATGGAAATATCAACACCGCTAACTGTTTGAACAGGGAAATATATACACCGCTATCTGCATGAAAATGGAAATATCTACACCACAATCTGTATGAATATGGAAATACATACACCACTATCTGTATGAGCATGGAAATATCTACACCGCTATCTGTATGAACATGGAAATATCTGCACCACTATCTGTATGAACATGGAAATATCTACACCAATATCTGTATGAACATGGATATATCTACACCGCTATCTGTATGAATATGGAAATATCTTCACCGCCATCTGTATGAACATGGATATATCTACACAGCCATCTGGATGAACATGGAAATATCTACACCGCTATCTGTAGGAACATGGAAATATCTACACCGCTATCTCTTTGAACATGGAAATATCTACACCGCCATCTGTATGAACATGGAAATATCGTCACCGCCATCTGTATGAACATGGATATATCTACACAGCCATCTGTATGAACATGGAAATATCTTCACCGCCATCTGTATGAACATGGATATGTCTACACAGCCGTCTGGAGGAACATGGAAATATCTACACCGCTATCTGTATGAACATGGAAATATCTACACCGCTATCTGTGTAAACATGCATACATCTTCACCGCTATCTGTATAAACATGGAAATATCTACACCGCTATCTGTATGAACATGGAAATATCTACACCGCTATCTGTTTGAACATGGAAATATCTACACCGCTATCTGCATGAAAATGGAAATATCTACACAACTATCTGCATATAAATGGAAATATCTACACAGCTATCTCTTTGCACACGGAAATAACTACACCGCTATCTCTATAAACATGGAAATATCTACACCGCCATCTGTATGAACATGGAAATATCTACACCGCCATCTGTATTAAGAAGGAGATATCTACACCGCTATCTGTATAAACATGGAAATATCTACACCGCTATCTGTATTAACATGGAAATATCTACACCGCTATCTGTATAAACACGGAAATATGTTCACCGCTACCTGTATAAACATGGAAGTATCAGCACAGCTATCGGTATGAACATGGCAATATCTACACGGCTATCTGTATGAACATGGAAATATCTACACCGCTATCTGTATGAACATGGAAATGTCTTCACCGCCATCTGTATGAACTTGGATATATCTACACAGCCATCTGGATGAATATGGAAATGTCTAAACCGCTATCTGTATGAACATGGAAATATCTACACCGCTATCTGTATGAACATGGAAATGTCTTCACCGCCATCTGTATGAACTTGGATATATCTACACAGCCATCTGGATGAATATGGAAATGTCTACACCGCTATCTGTATGAACATGGAAATATCTACACCGCTATCTGTATGAACATGGGAATATCTACACAGCCATCTGGATGAACATGGAAATATCTACACAGCTATCTGCATGAACATGGAAATATATACACCGCTATCTGTATGAACATGGAAATATCTACACCGCTATCTGTATGAACATGAAATATCTACACCACTTTCTGTATGAACATGGACATATCTACACCGCTATCTGTATGAACATGGAAATAACTTCACCGCCATCTGTATGAACATGGATATATCTTCACAGCCATCTGGATGAACGTGGAAATACCTACACCGCTATCTGTGTAAACATGCATACAACTTCACCGCTATCTGTATAAACATGGAAATATCTACACCGCTATCTTTATGAACATGGAAATATCTACACCGCTAACTGCATGAAAATGGAAATATCTACACAGCTATCTGCTTATACATGGAAATATCTACACAGCTATCTCTTTACACATGGAAAAAAATACACCGCTATCTGTATGAACATGGAAATATCTACACCGCCATCTGTATGAACATGGAAATACCTGCACCGCCATCTGTATGAACTTATAAACATCTACACCGCCATCTGTATTAAGTTGGAGTTATCTACACCACTATCTGCATAAACATGGAAATATCTACACCGCAATCTGTATAAACATGGAAACATCTACACCGCTATGTGTAAAAACATGGAAATATCTACACCGCTATCTGTAAAAACATGGAAATATCTACACCGCTACATGTATAAACATGGAAATATCAGCACCGCTATCTGTATGAACATGGAAATATCTACACCGCCATCTGTATGAACATGGAAATATCTTCACCGCCATCTGTAGGAACATGGATATATCTACACAGCCATCTGTATGAATATGGAAATATCTACACCGCTATCGGTATGAACATGGAAATATCTTCACCGCTATCTGTATGAACATGGAAATATCTTCACCGCCATCTGTATGAACATGGATATATCTACACAGCCAGCTGGATAAACATGGAAATATCTACACCGCTATCTGTATGAACATGGAAACATCTACACCGCTATCTGTGTAAACATGCATACATCTTCACCGCAATCTGTATAAACGTGGAAATATCTACACCGCTATCTGTACGAACATGGAAATATCTACACCGCTACCTGTTTGAACATGGAAGTATCTACACCGCTATCTGCATGAAAATGGAAATATCTACCCAGCTATCTGCATATACATGGAAATATCTACACAGCTATCTCATTACACATGGAAATAACTACACCGATATCTCTATAAACATGGAAATATCTACACCACCATCTGTATGAACATGGAAATATCTGCACCGCCATCTGTATGAACATATAAATATCTACACCGCCATCTGTATGAAGAAGGAGATATCTACACCGCAATCTGTATAAACATGGAAATATCTACACCGCTATCTGTATAAACATGGAAATATCTACACTGCCATCTGTATCAACATGGAAATATCTACACCGCTATCTGTATAAACACGGAAATATGTACACCGCTATCGGTATGAACATGGCAATATCTACACGGCTATCTGTATGAACATGGAAATATCTACACCGCTATCTGTATGAACATGGAAATATGTACACCGCCATCTGTATGAACATGGAAATACCTGCACCGCCATCTGTATGAACTTATAAACATCTACACCGCCATCTGTATTAAGTTGGAGTTATCTACACCACTATCTGCATAAACATGGAAATATCTACACCGCTATCTGTATAAACATGGAAATATCTACACCGCTATGTGTATAAACATGGAAATATCTACACCGCTATCTGTAAAAACATGGAAATATCTACACCGCTACATGTATAAACATGGAAATATCAGCACCGCTATCTGTATGAACATGGAAATATCTACACCGCCATCTGTATGAACATGGAAATATCTTCACCGCCATCTGTAGGAACATGGATATATCTACACAGCCATCTGTATGAACATGGAAATATCTACACCGCTATCGCTATGAACATGGAAATATCTTCACCGCTATCTGTATGAACATGGAAATATCTTCACCGCCATCTGTATGAACATGGATATATCTACACAGCCAGCTGGATAAACATGGAAATATCTACACCGCTATCTGTATGAACATGGAAACATCTACACCGCTATCTGTGTAAACATGCATACATCTTCACCGCAATCTGTATAAACGTGGAAATATCTACACCGCTATCTGTACGAACATGGAAATATCTACACCGCTACCTGTTTGAACATGGAAGTATCTACACCGCTATCTGCATGAAAATGGAAATATCTACCCAGCTATCTGCATATACATGGAAATATCTACACAGCTATCTCATTACACATGGAAATAACTACACCGATATCTCTATAAACATGGAAATATCTACACCACCATCTGTATGAACATGGAAATATCTGCACCGCCATCTGTATGAACATATAAATATCTACACCGCCATCTGTATGAAGAAGGAGATATGTACACCGCAATCTGTATAAACATGGAAATATCTACACCGCTATCTGTATAAACATGGAAATATCTACACTGCCATCTGTATCAACATGGAAATATCTACACCGCTATCTGTATAAACACGGAAATATGTACACCGCTATCGGTATGAACATGGCAATATCTACACGGCTATCTGTATGAACATGGAAATATCTACACCGCTATCTGTATGAACATGGAAATATCTTCACCGCCATCTGAATGAACATGGATATATCTACACAGCCATCTGGATGAACATGGAAATATCTACACCGCTATCTGTATGAACATGGCAATATCTACACCGCTATCTGCATGAACATGGAAATATCTACACAGCCATCTGGATGAACATGGAAATATCTACACCGCTATATGTATGAACATGGAAATACATACACCGCTATCTGTATGAACATGGAAATATCTACACCGCTATCTCTATGAACATGGAAATATCTACACCGCTATCTGTATGAACATGGAAATATCTTCACCGCCATCTGTATGAACATGGATATATCTACACAGCCATCTGGATGAACATGGAAATATCTACACCGCTATCTGTGTAAACATGCATACATCTTCACCGCTATCTGTATAAACATGGAAATATCTACACCGCCATCTGTATGAACATGGAAATATCTACACCGCCATCTGTATTAAGAAGGAGATATCTACACCGCTATCTGTATAAACATGGAAATATCTACACCGCTATCTGTATTAACATGGAAATATCTACACCGCTATCTGTATAAACACGGAAATATGTTCACCGCTACCTGTATAAACATGGAAGTATCATCACCGCTATCGGTATGAACATGGCAATATCTACACGGCTATCTGTATGAACATGGAAATATCTACACCGCTATCTGTATGAACATGGAAATGTCTTCACCGCCATCTGTATGAACATGGATATATCTACACAGCCATCTGGATGAACGTGGAAATACCTACACCGCTATCTGTGTAAACATGCACACTTCTTCAAAGCTATCTGTATAAACATGGAAATGTCTACACTGCTATCTTTATGAACATGGAAATATCAACACCGCTAACTGTTTGAACAGGGAAATATATACACCGCTATCTGCATGAAAATGCAAATATCTACACCACTATCTGTATGAATATGGAAATACATACACCACTAACTGTGTGAGCATGGAAATATCTACACCGCTATCTGTATGAACATGGAAATATCTGCACCGCTATCTGTATGAACATGGAAATATCTACACCACTATCTGTATGAACATGGATATATCTACACCGCTATCTGTATGAATATGGAAATATCTTCACCGCCATCTGTATGAACATGGATATATCTACACAGCCATCTGGATGAACATGGAAATATCTACACCGCTATCTGTAGGAACATGGAAATAGCTACACTGCTATCTGTATGAACATGGAAATATCTACACTGCTATCTCTTTGAACATGGAAATATCTACACCGCCATCTGTATGAACATGGAAATATCGTCACCGCCATCTGTATGAACATGGATATATCTACACAGCCATCTGTATGAACATGGAAATATCTTCACCGCCATCTGTATGAACATGGATATGTCTACACAGCCGTCTGGATGAACATGGAAATATCTACACCGCTATCTGTATGAACATGGAAATATCTACACCGCTATCTGTCTAAACATGCATACATCTTCACCGCTATCTGTATAAACATGGAAATATCTACACCGCTATCTGTATGAACATGGAAATATCTACACCGCTATCTGTTTGAACATGGAAATATCTACACCGCTATCTGCATGAAAATGGAAATATCTACACAACTATCTGCATATAAATGGAAATAACTACACCGCTATCTCTATAAACATGGAAATATCTACACCGCCATCTGTATGAACATGGAAATATCTACACCGCCATCTGTATTAAGAAGGAGATATCTACACCGCTATCTGTATAAACATGGAAATATCTACACCGCTATCTGTATTAACATGGAAATATCTACACCGCTATCTGTATAAACACGGAAATATGTTCACCGCTACCTGTATAAACATGGAAGTATCAGCACCGCTATCGGTATGAACATTGCAATATCTACACGGCTATCTGTATGAACGTGGAAATATCTACACCGCTATCTGTATGAACATGTAAATGTCTTCACCGCCATCTGTATGAACTTGGATATATCTACACAGCCATCTGGATGAATATGGAAATGTCTACACCGCTATCTGTATGAACATGGAAATACCTACACCGCAGTCTGTGTAAACATGCATGCATCTTCACCGCTATCTGTATAAACATGGAAATATCCACACCGCTATCTGTATGAACATGGAAATATCTACACCGCTATCTGTTTGAACATGGAAATATCTACACTGCTATTTGCATGAAAATGGAAATATCTACACAGCTATCTGCATATACATGGAAATATCAACACAGCTATCTCTTTGCACATGGAAATAACTACACCGCTAAGTCTATAAACATGGAAATATCTACACCACCATCTGTATGAACATGGAAATATCTGCACCGCCATCTGTATGAACATATAAATATCTACACCGCCATCTGTATTAAGAAGGAGATATCTACACCGCTATCTGTATAAACATGGAAATATCTACACCGCTATCTGTATGAACATGGAAATATCTACACCGCTACCTGTATAAACACGGAAATATGTACACCGCTACCTGTATAAACATGGAAGTATCAGCAGCGCTATCGGTATGAACATGGCAATATCTACACGGCTATCTGTATGAACATGGAAATATCTACACCGCTATCTGTATGAACATGGAAATATCTACACCACTATCTGTATGAACATGGAAATAGCTACACAGCCATCTGGATGAACATGGAAATATCTACACCGCTATCTGTATGAACATGGATATATCTACACAGCCATCTGGATGAACATGGAAATATCTACACCGCTATCTGTATGAACATGGAAATACATACACCGCTATCTGTATGAACATGGAAATATCTACACCGCTATCTGTATGAACATGGAAATATCTACACCGCTCTCTGTATGAACATGGATATATCTACACAGCCATCTGGATGAACATGGAAATATCTACACCGCTATCTGTGTAAACATGCATACATCTTCATCGCTATCTGTATAAACATGGAAATATCTACACTGCTATCTTTATGAACATGGAAATATCTACACCGCTAACTGTTTGAACAGGGAAATATATACACCGCTATCTGCATGAAAATGGAAATGTCTACACAGCTATCTGCATATACATGGAAATATCTACACAGCTATCTCTTTACACATGGAAATAACTACACCGCTATCTGTATGAACATGGAAATATCTACACCGCCATCTGTAAGAACATGGAAATATATGCACCGCCATCTGAATGAACATATAAATATCTACACCGCCATCTGTATTAAGATGGAGATATCTACACCGCTATCTGTATAAACATGGAAATATCTACACCGCTATGTGTATAAACATGGAAATATCTACACGGCTATCTGTATAAACATGGAAATATCTACACCGCTACCTGTATAAACATGGAAATATCAGCACGGCTATCAGTATGAACATGGAAGTATCTACACCGCAATCTGTATGAACATGGAAATATCTTCACCGCCATCTGTATGAACACGGAAATATCTGCGCCGCCATCTGTATGAACACATAAATATCTACACCGCCATCTGTATTAAGATGGAGATATCTACACCGCTATCTGTATAAAAATGGAAATATCTATACCACTATGTGTATAAACATGGAAATATCTACACCGCTATCTCTATAAACATGGAAATATCTACACTGCTACCTGTATAAACATGGAAATATCAGCACCGCTATCTGTATGAACATGGAAATATCTACACCGGAATCTGTTTGAACATGGAAAAATCTTCACCGCCATCTGTATGAACATGGATATATCTACACAGCCATCTGTATGAACATGGAAATAACTTCACCGCCATCTGTATGAACATGGATATGTCTACACAGCCGTCTGGATGAACATGGAAATATCTACACCGCTATCTGTATGAACATGGAAATATCTACACCGCTATCTGTGTAAACATGCATATATCTTCACCGCTATCTGTATAAACATGGAAATATCCACACCGCTATCTGTATGAATATGGAAATATCTACACCGCAATCTGTTTGAACATGGAAATATCTACACCGCTATCTGCATGAAAATGGAAATATCTACACAGCTATCTGCATATACATGGAAATATCTACACAGCTATCTCTTTGCACATGGAAATAACTACACCGCTATCTGTATGAACATGGAAATATCTACACCGCCATCTGAATGAACATGGAAATATCTGCACCGCCATCTGAATGAACATATAAATAACTACACCGCCATCTGTATTAAGAAGGAGATATCTACACCGCTATCTGTATAAACATGGAAATATCTACACCGCTATCTGTATGAACATGGAAATATCTACACCGCTACCTATATAAACACGGAAATATGTACACCGCTACCTGTATAAACATGGAAGTATCAGCACCGCAATCGGTATGAACATGGCAATATCTACACAGCTATCTGTATGAACATGGAAATATCTACAACGCCATCTGTATGAACATGGAAATATCTTCACCGCCATCTGTATGAACATGGATATATCTACACAGCCATCTGGATGAACATGGAAATATCTACACCGCTATCTGTATGAACATGGAAATATCTACACCGCTATCTGTATGAACATGGAAATATCTACACAGCCATCTGGATGAACATGGAAATATCTACACCGCTATCTGTATAAACATGGAAATACATACACCGCTATCTGTATGAACATGGAAATATCTACACCGCTATCTGTATGAACATGGAAATATCTACACCGCTATCTGTATGAACATGGAAATATCTTCACCGCCATCTGTATGAACATGGATATATCTACACAGCCATGTGGATGAACATGGAAATATCTACACTGCTATCTTTATGTACATGGAAATGTCTACACCACTAACTGTTTGAACAGGGAAATACATACACCGCTATCTGCATGAAAACGGAAATATCTACACAGCTATCTGCTTATACATGGAAATATCTACACAGCTATCTCTTCACACATGGAAATAACTACACCGCTATCTGTATGAACATGGAAATATCTACACCGCCATCTGTATGAACATGGAATTATATGCACCGCCATCTGTATGAACATTTAAATATCTACACCGCCATCTGTATTATGATGGAGATATCTACACCAATACCTGCATAAACATGGAAATATCTACACCGCTATGTGTATAAACATGGAAATATCTACACCGCTATCTGTATAAACATGGAAATATCTACACTGCTACCTGTATAAACATGGAAATATCAGCCCCGCTATCTGTATGAACATGGAAATATCTACACCGCCATCTGTATGAACATGGAAAAATCTTCACCGACATCTGTATGAACATGGATATATCTACACAGCCATCTGTATGAACATGGAAATATCTTCACCGCCATCTGTATGAACATGGATATGTCTACACAGCCGTCTGGATGAACATGGAAATATCTACACCGCTATCTGTATGAACATGAAAATATCTACACCGCTATCTGTGTAAACATGCATACATCTTCACCGCTCTCTGTATGAACATGAAAATATCTACACCGCTATCTGTGTAAACATGCATACATCTTCACGGCTATCTGTAAAAACATGGAAATATCCACACCGCTATCTGTAGGAACATGGAAAAATCTAAACCGCTATCTGTTTGAACATGGAAATATCTAAACCGCTATCTGCATGAAAATGGAAATATCTACAAAGCTATCTGAATATACATGGAAATATCTACACAGCTATCTCTTTGCACATGGAAATAACTACACCGCTATCTC
Source organism: Gorilla gorilla gorilla (assembly GCF_029281585.2). Lineage (NCBI taxonomy): Eukaryota > Metazoa > Chordata > Mammalia > Primates > Hominidae > Gorilla > Gorilla gorilla. Next base: position 716,747 of record NC_086017.1, read on the forward strand.
TATAAACATGGAAATATCTACACCACCATCTGTATCAACATGGAAATATCTGCACTGCCATCTGTATGAACATATAAATATCTACACCGCCATCTGTATTAAGAAGGAGATATCTACACCGCTATCTGTATAAACATGGAAATATCTACACCGCTATCTGTATGAACACGGAAATATCTACACCGCTACCTGTATAAACACGGAAATATGTACACCGCTACCTGTATAAACATGGAAGTATCAGCGGCGCTATCGGTATGAACATGGCAATATCTACACGGCTATCTGTATGAACATGGAAATATCTACACCACTATCTGTATGAAGATGGAAATATCTACACCACTATCTGTATGAACATGGAAATAGCTACACAGCCATCTGGATGAACATGGAAATATCTACACCGCTATCTGTATGAACATGGATATATCTACACAGCCATCTGGATGAACATGGAAATATCTACACCGCTATCTGTATGAACATGGAAATACATACACCGCTATCTGTATGAACATGGAAATATCTACACCGCTATCTGTATGAACATGGAAATATCTACACCACTATCTGTATGAACATGGAAATAGCTACACAGCCATCTGGATGAACATGGAAATATCTACACCGCTATCTGTATGAACATGGATATATCTACACAGCCATCTGGATGAACATGGAAATATCTACACCGCTATCTGTATGAACATGGAAATACATACACCGCTATCTGTATGAACATGGAAATATCTACACCGCTATCTGTATGAACATGGAAATATCTACACCGCTCTCTGTATGAACATGGATATATCTACACAGCCATCTGGATGAACATGGAAATATCTACACCGCTATCTGTGTAAACATGCATACATCTTCATCGCTATCTGTATAAACATGGAAATATCTACACTGCTATCTTTATGAACATGGAAATATCTACACCGCTAACTGTTTGAACAGGGAAATATATACACCGCTATCTGCATGAAAATGGAAATGTCTACACAGCTATCTGCATATACATGGAAATATCTACACAGCTATCTCTTTACACATGGAAATAACTACACCGCTATCTGTATGAACATGGAAATATCTACACCGCCATCTGTAAGAACATGGAAATATATGCACCGCCATCTGAATGAACATATAAATATCTACACCGCCATCTGTATTAAGATGGAGATATCTACACCGCTATCTGTATAAACATGGAAATATCTACACCGCTATGTGTATAAACATGGAAATATCTACACGGCTATCTGTATAAACATGGAAATATCTACACCGCTACCTGTATAAACATGGAAATATCAGCACGGCTATCAGTATGAACATGGAAGTATCTACACCGCAATCTGTATGAACATGGAAATATCTTCACCGCCATCTGTATGAACACGGAAATATCTGCGCCACCATCTGTATGAACATATAAATATCTACACCGCCATCTGTATTAAGATGGAGATATCTACACCGCTATCTGTATAAAAATGGAAATATCTATACCACTATGTGTATAAACATGGAAATATCTACACCGCTATCTCTATAAACATGGAAATATCTACACTGCTACCTGTATAAACATGGAAATATCAGCACCGCTATCTGTATGAACATGGAAATATCTACACCGGAATCTGTATGAACATGGAAAAATCTTCACCGCCATCTGTATGAACATGGATATATCTACACAGCCATCTGTATGAACATGGAAATAACTTCACCGCCATCTGTATGAACATGGATATGTCTACACAGCCGTCTGGATGAACATGGAAATATCTACACCGCTATCTGTATGAACATGGAAATATCTACACCGCTATCTGTGTAAACATGCATATATCTTCACCGCTATCTGTATAAACATGGAAATATCCACACCGCTATCTGTATGAATATGGAAATATCTACACCGCAATCTGTTTGAACATGGAAATATCTACACCGCTATCTGCATGAAAATGGAAATATCTACACAGCTATCTGCATATACATGGAAATATCTACACAGCTATCTCTTTGCACATGGAAATAACTACACCGCTATCTGTATGAACATGGAAATATCTACACCGCCATCTGAATGAACATGGAAATATCTGCACCGCCATCTGAATGAACATATAAATAACTACACCGCCATCTGTATTAAGAAGGAGATATCTACACCGCTATCTGTATAAACATGGAAATATCTACACCGCTATCTGTATGAACATGGAAATATCTACACCGCTACCTGTATAAACACGGAAATATGTACACCGCTACCTGTATAAACATGGAAGTATCAGCACCACAATCGGTATGAACATGGCAATATCTACACAGCTATCTGTATGAACATGGAAATATCTACAACGCCATCTGTATGAACATGGAAATATCTTCACCGCCATCTGTATGAACATGGATATATCTACACAGCCATCTGGATGAACATGGAAATATCTACACCGCTATCTGTATGAACATGGAAATATCTACACCGCTATCTGTATGAACATGGAAATATCTACACAGCCATCTGGATGAACATGGAAATATCTACACCGCTATCTGTATAAACATGGAAATACATACACCACTATCTGTATGAACATGGAAATATCTACACCGCTATCTGTATGAACATGGAAATATCTACACCGCTATCTGTATGAACATGGAAATATCTTCACCGCCATCTGTATGAACATGGATATATCTACACAGCCATGTGGATGAACATGGAAATATCTACACTGCTATCTTTATGTACATGGAAATATCTACACCACTAACTGTTTGAACAGGGAAATACATACACCGCTATCTGCATGAAAACGGAAATATCTACACAGCTATCTGCTTATACATGGAAATATCTACACAGCTATCTCTTCACACATGGAAATAACTACACCGCTATCTGTATGAACATGGAAATATCTACACCGCCATCTGTATGAACATGGAATTATATGCACCGCCATCTGTATGAACATTTAAATATCTACACCGCCATCTGTATTATGATGGAGATATCTACACCAATACCTGCATAAACATGGAAATATCTACACCGCTATGTGTATAAACATGGAAATATCTACACCGCTATCTGTATAAACATGGAAATATCTACACTGCTACCTGTATAAACATGGAAATATCAGCCCCGCTATCTGTATGAACATGGAAATATCTACACCGCCATCTGTATGAACATGGAAAAATCTTCACCGACATCTGTATGAACATGGATATATCTACACAGCCATCTGTATGAACATGGAAATATCTTCACCGCCATCTGTATGAACATGGATATGTCTACACAGCCGTCTGGATGAACATGGAAATATCTACACCGCTATCTGTATGAACATGAAAATATCTACACCGCTATCTGTGTAAACATGCATACATCTTCACCGCTATCTGTATGAACATGAAAATATCTACACCGCTATCTGTGTAAACATGCATACATCTTCACGGCTATCTGTAAAAACATGGAAATATCCACACCGCTATCTGTAGGAACATGGAAAAATCTAAACCGCTATCTGTTTGAACATGGAAATATCTAAACCGCTATCTGCATGAAAATGGAAATATCTACAAAGCTATCTGAATATACATGGAAATATCTACACAGCTATCTCTTTGCACATGGAAATAACTACACCGCTATCTCTATAAACATGTAAATATCTACACCACCATCTGTATCAACATGGAAATATCTGCACTGCCATCTGTATGAACATATAAATATCTACACCGCCATCTGTATTAAGAAGGAGATATCTACACCGCTATCTGTATAAACATGGAAATATCTACACCGCTATCTGTATGAACACGGAAATATCTACACCGCTACCTGTATAAACACGGAAATATGTACACCGCTACCTGTATAAACATGGAAGTATCAGCGGCGCTATCGGTATGAACATGGCAATATCTACACGGCTATCTGTATGAACATGGAAATATCTACACCACTATCTGTATGAAGATGGAAATATCTACACCACTATCTGTATGAACATGGAAATAGCTACACAGCCATCTGGATGAACATGGAAATATCTACACCGCTATCTGTATGAACATGGATATATCTACACAGCCATCTGGATGAACATGGAAATATCTACACCGCTATCTGTATGAACATGGAAATACATACACCGCTATCTGTATGAACATGGATATATCTACACCGCTATCTGTATGAACATGGAAATATCTACACCGCTAACTGTATGAACATGGAAATACCTTCACCGCCGTCTGTATGAACATGGATATATCTACACAGCCATCTGGATGAACATCGAAATATCTGCACCGCCATCTGTATGAACATATAAATATCTACACCGTCATCTGTATTAAGAAGGAGATATCTACACCGCTATCTGTATAAACATGGAAATATCTACACCGCTATCTGTATGAACATGGAAATATCTACACCGCTACCTGTATAAACACGGAAATATGTACACCGCTACCTGTATAAACATGGAAGTATCAGCACCGCAATCGGTATGAACATGGCAATATCTACACAGCTATCTGTATGAACATGGAAATATCTACAACGCCATCTGTATGAACATGGAAATATCTTCACCGCCATCTGTATGAACATGGATATATCTACACAGCCATCTGGATGAACATGGAAATATCTACACCGCTATCTGTATGAACATGGAAATATCTACACCGCTATCTGTATGAACATGGAAATATCTACACAGCCATCTGGATGAACATGGAAATATCTACACCGCTATCTGTATAAACATGGAAATACATACACCGCTATCTGTATGAACATGGAAATATCTACACCGCTATTTGTATGAACATGGAAATATCTACACCGCTATCTGTATGAACATGGAAATATCTTCACCGCCATCTGTATGAACATGGATATATCTACACAGCCATGTGGATGAACATGGAAATATCTACACTGCTATCTTTATGTACATGGAAATATCTACACCACTAACTGTTTGAACAGGGAAATACATACACCGCTATCTGCATGAAAACGGAAATATCTACACAGCTATCTGCTTATACATGGAAATATCTACACAGCTATCTCTTCACACATGGAAATAACTACACCGCTATCTGTATGAACATGGAAATATCTACACCGCCATCTGTATGAACATGGAATTATCTGCACCGCCATCTGTATGAACATTTAAATATCTACACCGCCATCTGTATTATGATGGAGATATCTACACCAATACCTGCATAAACATGGAAATATCTACACCGCTATGTGTATAAACATGGAAATATCTACACCGCTATCTGTAAACATGGAAATATCTACACTGCTACCTGTATAAACATGGAAATATCAGCCCCGCTATCTGTATGAACATGGAAATATCTACACCGCCATCTGTATGAACATGGAAAAATCTTCACCGACATCTGTATGAACATGGATATATCTACACAGCCATCTGTATGAACATGGAAATATCTTCACCGCCATCTGTATGAACATGGATATGTCTACACAGCCGTCTGGATGAACATGGAAATATCTACACGGCTATCTGTATGAACATGAAAATATCTACACCGCTATCTGTGTAAACATGCATACATCTTCACCGCTATCTGTATGAACATGAAAATATCTACACCGCTATCTGTGTAAACATGCATACATCTTCACGGCTATCTGTAAAAACATGGAAATATCCACACCGCTATCTGTAGGAACATGGAAAAATCTAAACCGCTATCTGTTTGAACATGGAAATATCTAAACCGCTATCTGCATGAAAATGGAAATATCTACAAAGCTATCTGAATATACATGGAAATATCTACACAGCTATCTCTTTGCACATGGAAATAACTACACCGCTATCTCTATAAACATGGAAATATCTACACCACCATCTGTATCAACATGGAAATATCTGCACTGCCATCTGTATGAACATATAAATATCTACACCGCCATCTGTATTAAGAAGGAGATATCTACACCGCTATCTGTATAAACATGGAAATATCTACACCGCTATCTGTATGAACACGGAAATATCTACACCGCTACCTGTATAAACACGGAAATATGTACACCGCTACCTGTATAAACATGGAAGTATCAGCGGCGCTATCGGTATGAACATGGCAATATCTACACGGCTATCTGTATGAACATGGAAATATCTACACCACTATCTGTATGAAGATGGAAATATCTACACCACTATCTGTATGAACATGGAAATAGCTACACAGCCATCTGGATGAACATGGAAATATCTACACCGCTATCTGTATGAACATGGATATATCTACACAGCCATCTGGATGAACATGGAAATATCTACACCGCTATCTGTATGAACATGGAAATACATACACCGATATCTGTATGAACATGGATATATCTACACCGCTATCTGTATGAACATGGAAATATCTACACCGCTAACTGTATGAACATGGAAATACCTTCACCGCCGTCTGTATGAACATGGATATATCTACACAGCCATCTGGATGAACATGGAAATATCTACACCGCTATCTGTGTAAACATGCATACATCTTCACCGCTATCTGTATAAACATGGAAATATCTACACTGCTATCTTTATGAACATGGAAATATCTACTCCGCTAACTGTTTGAACAGGGCAATATATACACCGCTATCTGCATGAAAATGGAAATGTCTACACAGCTATCTGCACATACATGGAAATATCTACACAGCTATCTCTTTACACATGGAAATAACTACACCGCTATCTGTATGAACATGGAAATATCTACACCGCCATCTGTATGAACATGGAAATATCTGCACCGCCATCTGAATGAACATATAAATATCTACACCGCCATCTGTATTAAGATGGAGATATCTACACCGCTATCTGTATAAACATGGAAATATCTACACCGCTATGTGTATAAACATGGAAATACCTACACCGCTATCTGTATAAACATGGAAATATCTACACCGCTACCTGTATAAACATGGAAATATCAGCACCGCTATCAGTATGAACGTGGAAGTATCTACACCGCCATCTGTATGAACATGGAAATATCTTCACCGCCATCTGTATGAACATGGAAATATCTGCACCGCCATCTGTATGAACATATAAATATCTACACCGTCATATGTATTAAGATGGAGATATCTACACCGCTATCTGTATAAACATGGAAATATCTACACCGCTATGTGTATAAACACTGAAATATCTACACCGCTATCTGTATGAACATGGAAATATCTACACTGCTACCTGTATAAACATGGAAATATCAGCCCCGCTATCTGTATGAACATGGAAATATCTACACCGCCATCTGTATGAACATGGAAAAATCTTCACCGCCATCTGTATGAACATGGATATATCTACACAGCCATCTTTATGAACATGGAAATATCTTCACCACCATCTGTATGAACATGGATATGTCTACACGGCCGTCTGGATGAACTTGGAAATATCTACACCGCTATCTGTATGAACACGAAAATATCTACACTGCTATCAGTGTAAACATGCATACATGTTCACCGCTATCTGTAAAAACATGGAAATATCCACACCGCTATCTGTATGAACATGGAAATATCTACACCGCTATCTGTTTGAACATGGAAATATCTACACCGCTATCTGCATGAAAATGGAAATATCTACAAAGCTATCTGCATATACTTGGAAATATCTACACAGCTATCTCTTTGCACATGGAAATAACTACACCGCTATCTCTATAAACATGGAAATATCTACACCACCATCTGTATGAACATGGAAATATCTGCACCGACATCTGTATGAACATATAAATATCTACACCGCCACCTGTATTAAGAAGGAGATATCTACACCGCTATCTGTATAAACATGGAAATATCTACACCGCTATCTGTATGAACATGGAAATATCTACACCGCTACCTGTATAAACACGGAAATATGTACACCGCTACCTGTATAAACATGGAAGTATCAGCACCAGTATCGGTATGAACATGGCAATATCTACACAGCTATCTGTATGAACATGGAAATATCTACAACGCCATCTGTATGAACATGGAAATATCTTCACCGCCATCTGTATGAACATGGACATATCTACACAGCCATCTGGATGAACATGGAAATATCTACACCGCTATCTGTATGAACATGGAAATATCTACACCGCTATCTGTATGAACATGGAAATATCTGCACAGCCATCAGGATGAACATGGAAATATCTACACCGCTATCTGTATAAACATGGAAATATATACACCGCTATGTGTATGAACATGGAAATATCTACACCGCTATCTGCATGAACATGGAAATATCTACACCGCTATCTGTATGAACATGGAAATATCTTCACCGCCATCTGTATGAACATGGATATATCTACACAGCTATGTGGATGAACATGGAAATATCTACACCGCTATCTTTATGTACATGGAAATATCTACACCGCTAACTGTTTGAACAGGGAAATACATACACCGCTATCTGCATGAAAACGGAAATATCTACACAGCTATCTGCTTATACATGGAAATATCTACACAACTATCTCTTTACACATGGAAATATCTACACCGCTATCTGTATGAACATGGAAATATCTACACCGCCATCTGTATGAAGATGGAATTATCTGCACCGCCATCTGTATTAGCATTTAAATATATACACCGCCATCTGTATTATGATGGAGATATCTACACCACTATCTGCAAAAACATGGAAATATCTACACCGCTATGTGTATAAACATGGAAATACCTACACCGCTATCTGTATAAACATGGAAATATCTACACCGCTACCTGTATAAACATGGAAATATCAGCACCGCTATCAGTATGAACATGGAAGTATCTACACCGCCATCTGTATGAACATGGAAATATCTTCACCGCCATCTGTATGAACATGGAAATATCTGCACCGCCATCTGTATGAACATATAAATATCTACACCGCCATCTGTATTAAGATGGAGATATCTACACCGCTATCTGTATAAACATGGAAATATCTACACCGCTATGTGTATAAACATGGAAATACCTACACTGCTATCTGTAAGAACATGGAAATATCTACACCGCTACCTGTATAAACACGGAAATATGTACACCGCTACCTGTATAAACATGGAAGTATCAGCAGCGCTATCAGTATGAACATGGCAATATCTACACGGCTATCTGTATGAACATGGAAATATCTACACCGCTATCTGTATGAACATGGAAATATCTACACCACTATCTGTATGAACATGGAAATAGCTACACAGCCATCTGGATGAACATTGAAATATCTACACCGCTATCTGTATGAACATGGATATATCTACACAGCCATCTGGATGAACATGGAAATATCTACACCGCTATCTGTATGAACATGGAAATACATACACTGCTATCTGTATGAACATGGAAATATCTACACCGCTATCTGTATGAACATGGAAATATCTACACCGCTATCTGTATGAACATGGAAATATCTTCACCGCCGTCTGTATGAACATGGATATGTCTACACAGCCATCTGGATGAACATGGAAATATCTACACCGCTATCTGTGTAAACATGCATACATCTTCACCGCTATCTGTATAAACATGGAAATATCTACACTGCTATCTTTATGAACATGGAAATATCTACACCGCTATCTGTATGAACATGGAAATATCTACACAGCTATCTGCATATACATGGAAATATCTACACAGCTATCTCTTTGCACATGGAAATAACTACACCGCTACCTCTATAAACATGGAAATATCTACACCACCATCTGTATGAACATGGAAATATCTGCACCGCCATCTGTATGAACATATAAATATCTACACCGCCATCTGTATTAAGACGGAGATATCTACACGGCTATCTGTATAAACATGGAAATATCTACACTGCTATCTGTATAAACATGGAAATATCTACACTGCTACCTGTATAAACATGGAAATATCAGCCCCGCTATCTGTATGAACATGGAAATATCTACACGGCCATCTGTATGAACATGGAAAAATCTTCACCGCCATCTCTATGAACATGGATATACCTACACAGCCATCTGTATGAACATGGAAATATCTTCACCACCATCTGTATGAACATGGATATGTCTACACAGCCGTCTGGATGAACATGTAAATATCTACACCGCTATCTGTATGAACATGAAAATATCTACACCGCTATCTGTGTAAACATGCATAAATCTTCACCGCTATCTGTAAAAACATGGAAATATCCACACCGCTATCTGTAGGAACATGGAAAAATCTAAACCGCTATCTGTTTGAACATGGAAATATCTAAACCGCTATCTGCATGAAAATGGAAATATCTACAAAGCTATCTGCATATACATGGAAATACCTACACAGCTATCTCTTTGTACATGGAAATAACTACACCGCTATCTCTATAAACATGGAAATATCTACACCACCATCTGTATGAACATGGAAATATCTGCACTGCCATCTGGATGAACATATAAATATCTACACCGCCATCTGTATTAAGAAAGAGATATCTATACCGCTATCTGTATAAACATGGAAATATCTACACCGCTATCTGTACGAACATGGAAATATCTACACCGCTACCTGTATAAACACGGAAAAATGTACAACGCTACCTGTATAAACATGGAAGTATCAGCAGCGCTATCGGTATGAACATGGCAATATCTACACGGCTATCTGAATGAACATGGAAATATCTACACCGCTATCTGTATGAACATGGAAATATCTACACCACTATCTGTATGAACATGGAAATAGCTACAGAGCCATCTGGATGAACATGGAAATATCTACACCGCTATCTGTATGAACATGGATATATCTACACAGCCATCTGGATGAACATGGAAATATCTACACCGCTATCTGTATGAACATGGAAATACATACACCGATATCTGTATGAACATGGAAATATCTACACCGCTATCTGTATGAACATGGAAATATCTACACCGCTATCTGTATGAACATGGAAATATCTTCACCGCCGTCTGTATGAACATGGATATATCTACACAGCCATCTGGATGAACATGGAAATATCTACACCGCTATCTGTGTAAACATGCATACATCTTCAATGCTATCTGTATAAACATGGAAATGTCTACACTGCTATCTTTATGAACATGGAAATATCTGCACCGCTAACTGTTTGAACGGGGAAATATATACACCGCTATCTGCATGAAAATGGAAATGTCTACACAGCTATCTGCATATACATGGAAATATCTACACAGCTATCTCTTTACACATGGAAATAACTACACCGCTATCTGTATGAACATGGAAATATCTACACAGCCATCTGTATGAACATGGAAATATATGCACCGCCATCTGAATGAACATATAAATATCTACACCGCCATCTGTATTAAGATGGAGATATCTTCACCGCTATCTGTATAAACATGGAAATATCTACACCGCTATGTGTATAAACATGGAAATATCTACACTGCTCTCTGTATAAACATGGAAATATCTACACCGCTACCTGTATAAACATGGAAATATCAGCACCGCTATCAGTATGAACATGGAAGTATCTAAACCGCCATCTGTATGAACATGGAAATATCTTCACCGCAATCTGTATGAACATGGAAATATCTCCACCGCCATCTGTATGAACATATAAATATCTACACCGCCATCTGTATTAAGATGGAGATATCTACACCGCTATCTGTATAAAAATGGAAATATCTATACCACTATGTGTATAAACATGGAAATATCTACACTGCTACCTGTATAAACATGGAAATATCAGCACCGCTACCTGTATGAACATGGAAATATCTACACCGGAATCTGTATGAACATGGAAAAATCTTCACCGCCATCTGTATAAACATGGATATATCTACACAGCCATCTGTATGAACATGGAAATATCTTCACAGCCATCTGTATGAACATGGATATGTCTACAGAGCCATCTGGATGAACATGGAAATATCTACACCGCTATCTGTATGAACATGGAAATATCTACACCGCTATCTGTGTAAACATGCATACATCTTCACCGCTATCTGTATAAACATGGAAATATCCACACCGCTATCTGTATGAATATTGAAATATCTAAACCGCTATCTGTTTGAACATGGAAATATCTACACCGCTATCTGCATGAAAATGGAAATATCTACACAGCTATCTGCATAAACATGGAAATATCTACACAGCTATCTCTTTGCACATGGAAATAACTACACCGCTACCTCTATAAACATGGAAATATCTACACCACCATCTGTATGAACAAGGAAATATCTGCACCGCCATCTGTATGAACATATAAATATCTACACCGCCATCTGTATTAAGAAGGAGATATCTACACCGCTATCTGTATAAACATGGAAATATCTACACCGCTATGTGTATAAACATGGAAATATCTACACCGCTACCTGTATAAACATGGAAGTAGCAGCACCGCTATCGGTAGGAACATGGCAATATCTACACGGTTATCTGTATGAACATGGAAATATCTACACCGCTATCTGTATTAACATGGAAATATCTTCACCGCCATCTGTATGAACATGGATATATCTACACAGCCATCTGGATGAAAATGGAAATATCCGCACCGCTATCTGTATGAAGATGGAAATATCTCCACCGCTATCTGTATGAACATGGATATATCTACACAGCCATCTGGATGAACATGGAAATATCTACACCGCTATCTGTATGAACATGGAAATAGCTACACTGCTATCTGTATGAACATGGAAATATCTACACCACCATCTGTATGAACATGGAAATTTCTACACTGCTATCTGTTTGAACATGGAAATATCTACACCGCTATATGCATGAAAATGGAAATATCTACACAGCTATCTGCATATACATGGAAATATCTACACAGCTATCTCTTTACACATGGAAATAACTGCACCACTATCTGTATGAACATGGAAATATCTCCACAGCCGTGTGAATGAACATGGAAATATCTGCACGGCCATCTGTATGAACATATAAATATCTACACCGCCATCTGTATTAAGATGGAGATATCTACACCGCTATCTGTACAAACATGGAAATATCTACACCACTATCTGTATGAACATGGAAATATCTACTCCGCTATCTGTTTGAACAGGGAAGTATATACACCGCTATCTCCTTGAAAATGGAAATATCTACACAGCTATCTGCATATACATGGGAATATCTACACAGCTATCTCTTTACACATGGAAATAACTACACCGCTATCTGTATGAACATGGAAATATCTACACCGCCATCTGTATGAACATGGAAATATCTGCACCGCCATCTGAATGAACATGGAAATATCTGCACCGCCATCTGAATGAACATTTAAATATCTACACCGCCTTCTGTATTAAGATGGAGATATCTACACCGCTATCTGTATAAAGATGGAAATATCTACACCGCTATGTGTATAAACATGGAAATATCTACACCGCTATCAGTATAAACATGGAAATATGTACACCGCTACCTGTATAAACGTGGAAATATCAGCACCGCTATCAGTATGAACATGGAAGTACCTACACCGCCATCTGTATGAACATGGAAATATCTTCACCGCCATCTGTATGAACATGGAAATATCTGCACCGCCATCTGTATGAACATATAAATATCTACACCGCCATCTGTATTAAGATGGAGATATCTACACCGCTATCTGTATGAACATGGAAATATCTACACCGCTATGTGTATAAACATGGAAATATCTACACCGCTCTCTGTATAAACATGGAAATATCTACACTGCTACCTGTATAAACATGGAAATATCAGCACCGCTATCTGTATGAACATGGAAATATCTACACCGCCATCTGTATGAACATGGAAAAATCTTCACCGTCATCTGTATGAACATGGATATATTTACACAGCCATCTGTATGAACATGGAAATATCTTCACCGCCATCTGTATGAACATGGATATGTCTACAGAGCCGTCTGGATGAACATGAAAATATCTACACAGCTATCTGTATGAACATGGAAATATCTACACCGCTATCTGTGTAAACATGCATACATATTCACCGCTATCTGTATAAACATGGAAATATCCACAGCGCTATCTGTATGAACATGGAAATATCTACACCGCTGTGTGTTTGAACATGGAAATATCTACACCGCTATCTGCATGAAAATGGAAATATCTACACAGCTATCTGCATACACATGGAAATATCTACACAGCTATCTCTTTGCACATGGAAATAACTACACCGCTATCTCTATAAACATGGAAATATCTACACCTCCATCTGTATGAAAATGGCAATATCTGCACCGCCATCTGTATGAACATATAAATATCTACACTACCGTCTGTATTAAGAAGGAGATATCTACGCCGCTATCTGTAAAAACATGGAAATATCTACACCGCTATCTGTATGAACATGGAAATATCTACACCGCTACCTGTATAAACACAGAAATATGTACACCACTACCTGTATAAACATGGAAGTATCAGCACCGCTATCGGTATGAACATGCCGATATCTACACGGCTATCTGTATGAACATGGAAATATCTACAACGCCATCTGTGTGAACATGGAAATATCTTCACCGCCATCTGTATGAACATGGATATATGTACACAGCCATCTGGATGAACATGGAAATATCTACACCGCTATCTGTATGAACATGGAAATATCTACACCGCTATCTGTATGAACATGGAAATATGTACACAGCCATCAGGATGAACATGGAAATATCTACACCGCTATCTGTATGAACATGGAAATACATACACCGCTATCTGTTTGAACATGGAAATATCTACACCGCTATCTCTATGAACATGGAAATATCTACACCGCTAACTGTATGAACATGGAAATATCTTCACCGCCATCTGTTTGAACATGGATATATCTACACAGCCATGTGGATGAACATGGAAATATCTACACCGCTATCTGTGTAAACGTGCACACTTCTTCAAAGCTATGTGTATAAACATGGAAATGTCTACACTGCTATCTTTATGAACATGGAAATATCAACACCGCTAACTGTTTGAACAGGGAAATATATACACCGCTATCTGCATGAAAATGGAAATATCTACACCAATATCTGTATGAACATGGAAATACATACACCACTATCTGTATGAGCATGGAAATATCTACACCGCTATCTGTATGAACATGGAAATATCTGCACCACTATCTGTATGAACATGGAAATATCTACACCAATATCTGTATGAACATGGATATATCTACACCGCTATCTGTATGAATATGGAAATATCTTCACCGCCATCTGTATGAACATGGATATATCTACACAGCCATCTGGATGAACATGGAAATATCTACACCGCTATCTGTAGGAACATGGAAATATCTACACCGCTATCTCTTTGAACATGGAAATATCTACACCGCCATCTGTATGAACATGGAAATATCGTCACCGCCATCTGTATGAACATGGATATATCTACACAGCCATCTGTATGAACATGGAAATATCTTCACCGCCATCTGTATGAACATGGATATGTCTACACAGCCGTCTGGAGGAACATGGAAATATCTACACCGCTATCTGTATGAACATGGAAATATCTACACCGCTATCTGTGTAAACATGCATACATCTTCACCGCTATCTGTATAAACATGGAAATATCTACACCGCTATCTGTATGAACATGGAAATATCTACACCGCTATCTGTTTGAACATGGAAATATCTACACCGCTATCTGCATGAAAATGGAAATATCTACACAACTATCTGCATATAAATGGAAATATCTACACAGCTATCTCTTTGCACACGGAAATAACTACACCGCTATCTCTATAAACATGGAAATATCTACACCGCTATCTGTATTAACATGGAAATATCTACACCGCTATCTGTATAAACACGGAAATATGTTCACCGCTACCTGTATAAACATGGAAGTATCAGCACAGCTATCGGTATGAACATGGCAATATCTACACGGCTATCTGTATGAACATGGAAATATCTACACCGCTATCTGTATGAACATGGAAATGTCTTCACCGCCATCTGTATGAACTTGGATATATCTACACAGCCATCTGGATGAATATGGAAATGTCTACACCGCTATCTGTATGAACATGGAAATATCTACACCGCTATCTGTATGAACATGGGAATATCTACACCGCTATCTGTATGAACATGAAATATCTACACCACTTTCTGTATGAACATGGACATATCTACACCGCTATCTGTATGAACATGGAAATAACTTCACCGCCATCTGTATGAACATGGATATATCTTCACAGCCATCTGGATGAACGTGGAAATACCTACACCGCTATCTGTGTAAACATGCATACAACTTCACCGCTATCTGTATAAACATGGAAATATCTACACCGCTATCTTTATGAACATGGAAATATCTACACCGCTAACTGCATGAAAATGGAAATATCTACACAGCTATCTGCTTATACATGGAAATATCTACACAGCTATCTCTTTACACATGGAGAAAAATACACCGCTATCTGTATGAACATGGAAATATCTACACCGCCATCTGTATGAACATGGAAATACCTGCACCGCCATCTGTATGAACTTATAAACATCTACACCGCCATCTGTATTAAGTTGGAGTTATCTACACCACTATCTGCATAAACATGGAAATATCTACACCGCAATCTGTATAAACATGGAAATATCTACACCGCTATGTGTATAAACATGGAAATATCTACACCGCTATCTGTAAAAACATGGAAATATCTACACCGCTACATGTATAAACATGGAAATATCAGCACCGCTATCTGTATGAACATGGAAATATCTACACCGCCATCTGTATGAACATGGAA
Organism: Gorilla gorilla gorilla; assembly: GCF_029281585.2. Lineage (NCBI taxonomy): Eukaryota > Metazoa > Chordata > Mammalia > Primates > Hominidae > Gorilla > Gorilla gorilla. The sequence continues at coordinate 733,845 of NC_086017.1, forward strand.
ATATCTTCACCGCCATCTGTAGGAACATGGATATAACTACACAGCCATCTGTATGAATATGGAAATATCTACACCGCTATCGGTATGAACATGGAAATATCTTCACCGCCATCTGTATGAACATGGATATATCTACACAGCCAGCTGGATAAACATGGAAATATCTACACCGCTATCTGTATGAACATGGAAACATCTACACCGCTATCTGTGTAAACATGCATACATCTTCACCGCAATCTGTATAAACGTGGAAATATCTACACCGCTATCTGTACGAACATGGAAATATCTACACCGCTACCTGTTTGAACATGGAAGTATCTACACCGCTATCTGCATGAAAATGGAAATATCTACCCAGCTATCTGCATATACATGGAAATATCTACACAGCTATCTCATTACACATGGAAATAACTACACCGATATCTCTATAAACATGGAAATATCTACACCACCATCTGTATGAACATGGAAATATCTGCACCGCCATCTGTATGAACATATAAATATCTACACCGCCATCTGTATGAAGAAGGAGATATCTACACCGCAATCTGTATAAACATGGAAATATCTACACTGCTATCTGTATAAACATGGAAATATCTACACTGCCATCTGTATCAACATGGAAATATCTACACCGCTATCTGTATAAACACGGAAATATGTACACCGCTATCGGTATGAACATGGCAATATCTACACGGCTATCTGTATGAACATGGAAATATCTACACCGCTATCTGTATGAACATGGAAATATGTACACCGCCATCTGTATGAACATGGAAATACCTGCACCGCCATCTGTATGAACTTATAAACATCTACACCGCCATCTGTATTAAGTTGGAGTTATCTACACCACTATCTGCATAAACATGGAAATATCTACACCGCTATCTGTATAAACATGGAAATATCTACACCGCTATGTGTATAAACATGGAAATATCTACACCGCTATCTGTAAAAACATGGAAATATCTACACCGCTACATGTATAAACATGGAAATATCAGCACCGCTATCTGTATGAACATGGAAATATCTACACCGCCATCTGTATGAACATGGAAATATCTTCACCGCCATCTGTAGGAACATGGATATATCTACACAGCCATCTGTATGAACATGGAAATATCTACACCGCTATCGGTATGAACATGGAAATATCTTCACCGCTATCTGTATGAACATGGAAATATCTTCACCGCCATCTGTATGAACATGGATATATCTACACAGCCAGCTGGATAAACATGGAAATATCTACACCGCTATCTGTATGAACATGGAAACATCTACACCGCTATCTGTGTAAACATGCATACATCTTCACCGCAATCTGTATAAACGTGGAAATATCTACACCGCTATCTGTACGAAAATGGAAATATCTACACCGCTACCTGTTTGAACATGGAAGTATCTACACCGCTATCTGCATGAAAATGGAAATATCTACCCAGCTATCTGCATATACATGAAAATATCTACACAGCTATCTCATTACACATGGAAATAACTACACCGATATCTCTATAAACATGGAAATATCTACACCACCATCTGTATGAACATGGAAATATCTGCACCGCCATCTGTATGAACATATAAATATCTACACCGCCATCTGTATGAAGAAGGAGATATCTACACCGCAATCTGTATAAACATGGAAATATCTACACGGCTATCTGTATAAACATGGAAATATCTACACTGCCATCTGTATCAACATGGAAATATCTACACCGCTATCTGTATAAACACGGAAATATGTACACCGCTATCGGTATGAACATGGCAATATCTACACGGCTATCTGTATGAACATGGAAATATCTACACCGCTATCTGTATGAACATGGAAATATCTTCACCGCCATCTGAATGAACATGGATATATCTACACAGCCATCTGGATGAACATGGAAATATCTACACCGCTATCTGTATGAACATGGCAATATCTACACCTCTATCTGCATGAACATGGAAATATCTACACAGCCATCTGGATGAACATGGAAATATCTACACCGCTATATGTATGAACATGGAAATACATACACCGCTATCTGTATGAACATGGAAATATCTACACCGCTATCTCTATGAACATGGAAATATCTACACCGCTATCTGTATGAACATGGAAATATCTTCACCGCCATCTGTATGAACATGGATATATCTACACAGCCATCTGGATGAACATGGAAATATCTACACCGCTATCTGTGTAAACATGCATACATCTTCACCGCTATCTGTATAAACATGGAAATATCTACACCGCCATCTGTATGAACATGGAAATATCTACACCGCCATCTGTATTAAGAAGGAGATATCTACACCGCTATCTGTATAAACATGGAAATATCTACACCGCTATCTGTATTAACATGGAAATATCTACACCGCTATCTGTATAAACACGGAAATATGTTCATCGCTACCTGTATAAACATGGAAGTATCATCACCGCTATTGGTATGAACATGGCAATATCTACACGGCTATCTGTATGAACATGGATATATCTACACAGCCATCTGGATGAACAAGGAAATACATACACCGCTATCTGTATGAACATGGAAATATCTACACCGCTATGTGTATGAACATGGAAATATCTACACCACTATCTGTATGAACATGGAAATATCTACACCGCTATCTGTATGAACATGGAAATAACTTCACCGCCATCTGTATGAACATGGATATATCTACACAGCCATCTGGATGAACGTGGAAATACCTACACCGCTATCTGTGTAAACATGCATACAACTTCACCGCTATCTGTATAAACATGGAAATATCTACACCGCTATCTTTATGAACATGGAAATATCTACACCGCTAACTGTTTGAACAGGGAAATATATACACCGCTATCTGCTTAAAAATGGAAATATCTACAACGCTATCTGTATGAACATGGAAATAATTACACCGCTATCTGTATGAACATGGAAATATCTACACCGCTATCTGTATGAACATGGAAATATCTACACCGCTATCTGTATGAACATGGAAATACCTTCACCGCCATCTGTATGAACATGGATATATCTACACTGCCATCTGGATGAACATGGAAATATCTGCACCGCTATCTGTATGAACATGGAAATATCTACACCGCTATGTGCATGAACATGGATATATCTACACAGCCATCTGGATGAACATGGAAATATCTACACCGCTATCTGTGTAAACATGCATACATCTTCACCGCTATCTGTATAAACATGGAAATATCTACACCGCTATCTTTATGAACATAGAAATATCTACACCGCTAACTGTTTGAACAGGGAAATATATACACCGCTATCTGCATGAAAATGGAAATATCTACACAGCTATCTGCTTATACATGGAAATATCTACACAGCTATCTCTTTACACATGGAAAAAAATACACCGCTATCTGTATGAACATGGAAATATCTACACCGCTATGTGCAAAAACATGGAAATATCAGCACCGCTATCTGTATGAACATGGAAATATCTACACCGCTATCTGTATGAACATGGAAATAACTTCACCGCCATCTGTATGAACATGGATATATCTACACAGCCATCTGGATGAACGTGGAAATACCTACACCGCTATCTGTGTAAACATGCATACAACTTCACCGCTATCTGTATAAACATGGAAATATCTACACCGCTATCTTTATGAACATGGAAATATCTACACCGCTAACTGTTTGAACAGGGAAATATATACACCGCTATCTGCTTAAAAATGGAAATATCTACAACGCTATCTGTATGAACATGGAAATAATTACACCGCTATCTGTATGAACATGGAAATATCTACACCGCTATGTGCATGAACATGGATATATCTACACAGCCATCTGGATGAACATGGAAATATCTACACCGCTATCTGTGTAAACATGCATACATCTTCACCGCTATCTGTATAAACATGGAAATATCTACACCGCTATCTTTATGAACATAGAAATATCTACACCGCTATCTGTTTGAACAGGGAAATATATACACCGCTATCTGCATGAAAATGGAAATATCTACACAGCTATCTGCTTATACATGGAAATATCTACACAGCTATCTCTTTACACATGGAAAAACATTAACCGCTATCTGTATGAACATGGAAATATCTACACCGCCATCTGTATGAACATATAAATATCTGCACCGCCATCTGTATTAAGTTGGAGATATCTACACCACTATCTGCATAAACATGGAAATATCTACACCGCTATCTGTGTAAACATGGAAATATCTACACCGCTATGTGCATAAACATGGAAATATCTACACCGCTATCTGTAAAAACATGGAAATATCTACACCGCTACATGTATAAACATGGAAATATCAGCACCGCTATCTGTATGAACATGGAAATATCTACACCGCCATCTGTATGAACATGGAAATATCTTCACCGCCATCTGTAGGAACATGGATATATCTACACAGCCATCTGTATGAACATGGAAATATCTACACCGCTATCTGTATGAACATGGAAATATCTTCACCGCTATCTGTATGAACATGGAAATATTTTCACCGCCATCTGTATGAACATGGATATATCTACACAGCCATCTGGATAAACATGGAAATATCTACACCGCTATCTATATGAACATGGAAACATCTACACCGCTATCTGTGTAAACATGCATACACCTTCACCGCTATCTGTATAAACATGGAAATATCTACACCGCTATCTGTACGAACATGGAAATATCTACACCGCTACCTGTTTGAACATGGAAGTATCTAAACCGCTATCTGCATGAAAATGGAAATATCTACACAGCTATCTGCATATACATGGAAATATCTACACAGCTATCTCTTTACACATGGAAATAACTACACCGCTATCTCTATAAACATGGAAATATCTACACCACCATCTGTATGAACATGGAAATATCTGCACCGCCATCTGTATGAACATATAAATATCTACACCGCCATCTGTATGAAGAAGGAGATATCTACACCGCTATCTGTATAAACATGGAAATATCTACACCGCTATCTGTATAAACATGGAAATATCTACACCGCCATCTGTATCAACATGGAAATATCTACACCGCTATCTGTATAAACACGGAAATATGTACACCGCTATCGGTATGAACATGGCAATATCTAAACGGCTATCTGTATGAACATGGAAATATCTACACCGCTATCTGTATGAACATGGAAATATCTTCACCGCCATCTGTATGAACATGGATATATCTACACAGCCATCTGGATGAACATGGAAATATCTACACCGCTATCTGTATGAACATGGAAATATCTACACCGCTATCTGCATGAACATGGAAATATCTACACAGCCTTCTGGATGAACATGGAAATATGTACACCGCTATATGTATGAACATGGAAATACATACACCGCTATCTGTATGAACATGGAAATATCCACACCTCTATCTGTATGAACATGGAAATATCTACACCGCTATCTGTATGAACATGGAAATATCTTCACAGCCATCTGTATGAACATGGATATATCTACACAGCCATCTGGATGAACATGGAAATATCTAAACCGCTATCTGTGTAAACATGCATACATCTTCACCGCTATCTGTATAAACATGGAAATATCTACACCGCCATCTGTATTAAGAAGGTGATATCTACACCGCTATCTGTATAAACATGGAAATATCTACACCGCTATCTGTATTAACATGGAAATATCTACACCGCTATCTGTATAAACACGGAAATATGTTCACCGCTACCTGTATAAACATGGAAGTATCAGCACCGCTATCGGTATGAACATGGCAATATCTACACGGCTATCTGTATGAACATGGAAATATCTACACCGCTATCTGTATGAACATGGAAATATCTACACCACTATCTGTATGAACATGGAAATATCTACACCGCTATCTGTATGAACATGGAAATAACTTCACCGCCATCTGTATGAACATGGATATATCTACACAGCCATCTGGATGAACGTGGAAATACCTACACCGCTATCTGTGTAAACATGCATACAACTTCACCGCTATCTGTATAAACATGGAAATATCTACACCGCTATCTTTATGAACATGGAAATATCTACACCGCTAACTGTTTGAACAGGGAAATATATAAACCGCTATCTGCTTAAAAATGGAAATATCTACACCGCTATCTGTATGAACATGGAAATACTTACACCGCTATCTGTATGAACATGGAAATATCTACACCGCTATCTGTATGAACATGGAAATACCTACACCGCTATCTGTATGAACATGGATATGTCTACACAGCCATCTGGATGAACATGGAAATATCTACACCGCTATCTGTGTAAACATGCATACATCTTCACCGCTATCTGTATAAACATGGAAATATCTACACTGCTATCTTTATGAACATGGAAATATCTACACCGCTATCTGCATGCAAATGGAAATATCTACACAGCTATCTGCATATACATGGAAATATCTACACAGCTATCTCTTTGCACATGGAAATAACTACACCGCTACCTCTATAAACATGGAAATATCTACACCACCATCTGTATGAACATGGAAATATCTGCACCGCCATCTGTATGAACATGGAAATATCTGCACCGCCATCTGTATGAACATATAAATATCTACACCGCCATCTGTATTAAGACGGAGATATCTACACCGCTATCTGTATAAACATGGAAATATCTACACTGCTATCTGTATAAACATGGAAATATCTACACTGCTACCTGTATAAACATGGAAATATCAGCCCCGCTATCTGTATGAACATGGAAATATCTACACCGCCATCTGTATGAACATGGAAAAATCTTCACCACCATCTGTATGAACATGGATATATCTACACAGCCATCTGTATGAACATGGAAATATCTTCACCGCCTTCTGTATGAAAATGGATATGTCTACACAGCCGTCTGGATGAACATGGAAATATCTACACCGCTTTCTGTATGAACATGAATATATCTACACCGCTATCTGTGTAAACATGCATACATCTTCACCGCTATCTGTAAAAACATGGAAATATCCACACCGCTATCTGTAGGAACATGGAAAAATCTAAACCGCTGTCTGTTTGAACATGGAAATATCTACACCGCTGTCTGCATGAAAATGGAAATATCTACACAGCTATCTGCATATACATGGAAATATCTACACAGCTATCTCTTTGTACATGGAAATAACTACACCGCTATCTCTATAAACATGGAAATATCTACACCACCGTCTGTATGAACATGGAAATATCTGCACTGACATCTGTATGAACATATAAATATCTACACCGCCATCTGTATTAAGAAAGAGATATCTATACCGCTATCTGTATAAACATGGAAATATCTACACCGCTATCTGTATGAACATGGAAATATCTACACCGCTACCTGTATAAACACGGAAAAATGGACACCGCTACCTGTATAAACATGGAAGTATCAGCAGCGCTATCGGTATGAACATGGCAATATCTACACGGCTATCTGTATGAACATGGAAATATCTACACCGCTATCTGTATGAACATGGAAATATCTACACCACTATCTGTATGAACATGGAAATAGCTACACAGCCATCTGGATGAACATGGAAATATCTACACCGCTATCTGTATGAACATGGATATATCTACACAGCCATCTGGATGAACATGGAAATATCTACACCGCTATCTGTATGAACATGGAAATACATACACTGCTATCTGTATGAACATGGAAATATCTACACTGCTATCTTTATGGACATGGAAATATCTGCACCGCTAACTGTTTGAACGGGGAAATATATACACCGCTATCTGCATGAAAATGGAAATGTCTACACAGCTATCTGCATATACATGGAAATATCTACACAGCTATCTCTTTACACATGGAAATAACTACACCGCTATGTGTATGAACATGGAAATATCTACACCGCCATCTGTATGAACATTGAAATATATGCACCGCCATCTGAATGAACTTATAAATATCTACACCGCCATCTGTATAAAGATGGAGATATCTACAACGCTATCTGTATAAACATGGAAATATCTACACCGCTACGTGTATAAACATGGAAATATCTACACTGCTATCTGTATAAACATGGAAATATCTACACCGCTACCTGTATAAACATGGAAATATCAGCACCGCTACCAGTATGAACATGGAAGTATCTAAACCGCCATCTGTATGAACATGGAAATATCTTCACCGCCATCAGTATGAACATGGAAATATCTGCACCGCCATCTGTATGAACATATAAATATCTACACCGTCATCTGTATTAAGATGGAGATATCTACACCGCTATCTGTATAAAAATGGAAATATCTATACCACTATGTGAATAAACATGGAAATATCTACACCGCTATCTGTATAAACATGGAAATATCTACACTGCTACCTGTATAAACATGGAAATATCAGCACCGCTATCTGTATGAACATGGAAATATCTACACCGGAATCTGTATGAACATGGAAAAATCTTCACCGCCATCTGTATAAACATGGATATAATTACGCAGCCATCTGTATGAACATGGAAATATCTTCACAGCCATCTGTATGAACATGGATATGTCTACAGAGCCATCTGGATGAACATGGAAATATCTACACCGCTATCTGTATGAACATGGAAATATCTACACCGCTATCTGTATGAACATGGAAATATCTACACCGCTACCTGTATAAACACGGAAATATGTACACCGCTACCTGTATAAACATGGAAGTATCAGCACCGCTATCGGTATGAACATGGCAATATCTACACGGCTATCTGTATGAACTTGGAAATATCTACACCGCTATCTGTATGAACATGGAAATATCTACACCACTATCTGTATGAACATGGATATATCTACACAGCCATCAGGATGAACATGTAAATATCTACACCGATATCTGTATGAACATGGAAATACATACACCACTATCTGTATGAACATGGAAATATCTACACCGCTATCTGTATGAACATGGAAATATTTGCACCGCTATCTGTATGAATATGGAAATATCTTCACCGCCATCTGTATGAACATGGATATATCTACACAGCCATGTGTATAAACATGGAAATATCTACACCGCTATCTGTGTAAACATGCATACATCTTCACCGCTATCTGTATAAACATGGAAATATCTACACCGCTATCTTTACGTACATGGAAATATCTACACTGCTAACTGTATGAACATGGAAATATCTACACCGCTATCTGTATGAACATGGAAATATCCTCACCGCTATCTGTATGAACATGGAAATATCCTCACCGCCATCTGTATGAACATGGATATGTCTACACAGCCATCTGTATGAACATTTAAATATCTACAACGCCATCTGTATTACGATGGACATATCTAAACAACTATCTGCATAAACATGGAAATATCTACACCGCTATCTGTATAAACATGGAAATATCTACACCGCTATGTGTATAAACATGGAAATATCTACACCGCTATCTGTATAAACATGGAAATATCTACACCGCTACCTGTATAAACATGGAAATATCAGCACCGCTATCAGTATGAACATGGAAGTTTCTACACCGCCATCTGTATGAACATGGAAATATCTTCACCGCCATCCGTATGAACATGGAAATATCTGCACCGCCATCTCTATGAACATATAAATATGTACACCGCCATCTGTATTAAGATGGAGATATCTACACCGCTATCTGCATAAACATGGAAATATCTACACCGCTATCTGTATAAACATGGAAATTTCTACACCGCTATCTGTATAAACATGGAAATATCTACACCACTACCGGTATAAACATGGAACTATAAGCACCGCTATCTGTATGAACATGGAAATATCTACACCGCCGTCTGTGTGAACATGGAAATATCGTCACCGCCATCTGTATGAACATGGATATCTCTACACAGCCATCTGTATTAACATGGAAATATCGTCACCGCCATCTGTATGAACATGGATATATCTACACAGCCATCTGGATGAACATGGAAATATCTACACCGCTATCTGTGTAAACATGCATACATCTTCACCGCTATCTGTATAAACATGGAAATATCTACACTGCTATCTGTATGAACATGGAAATATCTACACCGCTATCTGTTTGAACATGGAAATATCTACACCGCTATCTGCATGAAAATGGAAATATCTACACAACTATCTGCATATAAATGGAAATATCTACTCAGCTATCTCTTTGCACATGGAAATAACTACACCGCTATCTCTATAAACATGGAAATATCTACACCGCCATCAGAATTAAGAAGGAGATATCTACACCGCTATCTGTATAAACATGGAAATATCTACACCGCTATCAGTATGAACACGGAAATATCTACACCGCTCTCTGTATAAACACGGAAATATGTACACCGCTACCTGTATAAACATGGAAGTATCAGCACCGCTATCGGTATGAACATGGCAATATCTACACGGCTATCTGTATGAACATGGAAATATCTACACCGCTATCTGTATAAACATGGAAATATCTACACCGCTATCTTTATGAACATGGAAATATCTACACCGCTAACTGTTTGAACAGGGAAATATATACACCGCTATCTGCATGAAAACGGAAATATCTACAGAGCTATCTGCTTATACATGGAAATACCTACACAGCTATCTCTTTACACATGGAAATAACTACACCGCTATCTGTATGACCATGGAAATATCTACACTGCCATCTGTATGAACATGGAAATATCTGCACCGCCATCTGTATGAACATTTAAATGTCTACACTGACATCTGTATTAAGATGGAGATATCTACACCACTATCTGCATAAACATGGAAATATCTACACCGCTATCTGTATAAACATGGAAATATCTACACCGCTATGTGTATAAACATGGAAATATCTACACTGCTATCTGTATAAACATGGAAATATCTACACCGCTACCTGTATAAACTTGGAAATATCAGCACCGCTATCAGTATGAACATGGAAGTTTCTACACCGCCATCTGTATGAACATGGAAATATCTTCACCGCCATCCGTATGAACATGGAAATATCTGCACCGCCATCTGTATGAACATATAAATATCTACACCGCCATCTGTATTAAGATGGAGATATCTACACCGCTATCTGTATAAACATGGAAATATCTACACCGCTATGTGTATAAACATGGAAATATCTACACCGCTACCTGTATAAACATGGAAGTATCAGCACCGCTATCGGTAGGAACATGGCAATATCTACACGGTTATCTGTATGAACATGGATATATCTACACCGCTATCTGTATGAAAATGGAAATATCTACACCGCTATCTGTATGAACCTGGAAGTATCTACACAGACATCTGGATGAACACGGAAATATCTACACTGCTATCTGTATGAACATGGAAATACATGCACCGCTCTCTGTATGAACATGGAAATATTTAAACCGCTATCTGTATGAACATGGAAATATCTACACCGCTATCTGTATGAACATGGAAATATCTTCACCGCCATCTGTATGAACATGGATATATCTACACTGCCATCTGGATGAACATGGAAATATCTACACCGCTATCTGTGTAAACATGCATACATTTTCACCACTATCTGTATAAACATGGAAATATCTACACCGCTATCTTTATGAACATGGAAATACCTACACCGCTATCTGTTTGAACATGGAAATATATACAGGGCTATCTGCTTGAAAATGGAAATATCTACACTGCTATCAGAATGAACATGGAAATACATACACCGCTATCTGTATGAACAAGGAAATATCTACACCGCTTTCTGTATGAACATGGAAATATCTACACCGCTATCTGTATTAACATGGAAATATCTTCACCGCCATCTGTATGAACATGGATATATCTACACAGCCATCTGGATGAAAATGGAAATATCTGCACCGCTATCTGTATGAAGATGGAAATAACTACACCGCTATCTGTATGAACATGGATATATCTACACAGCCATCTGGATGAACATGGAAATATCTACACCGCTATCTGTGTAAACATGCATACATCTTCACCGCTATCTGTATAAACATGTAAATATCTACACCGCTATCTTTCTGAACATGGAAATATCTACACCGCTAACCGTTTGAGCAGGGAAATATATACACCGCTATATGCATGAAAATGGAAATATCTACACAGCTATCTGCATATACATGGAAATATCGACACAGCTATCTCTTTACACATGGAAATAACTGCACCACTATCTGTATGAACATGGAAATATCTACACAGCCGTGTGAATGAACATGGAAATATCTGCACGGCCATTTGTATGAACATATAAATATCTACACCGCCATCTGTATTAAGATGGAGATATCTACACCGCTATCTGTACAAACATGGAAATATCTACACCACTATCTGTATGAACATGGAAATATCTACACCGCTATCTGTTTGAACAGGGAAATATATACACTGCTATCTGTTTGAAAATGGAAATATCTACACAGCTATCTGCATATACATGGGAATATCTACACAGCTATCTCTTTACACATGGAAATAACTACACCGCTATCTGTATGAACATGGAAATATCTACACCGCCATCTGTATGAACATGGAAATATCTGCACCGCCATCTGAATGAACATATAAATATCTACACCGCCATCTGTATTAAGATGGAGATATCTACACCGCTATCTGTATAAAGATGGAAATATCTACACCGCTATCTGTATAAACATGGAAATATCTAAACCGCTATCTGTATAAACATGGAAATATCTACACCGCTACCTGTATAAACGTGGAAATATCAGCACCGTTATCAGTATGAACATGGAAGTATCTACACCGCCATCTGTATGAACATGGAAATATCTTCACTGCCATCTGTATGAACATGGAAATATCTGCACCGCCATCTGTATGAACATATAAATATCTACACCGCCATCTGTATTAAGATGGAGATATCTACACCGCTATCTGTATGAACATGGAAATATCTACACCGCTATGTGTATAAACATGGAAATATCTACACCGCTCTCTGTATAAACATGGAAATATCTACACTGCTACCTGTATAAACATGGAAATATCAGCACCGCTATCTGTATGAACATGGAAATAACTACACCGCCATCTGTATGAACATGGAAAAATCTTCACCATCATCTGTATGAACATGGATATATCTACACAGCCATCTGTATGAACATGGAAATATCTTCACTGCCATCTGTATGAACATGGATATGTCTACACAGCCGTCTGGATGAACATGGGAATATCTACACAGCTATCTGTATGAACATGGAAATATCTACACCGCTATTTGTGTAAACATGCATACATATTCACCGCTATCTGTATAAACATGGAAATATCCACACCGCTATCTGTATGAACATGGAAATATCTACACCGCTATCTGTTTGAACATGGAAATATCTACACCGCTATCTGCAAGAAAATGGAAATATCTACACAGCTATCTGCATATACATGGAAATATCTACACAGCTATCTCTTTGCACATGGAAATAACTACACCGCTATCTCTATAAACATGGAAATATCTACACCACCATCTGTATGAAATTGGAAATATCTGCACCGCCATCTGTATGAACATATAAATATCTACACTACCGTCTGTATTAAGAAGGAGATATCTACGCCGCTATCTGTAAAAACATGGAAATATCTACACCGCTATCTGTATGAACATGGAAATATCTACACCGCTACCTGTATAAACACAGAAATATGTACACCACTACCTGTATAAACATGGAAGTATCAGCACCGCTATAGGTATGAACATGCCGATATCTACACGGCTATCTGTATGAACATGGAAATATCTACAACGTCATCTGTATGAACATGGAAATATCTTCACCGCCATCTGTATGAACATGGATATATGTACACAGCCATCTGGATGAACATGGAAATATCTACACCGCTATCTGTATGAACATGGAAATATCTACACCGCCATCTGTATGAACATGGAAATATGTACACAGCCATCAGGATGAACATGGAAATATATACACCGCTATCTGTATGAACATGGAAATACATACACCGCTATCTGTTTGAACATGGAAATATCTACACCGCTATCTCTATGAACATGGAAATATCTACACCGCTAACTGTATGAACATGGAAATATCTTCACCGCCATCTGTTTGAACATGGATATATCTAAACAGCCATGTGGATGAACATGGAAATATCTACACCGCTATCTGTGTAAACATGCTTACTTCTTCAAAGCTATCTGTATAAACATGGAAATGTCTACACCGCTATCTTTATGAACATGTAAATATCTACACCGCTAACTGTTTGAACAGGGAAATATATACACCGCTATCTGCATGAACATGGAAATATCTACACCGCTATCTGTATGAACATGGAAATATCTGCACCGCTATCTGTATGAACATGGATATATCTACACAGCCATCTGGATGAACGTGGAAATACCTACACCGCTATCTGTATAAACATGCATACAACTTCACCGCTATCTGTATGAACATGGAAATACCTACACCGCTATCTGTATGAACATGGAAATACCTTCACGGCCATCTGTATGAACATGGATATATCTTCACAGCCATCTGGATGAACATGGAAATATCTGCACCGCTATCTGTATGAACATGGAAATATCTACACCGCTATCTGCATGAACATGGATATATCTACACAGCCATCTGGATGAACATGGAAATATCTACACCGCTATCTGTGTAAACATGCATACATCTTCACCGCTATCTGTATAAACATGGAAATATCTACACCGCTATCTTTATGAACATAGAAATATCTACACCGCTAACTGTTTGAACAGGGAAATATATACACCGCTATCTGCATGAAAATGGAAATATCTACACAGCTATCTGCTTATACATGGAAATATCTACACAGCTATCTCTTTACACATGGAAAAAAATACACCGCTATCTGTATGAACATGGAAATATCTACACCGCCATCTGTATGAACATGGAAATACCTGCACCGCCATCTGCATGAACATATAAATACCTACACCGCCATCTGTATTAAGTTGGAGATATCTACACCACTATCTGCATAAACATGGAAATATCTACACCGCTATCTGTATAAACATGGAAATATCTACACCGCTATGTGCATAAACATGGAAATATCTACACCGCTATCTGTAAAAACATGGAAATATCTACACCGCTACATTTATAAACATGGAAATATCAGCACCGCTATCTGTATGAACATGGAAATATCTACACCGCCATCTGTATGAACATGGAAATATCTTCACCGCCATCTGTAGGAACATGGATATATCTACACAGCCATCTGTATGAACATGGAAATATCTACACCGCTATCTGTATGAACATGGAAATATCTTCACCGCTATCTGTATGAACTTGGAAATATTTTTACCGCCATCTGTATGAACATGGATATATCTACACAGCCATCTGGATAAACATGGAAATATCTACACCGCTATCTATATGAACATGGAAACATCTACACCGCTATCTGTGTAAACATGCATACAGCTTCACCGCTATCTGTATAAACATGGAAATATCTACACCGCTATCTGTACGAACATGGAAATATCTACACCGCTACCTGTTTGAACATGGAAGTATCTACACCGCTATCTGCATGAAAATGGAAATATCTACCCAGCTATCTGCATATTCATGGAAATATCTACACAGCTATCTCTTTACACATGGAAATAACTACACCGCTATCTCTATAAACATGGAAATATCTACACCACCATCTGTATGAACATGGAAATATCTGCACCGCCATCTGTATGAACATATAAATATCTACACCGCCATCTGTATGAAGAAGGAGATATCTACACCGCTATCTGTATAAACATGGAAATATCTACACCGCTATCTGTATAAACATGGAAATATCTACACCGCCATCTGTATCAACATGGAAATATCTACACCGCTATCTGTATAAACACGGAAATATGTACACCGCTATCGGTATGAACATGGCAATATCTACACGGCTATCTGTATGAACATGGAAATATCTACACTGCTATCTGTATGAATATGGAAATATCTTCACCGCCATCTGTATGAACATGGATATATCTACACAGCCATCTGGATGAACATGGAAATATCTACTCCGCTATCTGTATGAACATGGATATGTCTACACAGCCATCTGGATGAACATGGAAATATCTACACCGCTATCTGTGTAAACATGCATACATCTTCACCGCTATCTGTATAAACATGGAAATATCTACACTGCTATCTTTATGAACATGGAAATATCTACACCGCTATCTGCATGCAAATGGAAATATCTACACAGCTATCTGCTTATACATGGAAATATCTACACAGCTATCTCTTTACACATGGAAAAAAATACACCTCTATCTTTATGAACATGGAAATATCTACACCGCCATCTGTATGAACATGGAAATACCTGCACCGCCATCTGTATGAACATATAAATATCTACACCGCCATCTGTATTAAGTTGGAGATATCTACACCACTATCTGCATAAACATGGAAATATCTACACCGCTATCTGTATAAACATGGAAATATCTACACCGCTATGTGCATAAACATGGAAATATCTACACCGCTATCTGTAAAAACATGGAAATATCTACACCGCTACATGTATAAACATGGAAATATCAGCACCGCTATCTGTATGAACATGGAAATATCTACACCGCCATCTGTATGAACATGGAAATATCTTCACCGCCATCTGTAGGAACATGGATATATCTACACAGCCATCTGTATGAACATGGAAATATCTACACCGCTATCTGTATGAACATGGAAATATCTTCACCGCTATCTGTATGAACATGGAAATATTTTCACCGCCATCTGTATGAACATGGATATATCTACACAGCCATCTGGATAAACATGGAAATATCTACACCGCTATCTATATGAACATGGAAACATCTACACCGCTATCTGTGTAAACATGCATACATCTTCACCGCTATCTGTATAAACATGGAAATATCTACACCGCTACCTGTACGAACATGGAAATATCTACACCGCTACCTGTTTGAACATGGAAGTATCTACACCGCTATCTGCATGAAAATGGAAATATCTACCAAGCTATCTGCATATACATGGAAATATCTACACAGCTATCTCTTTACACATGGAAATAACTACACCGCTATCTCTATAAACATGGAAATATCTACACCACCATCTGTATGAACATGGAAATATCTGCACCGCCATCTGTATGAACATATAAATATCTACACCGCCATCTGTATGAAGAAGGAGATATCTACACCGCTATCTGTATAAACATGGAAATATCTACACCGCTATCTGTATAAACATGGAAATATCTACACCGCCATCTGTATCAACATGGAAATATCTACACCGCTATCTGTATAAACACGGAAATATGTACACCGCTATCGGTATGAACATGGCAATATCTACACGGCTATCTGTATGAACATGGAAATATCTACACCGCTATCTGTATGAATATGGAAATATCTTCACCGCCATCTGTATGAACATGGATATATCTACACAGCCATCTGGATGAACATGGAAATATCTACACCGCTATCTGTATGAACATGGAAATATCTACACCGCTATCTGCATGAACATGGAAATATCTACACAGCCATCTGGATGAACATGGAAATATCTACACCACTATATGTATGAACATGGAAATACATACACCGCTATCTGTATGAACATGGAAATATCTACACCGCTATCTGTATGAACATGGAAATATCTACACCGCTATCTGTATGAACATGGAAATATCTTCACAGCCATCTGTATGAACATGGATATATCTACACAGCCATCTGGATGAACATGGAAATATCTACACCGCTATCTGTGTAAACATGCATACATCTTCACCGCTATCTGTATAAACATGGAAATATCTACACCGCCATCTGTATGAACATGGAAATATCTACACCGCCATCTGTATTAAGAAGGAGATATCTACACCGCTATCTGTATAAACATGGAAATATCTACACCGCTATCTGTATTAACATGGAAATATCTACACCGCTATCTGTATAAACACGGAAATATGTTCACCGCTACCTGTATAAACATGGAAGTATCAGCACCGATATCGGTATGAACATGGCAATATCTACACGGCTATCTGTATGAACATGGAAATATCTACACCGCTATCTGTATGAACATGGAAATGTCTTCACCGCCATCTGTATGAACATGGATATATCTACACAGCCATCTGCATGAACATGGAAATACATACACCGCTATCTGTATGAACATGGAAATATCTACACCGCTATCTGTATGAACATGGAAATATCTACACCACTATCTGTATGAACATGGAAACATCTACACCGCTATGTGTATGAACATGGAAATAACTTCACCGCCATCTGTATGAACATGGATATATCTACACAGCCATCTGGATGAACGTGGAAATACCTACACCGCTATCTGTGTAAACATGCATACAACTTCACCGCTATCTGTATAAACATGGAAATATCTACACCGCTATCTTTATGAACATGGAAATATCTACACCGCTAACTGTTTGAACAGGGAAATATATACACCGCTATCTGCTTAAAAATGGAAATATCTACACCGCTATCTGTATGAACATGGAAATACTTACACCGCTATCTGTATGAACATGGAAATACCTACACCGCTATCTGTATGAACATGGAAATACCTACACCGCTATCTGTGTAAACATGCATACATCTTCACCGCTATCTGTATAAACATGGAAATATCTACACCGCTATCTTTATGAACATAGAAATATCTACACCGCTAACTGTTTGAACAGGGAAATATATACACCGCTATCTGCATGAAAATGGAAATATCTACACAGCTATCTGCTTATACATGGAAATATCTACACAGCTATCTCTTTACACATGGAAAAAAATACACCGCTATCTGTATGAACATGGAAATATCTACACCGCCATCTGTATGAACATGGAAATACCTGCACCGCCATCTGCATGAACATATAAATACCTACACCGCCATCTGTATTAAGTTGGAGATATCTACACCACTATCTGCATAAACATGGAAATATCTACACCGCTATCTGTATAAACATGGAAATATCTACACCGCTATGTGTATAAACATGGAAATATCTACACCGCTCTCTGTAAAAACATGGAAATATCTACACCGCTACATGTATAAACATGGAAATATCAGCACCGCTATCTGTATGAACATGGAAATATCTACACCGCCATCTGTATGAACATGGAAATATCTTCACCGCCATCTGTAGGAACATGGATATATCTACACAGCCATCTGTATGAACATGGAAATATCTACACCGCTATCTGTATGAACATGGAAATATCTTCACCGCTATCTGTATGAACATGGAAATATCTTCACCGCCATCTGTATGAACATGGATATATCTACACAGCCATCTGGATAAACATGGAAATATCTACACCGCTATCTGTATGAACATGGAAACATCTACACCGCTATCTGTGTAAACATGCATACATCTTCACCGCTATCTGTATAAACATG
Source organism: Gorilla gorilla gorilla (assembly GCF_029281585.2). Lineage (NCBI taxonomy): Eukaryota > Metazoa > Chordata > Mammalia > Primates > Hominidae > Gorilla > Gorilla gorilla. The sequence continues at coordinate 753,682 of NC_086017.1, forward strand.
GAAATAGCTACACCGCTATCTGTACGAACATGGAAATATCTACACCGCTACCTGTTTGAACATGGAAGTATCTACACCGCTATCTGCATGAAAATGGAAATATCTACCCAGCTATCTGTATATACATGGAAATATCTACACAGCTATCTCTTTACACATGGAAATAACTACACCGCTATCTCTATAAACATGGAAATATCTACACCACCATCTGTATGAACATGGAAATATCTGCACAGCCATCTGTATGAACATATAAATATCTACACCGCCATCTGTATGAAGAAGGAGATATCTACACGGCTATCTTTATAAACATGGAAATATCTACACCGCTATCTGTATAAACATGGAAATATCTACACCGCTATCTGTATCAACATGGAAATATCTACGCCGCTATCTGTATGAACATGGAAATATCTACACCGCTATCTGTATCAACATGGAAATATCTACGCCGCTATCTGTATAAACACGGAAATATGTACGCCGCTATCGGTATGAACATGGCAATATCTACACGGCTATCTGTATGAACATGGAAATATCTACGCCGCTATCAGTATGAACATGGAAATATCTTCACCGCCATCTGTATGAACATGTATATATCTACACAGCCATCTGGATGAACACGGACATATCTACACCGCTATCTGTATGAACATGGAAATATCTACACCACTATCTGCATGAACATGGAAATATCTACACAGCCATCTGGATGAACATGGAAATATCTACACCGCTATATGTATGAACATGGAAATACATACACCGCTATCTCTATGAACATGGAAATATCTACACCGCTATCTGTATGAACATGGAAATATCTTCACCGCCATCTGTATGAACATGGATATATCTACACAGCCATCTGGATGAACATGGAAATATCTACACCGCTATCTGTGTAAACTTGCATACATCTTCACCGCTATCTGTTTAAACATGGAAATATCTACACCGCTATCTTTATGAACATGGAAATATCTAAACCGCTAACTGTTTGAACACGGAAATATATACACCGCTATCTGCATGAAAATGGAAATATCTACACCGCTATCTGTATGAACATGGAAATACATACACCGCTATCTATATGAACATGGAAATATCTACACCGCTATCTGTATAAACACGGAAATATGTACACCGCTATCTGTATAAACATGGAAATATCTACACCGCTATGTGTATAAACATGGAAATATCCACACCGCTATCTGTATAAACATGGAAATATCTACACCGCTACCTGTATAAACATGGAAATATCAGCACCGCTATCGGTTTGAACATGGAAATATCTACACCGCCATCTGTATGAACATGGAAATATCTTCACCGCTATCTTTATGAACTTGGATATATCTACACAGCCATCTGTATGAACATGGAAATATCTACACCGCTATCTGTATGAACATGGAAATACCTAAACCGCTAACTGTTTGAACAGGGAAATATATACACCGCTATCTGCATGAAAATGGAAATATCTACACCGCTATCTGTATGAACATGGAAATACATACACCGCTATCTGTATGAACATGGAAATATCTACACCGCTATCTGTATAAACACGGAAATAACTACACCGCTATCTGTATAAACATGGAAATATCTACACCGCTATGTGTATAAACATGGAAATATCTACACCGCTATCTGTTTGAACTTGGAAATATCTACACCGCTATCTGCATGAAAATGGAAATATCTACACAGGTATCTGCATATACATGGAAATATCTACACCGCTATCTGTATAAACATGGAAATATCTACACCGCTATCTTTATGAACATGGAAATATCTTCACCGCTATCTGTATAAACATGGAAATATCTACACCGCTATCTGTATGAACATGGAAATATCTACACCGCTACCTGTATAAACACGGAAATATGTACACCGCTACCTGTATAAACATGGATGTATCAGCAGCGCTATCGGTATGAACATGGCAATATCTACACGGCTATCTGTATGAACATGGAAATATCTACACCGCTATCTGTATGAACATGGAAATATCTACACCACTATCTGTATGAACATGGAAATAGCTACACAGCCATCTGGATGAACATGGAAATATCTACACCGCTATCTGTATGAACATGGATATATCTACACAGCCATCTGGATGAACATGGAAATATCTACACCGCTATCTGTATGAACATGGAAATACATACACCGCTATCTGTATGAACATGGAAATATCTACACCGCTATCTGTATGAACATGGAAATATCTACACCGCTCTCTGTATGAACATGGATATATCTACACAGCCATCTGGATGAACATGGAAATATCTACACCGCTATCTGTTTAAACATGCATACATCTTCATCGCTATCTGTATAAACATGGAAATATCTACACTGCTATCTTTATGAACATGGAAATATCTACACCGCTAACTGTTTGAACAGGGAAATATATACACCGCTATCTGCATGAAAATGGAAATGTCTACACAGCTATCTGCATATACATGGAAATATCTACACAGCTATCTCTTTACACATGGAAATAACTACACCGCTATCTGTATGAACATGGAAATATCTTCACCGCCATCTGTGTGAACATGGATATATCTACACAGCCATCTGGATGAACATGGAAATATGTACACCGCTATCTGTATGAACATGGAAATATCTACACCGCTATCTGTGTAAACATGCATACATCTTCACCACTATCTGTATAAACATGGAAATATCTACACTGCTATCTGTATGAACATGGAAATATCTACACCACTATCTGTTTGAACATGGAAATATCTACACCGGTATCAGCATGAAAATGGAAATATCTACAAAGCTATCTGCATATACATGGAAATATCTATACAGCTATCTCTTTACACATGGAAATAACTACACCGCTATCTCTATAAACATGGAAATATCTACACCGCCATCTGTATGAACATGGAAATATCTACACCGCCGTCTGTATGAACATATAAATATCTACACCGCCATCTGTATTAAGATGACGATATCTACACCGCAATCTGTATAAACATGGAAATATCTATACCGCTATCTATATAAACATGGAAATATCTACACCGCTATCTGTATAAACATGGAAATATCTACACCGCTATCTGTATGAACATGGAAATATCTACACCACTATCTGTTTGAACATGGAAATGTCCACACCGCTATCTGTATGAACATGGAAATATCTAAGCCGCCATCTGTATGAACATGGAAATATCTTCACCGCCATCTGTATGAACATGGATATATCTACACAGCCATCTGGATGATCATGGAAATATCTACACCGCTATATGTATGAACATGGAAATAGCTGCACCGCTATCTGTATGAACATGGAAATATCTACACCGCTATCTGTATGAACATGGAAATATCTACACTGCTATCTGTATGAACATGGAAATATATTCACCGCCATCTGTATGAACATGGATATATCTACACAGCCATCTGGATGAACATGGAAATATATACACCGCTATCTGTATGTACATGGAAATATCTGCACCGCTATCTGTGTAACCATGCATACATCTTCACCGCTATCTGTATAAACATGGAAATATCTAAACCGCTATCTGTATGAACATGGAAATATCTACACCACTATCTGTTTGAACATGGAAATATCTACACCGCTACCTGTATAAACATGGAAATATCAGCACCGCAATCTGTATGAACATGGAAATATCTACACCGCTATCTGTATGAACATGGAAATATCGACACCGCTATCTGTATGAACATATAAATATCTACACCGCCATCTGTATTAAGATGGAGATATCTACACCGCTATCTGTATAAACATGGAAATATCAGCACCGCTATCTGTATGAACATGGAAATATCTACACAGCCATCTGGATGAATATGGAAATATCTACACCGCTATCTGTATGAACATGGAAATAGCTACACCGCAATCAGTATGAACATGGAAATATCTACACCACTATCTGTATGAACATGGAAATATCTTCACCGCCATCTATATGAACATGGATATATCTACACAGCCATCTGGATGAACATGGAAATATCTACACCGCTATATGTAGGAACATGGAAATAGCTACACCGCTATCTGTACGAACATGGAAATAGCTACACCGCTATCTGTATGAACATGGAAATATCTACACCGCTATCTGTATGAACATGGAAATATCTTCACCGCCATCTGTACGAACATGGGTATGTCTACACAGCCATCTGGATGAACATGGAAATATCTACACCGCTATCTGTATGAAAATGGAAATATCTACACCGCTATCTGTGTAAACATGCATACATCTTCACCGCTATCTGTATAAACATGGAAATATCTACACAGCTATCTGTATGAACATGGAAATATCTTCACCGCTATCTGTTTCAGCATGGAAATATCTACACCGCTGTCTCCATGAAAATGGAAATATCTACTCAGCTATCTGCATATACATGGAAATATCTACAAAGCTATCTCTTTACACATGGAAATAACTACACCGCTATCTCTATAAACATGGAAATATCTACACCGACATCTGTATGAACTTGGAAATATCTGCACCGCCATCAGTATGAACATATAAATATCTGCACCGCCATCTGTATTAAGATGGAGATATCTACACCGCTATCTGTATAAACATGGAAATATCTACACCGCTATCTGTATAAACATGGAAATATCTACACTGCTATCTGTATAAACATGGAAATACCTACACCGCTATCTGTATAAACATGGAAATATCAGCACCGCTATCTGTATGAACATGGAAATATCTACACCGCTATCTGTATGAACATGGAAATATCTACACCGATATCTGTATGAACATGGAATCATCTTCACCGCCATCTGTATGAACATAGATATATCTACACAGCCATCTGGATGAACATGGAAATATCTACACCGCTATCTGTATGAACATGGAAATATCTACACCGCTATCTGTGTAAACATGCATACATCTTCACCACTATCTGTATAAACATGGAAATATCTACACTGCTATCTGTATGAACATGGAAATATCTACACCACTATCTGTTTGAACATGGAAATATCTACACCGGTATCAGCATGAAAATGGAAATATCTACAAAGCTATCTGCATATACATGGAAATATCTATACAGCTATCTCTTTACACATGGAAATAACTTCACCGCTATCTCTATAAACATGGAAATATCTACACCGCCATCTGTATGAACATGGAAATATCTACACCGCCGTCTGTATGAACATATAAATATCTACACCGCCATCTGTATTAAGATGAAGATATCTACACCGCTATCTGAATAAACATGGAAATATCTATACCGCTATCTGTATATACATGGAAATATCTACACCGCTATCTCTATAAACATGGAAATATCTACACCGCTATCTGTATGAACATAGAAATATCTACACCGCTATCTGTATGAACATGGAAATAGCTACACCGCTATCTGTATGAACATGGAAATGTCCACACCGCTATCTGTATGAACATGGAAATATCTATGCTGCCATCTGTATGAACATGGAAATATATTCACCGCCATCTGTATGAACATGGATATATCTACAGAGCCATCTGGATGAACATGGAAATTTCTACACCGCTATATGTATGAACATGGAAATAGCTACACCGCTATCTGTATGAACATGGAAATATCTACACCGCTATCTGTATGAACATGGAAATATCTACACTGCTATCTGTATGAACATGGAAATATATTCACTGCCATCTGTATGAACATGGATATATCTACACAGCCATCTGGATTAACATGGAAATATCTACACCGCTATCTGTATGTACATGGAAACATCTGCACCGCTATCTGTGTAACCATGCATACATCTTCACCGCTATCTGTATTAACATGGAAATATCTAAACCGCTATCTGTATGAACATGGAAATATCTACACCGCTATCTGTTTGAACATGGAAATATCTACACCGGTATCTGCATGAAAATGGAAATATCTACACAGCTATCTGCATATACATGGAAATATCTACAAAGCTATTTCTTTACACATGGAAATAACTACGCCGCGATCTCTATAAACATGGAAATATGTACACCGCAATCTGTATGAACATGGAAATATCTGCACCGCCATCTGTATGAAGATATAAACATCTACACCGCCATCTGTATTAAGATGGAGATATCTACACCGCTATCTGTATAAACATGGAAATATCTACACAGCTATCTGTATAAACATGGAAATATCTACACGGCTATCTGTATGAACATGGAAATATTTACACCGCTACCTGTATAAACATGGAAATATCAGCACCGCTATCTGTATGAAGATGGAAATATCTACACTGCCATCTGGATGAACATGGAAATATCTACACCGCTATCTGTATGAACATGGATATATCTACACAGCCATCTGGATGAACATGGAAATATCTACACCGCTATCTGTATGAACATGGAAATACATACACCGCTATCTGTATGAACATGGAAATAACTACACCGCTATCTGTATGAACATGGAAATATCTACACCGCTATCTGTATGAAGATGGAAATATCTTCACCGCCATCTGTATGAACATGGATGTATCTACACAGCCATCTGGATGAACATGGAAATATCTGCACCGCTATCTGTATGAACATGGAAATATCTACACCGCTATCTGCATGAACATGGATATATCTACAGAGCCATCTGGATGAACATGGAAATATCTACACCGCTATCTGTGTAAACATGCATACATCTTCACCGCTTTCTGTATAAACATGGAAATATCTACACCGCTATCTTTATGAACATGGAAATATCTACACCGCTAACTGTTTGAACAGGGAAATATATACACCGCTATCTGCATGAAAATGGAAATGTCTACACAGCTATCTGCTTATACATGGAAATATCTACACAGCTATCTCTTTACACATGGAAAAAAATACACCTCTATCTTTATGAACATGGAAATATCTACACCGCCATCTGTATGAACATGGAAATACCTGCACCGCCATCTGTATGAACATATAAATATCTACACCGCCATCTGTATTAAGTTGGAGATATCTACACCACTATCTGCATAAACATGGAAATATCTTCACCGCTATCTGTAAAAACATGGAAATATCTACACCGCTACATGTATAAACATGGAAATATCAGCACCGTTATCTGTATGAACATGGAAATATCTACACCGCCATCTGTATGAACATGGAAATATCTTCACCGCCATCTGTAGGAACATGGATATATCTACACAGCCATCTGTACGAACATGGAAATATCTACACCGCTATCTGTATGAACATGGAAATATCTTCACCGCTATCTGTATGAACATGGAAATATTTTCACCGCCATCTGTATGAACATGGATATATCTACACAGCCATCTGGATAAACATGGAAATATCTACACCGCTATCTATATGAACATGGAAACATCTACACCGCTATCTGTGTAAACATGCATACATCTTCACCGCTATCTGTATAAACATGGAAATATCTACACCGCTATCTGTACGAACATGGAAATATCTACACCGCTACCTGTTTGAACATGGAAGTATCTACACCGCTATCTGCATGAATATGGAAATATCTACCCAGCTATCTGCATATACATGGAAATATCTACACAGCTATCTCTTTACACATGGAAATAACTACACCGCTATATCTATAAACATGGAAATATCTACACCACCATCTGCATGAACATGGAAATATCTGCACCGCCATCTGTATGAACATATAAATATCTACACCGCCATCTGTATGAAGAAGGAGATATCTACACCGCTATCTGTATAAACATGGAAATATCTACACCGCTATCTGTATAAACATGGAAATATCTACACCGCCATATGTATCAACATGGAAATATCTACACCGCTATCTGTATAAACACGGAAATATGTACACCGCTATCGGTATGAACATGGCAATATCTACACGGCTATCTGTATGAACATGGAAATATCTACACCGCTATCTGTATGAATATGGAAATATCTTCACCGCCATCTGTATGAACATGGATATATCTACACAGCCATCTGGATGAACATGGAAATATCTACACCGCTATCTTTATGAACATGGAAATATCTACACCGCTATCTGCATGAACATGGAAATATCTACACAGCCATCTGGATGAACATGGAAATATCTACACCGCTATATGTATGAACATGGAAATACATACACCGCTATCTGTATGAACATGGAAATATCTACACCGCTATCTGTATGAACATGGAAATATCTACACCGCTATCTGTATGAACATGGAAATATCTTCACAGCCATCTGTATGAACATGGATATATCTACACAGCCATCTGGATGAACATGGAAATATCTACACCGCTATCTGTGTAAACATGCATACATCTTCACCGCTATCTGTATAAACATGGAAATATCTACACCGCCAGCTGTATGAACATGGAAATATCTACACCGCCATCTGTATTAAGAAGGAGATATCTACACCGCTATCTGTATAAACATGGAAATATCTACACCGCTATCTGTATTAACATGGAAATATCTACACCGCTATCTGTATAAACACGGAAATATGTTCACCGCTACCTGTATAAACATGGAAGTATCAGCACGGCTATCGGTATGAACATGGCAATATCTAAACGGCTATCTGTATGAACATTGAAATATCTACACCGCTATCTGTATGAACATGGAAATGTCTTCACCGCCATCTGTATGAACATGGATATATCTACACAGCCATCTGGATGAACATGGAAATACATACACCGCTATCTGTATGAACATGGAAATATCTACACCGCTATCTGTATGAACATGGAAATATCTACACCACTATCTGTATGAACATGGAAACATCTACACCGCTATCTGTATGAACATGGAAATAACTTCACCGCCATCTGTATGAACATGGACATATCTACACAGCCATCTGGATGAACGTGGAAATACCTACACCGCTATCTGTGTAAACATGCATACAACTTCACCGCTATCTGTATAAACATGGAAATATCTACACCGCTATCTTTATGAACATGGAAATATCTACACCGCTAACTGTTTGAACAGGGAAATATATACACCGCTATCTGCTTAAAAATGGAAATATCTACACCGCTATCTGTATGAAAATGGAAATACACCGCTATCTGTATGAACATGGAAATACCTACACCGCTATCAGTATGAACATGGAAATACCTACACCGCTATCTGTATGAACATGGAAATACCTTCACCACCATCTGTATGAACATGGATATATCTACACAGCCATCTGGATGAACATGGAAATATCTGAACCGCTATCTGTATGAACATGGAAATATCTACACCGCTATCTGCATGAACATGGATATATCTACACAGCCATCTGGATGAACATGGAAATATCTACACCGCTATCTGTGTAAACATGCATACATCTTCACCGCTATCTGTATAAACATGGAAATATCTACACCGCTATCTTTATGAACATAGAAATATCTACACCGCTAACTGTTTGAACAGGGAAATATATACACCGCTATCTGCATGAAAATGGAAATATCTACACAGCTATCTGCTTATACATGGAAATATCTACACAGCTATCTCTTTACACATGGAAAAAAATACACCGCTATCTGTATGAACATGGAAATATCTACACCGCCATCTGGATGAACATGGAAATACCTGCACCGCCATCTGCATGAACATATAAATACCTACACCGCCATCTGTATTAAGTTGGAGATATCTACACCACTATCTGCATAAACATGGAAATATCTACACCGCTCTCTGTATAAACATGGAAATATCTACACCGCTATGTGTATAAACATGGAAATATCTACACCGCTCTCTGTAAAAACATGGAAATATCTACACCGCTACATGTATAAACATGGAAATATCTACACCGCTATCTGTACGAACATGGAAATATCTACACCGCTACCTGTTTGAACATGGAAGTATCTACACTGCTATCTGCATGAAAATGGAAATATCTACCCAGCTATCTGTATATACATGGAAATATCTACACAGCTATCTCTTTACACATGGAAATAGCTACACCGCTATCTCTATAAACATGGAAATATCTACACCACCATCTGTATGAACATGGAAATATCTGCACAGCCATCTGTATGAACATATAAATATCTACACCGCCATCTGTATGAAGAAGGAGATATCTACACTGCTATCTGTATAAACATGGAAATATCTACACCGCTATCTGTATAAACATGGAAATATCTACACCGCTATCTGTATCAACATGGAAATATCTACGCCGCTATCTGTATGAACATGGAAATATCTACACTGCTATCTGTATCAACATGGAAATATCTACGCCGCTATCTGTATAAACACGGAAATATGTACGCCGCTATCGGTATGAACATGGCAATATCTACACGGCTATCTGTATGAACATGGAAATATCTACGCCGCTATCAGTATGAACATGGAAATATCTTCACCGCCATCTGTATGAACATGTATATATCTACACAGCCATCTGGATGAACATGGACATATCTACACCGCTATCTGTATGAACATGGAAATACCTACACCACTATCTGCATGAACATGGAAATATCTACACAGCCATCTGGATGAACATGGAAATATCTACACCGCTATATGTATGAACATGGAAATACATACACCGCTATCTGTATGAACATGGAAATATCTACACTGCTATCTGTATGAACATGGAAATATCTTCACCGCCATCTGTATGAACATGGATATATCTACACAGCCATCTGGATGAACATGGAAATATCTACACCGCTATCTGTGTAAACTTGCATACATCTTCACCGCTATCTGTAGAAACATGGAAATATCTACACCGCTATCTTTATGAACATGGAAATATCTAAACCGCTAACTGTTTGAACACGGAAATATATACACCGCTATCTGCATGAAAATGGAAATATCTACACCGCTATCTGTATGAACATGGAAATACATACACCGCTATCTGTATGAACATGGAAATATCTACACCGCTATCTGTATAAGCAGGGAAATATGTACACCGCTATCTGTATAAACATGGAAATATCTACACCGCTATGTGTATAAACATGGAAATATCCACACCGCTATCTGTATAAACATGGAAATATCTACACCACTACCTGTATAAACATGGAAATATCAGCACCGCTATCGGTTTGAACATGGAAATATCTACACCGCCATCTGTATGAACATGGAAATATCTTCACCGCTATCTGTATGAACTTGGATATATCTACACAGCCATCTGTATGAACATGGAAATATCTACACCGCTATCTGTATGAACATGGAAATATCTAAACCGCTAACTGTTTGAACAGGGAAATATATACACCGCTATCTGCATGAAAATGGAAATATCTACACCGCTATCTGTATGAACATGGAAATACATACACCGCTATCTGTATAAACACGGAAATAACTACACCGCTATCTGTATAAACATGGAAATATCTACACCGCTAAGTGTATAAACATGGAAATATCTACACCGCTATCTGTTTGAACATGGAAATATCTACACCGCTATCTGCATGAAAATGGAAATATCTACACAGGTATCTGCATATACATGGAAATATCTATACAGCTATCTCTTTACACATGGAATTAACTACACCGGTATCTCTATAAACATGGAAATACCTACACCGCCATCTGTATGAATATGGAAATATCCGCACCGCCATCTGAATGAACATATAAATATCTACACCGCCAACTGTATGTAGGAGGATATATATACACCTCTATCTGTATAAGCATGGAAATATCTATACCGCTACCTGTATGAACATGGAAATATCTACACCGCTATCTGTATAAACATGGAAATATGTACACCGCTACCTGTATAAACATGGAAGTATCAGCACCGCTATCGGTATATACATGGCAACATCTACACAGCTATCTGCATATACATGGAAATATCTACAAAGCTATCTCTTTACACATGGAAATAACTACACTGCTATCTCTATAAACATCGAAATATCTACACCGCCATCTGTATGAACATGGAAATATCTGCACCGACATCTGTATGAACATATAAATATCTACACCGCCATCTGTATTAAGATGGAGATATCTACTCCGCTGTCTGTATATACCTGGAAATATCTACACCGCTATCTGTAAAAACATGGAAATATCTACGCCGCTTTCTGTATAAACAAGGAAATATCTACACTGCTACCTGTATAAACATGGAAATATCAGCACCGCTATCTGTATTATCATGTAAATAGCTACACAGCCATCTGGATGAACATGGAAATATCTACACCGCTATCTGTATGAACATGGAAATAGCTACACTGCTATCTGTATGAAGATGGAAATACCTACACCGCTATCTGTATAAACATGGAAATATCTTCACCGCTATCTGTATGAACATGGAAATAACTTCAACGCCATCTGTATGAACATGGATATATCTACACAGCCATCTGGATGAACATGGAAATATCTACACCGCTATCTGTATGAACATGGAAATATCTACACAGCCATCTGGATGAACATGAAATTATCTACACCGCTATCTGTGTAAACATGCATACATCTTCACCGCTATCTGTGTAAACATGGAAATATCTACACCGCTACCTGTATAAACATGGAAATATCTACACCGCTATCTCTATGAACATGGAAATATCCACAACGCTATCTGTATGAACATGGAAATAGCTACACCGCTATCTGTATGAACATGGAAATATCTACACCACTATCTGTATGAACATGGAAATATCTACACCGCTATCTGTATGAACATGGAAATAACTTCACCGCCATCTGTATGAACATGGATATATCTACACAGCCATCTGGATGAACGTGGAAATACCTACACCGCTATCTGTGTAAACATGCATACAACTTCACCGCTATCTGTATAAACATGGAAATATCTACACCGCTATCTTTATGAACATGGAAATATCTACACCGCTAACTGTTTGAACAGGGAAATATATACACCGCTATCTGCTTAAAAATGGAAATATCTGCACCGCTATCTGTATGAACATGGAAATACTTACACCGCTATCTGTATGAACATGGAAATACCTACAAAGCTATCTGTATGAACATGGAAATATCTACACCGCTATCTGTATGAACATGGAAATACCTTCACCGCCATCTGTATGAACATGGATATATCTACACAGCCATCTGGATGAACATGGAAATATCTGCACCGCTATCTGTATGAACATGTAAATATCTACACCGCTATATGCATGAACATGGATATATCTACACAGCCATCTGGATGAACATAGAAATATCTACACCGCTATCTGTGTAAACATGCATACATCTTCACCGCTATCTGTATAAACATGGAAATATCTACACCGCTATCTTTATGAACATAGAAATATCTACACCGCTAACTGTTTGAACAGGGAAATATATACACCGCTATCTGTATGAAAATGGAAATATCTACACAGCTATCTGCTTATACATGGAAATATCTACACAGCTATCACTTTACACATGGAAAAAAATACACCGCTATCTGTAGGAACATGGAAATATCTACACCGCCATCTGTATGAACATGGAAATACCTGCACCGCCATCTGTATGAACATATATATATCTACACCGCCATCTGTATTAAGTTGGAGATATCTACACCACTATCTGCATAAACATGGAAATATCTACACCGCTATGTGTATAAACATGGAAATATCTACACCGCTATCTGTAAAAACATGGAAATATCTACACCGCTACATGTATAAACATGGAAATATCAGCACCGCTATCTGTATGTACATGAAAATATCTACACCGCCATCTGTATGAAAATGGAAATACCTTCACCGCCATCTGTAGGAACATGGATATATCTACACAGCCATCTGGATGAACATGGAAATATCTACACCGCTATCTGTATGAACATGGAAATAGTTACACCGCTATCTGTATGAACATGGAAATATCTACACCACTATCTGTATGAACATGGAAATATCTAAACCGCTATCTGTATGAACATGGAAATATCTTCACCGCCATCTGTATGAACATGGATATATCTACACCGCTATCTCTATGAACATGGAAACATCTACACCGCTATCTGTGTAAACATGCATACATCATCACTGCTATCTGTATAAACATGGAAATATCTACACCGCTATCTGTACGAACATGGAAATATCTACACCGCTACCTGTTTGAACATGGAAGTATCTACACCGCTATCTGCATGAAAATGGAAATATCCACCCAGCTATCTGCATATACATGGAAATATCTACACAGCTATCTCTTTACACATGGAAATAACTACACCGCTATCTCTATAAACATGGAAATATCTACACCACCATCTGTATGAACATGGAAATATCTGCACCGCCATCTGTATGAACATATAAATATCTACACCGCCATCTGTATGAAGAAGGAGATATCTACACCGCTATCAGTATAAACCTGGAAATATCTACACAGCTATCTGTATAAACATGGAAATATCTACACTGCTATCTGTATCAACATGGAAATATCTACACCGCTATCTTTATAAACAGGAAAATAGGTACACCGCTATCTGTATGAACATGGCAATATCTACACGGCTATCTGTATGAACATGGAAATATCTACACCGCTATCTGTATGAACATGGAAATATGTTCACCGCCATCTGTATGAACATGGATATATCTACACAGCCATCTGGATGAACATGGAAATATCTATACCGCTATCTGTATGAACATGGAAATATCTACACAACTATCTGCATGAACATGGAAATACCTACACAGCCATCTGGATGAACTTGGAAATATCTACACCGCTATATGTATGAACATGGAAATACCTACACCGCTATCTGTATGAACATGGAAATATCTACACCGCTATCTGTATGAACATGGAAATATCTACACCGCTATCTGTATGAACATGGAAATACCTTCACCGCCATCTGTATGAACATGGATATATCTACACAGCCATCTGGATGAACATGGAAATATCTACAACGCTATCTGTGTAAACATGCATAAATCTTCACCGCTATCTGTATAAACATGGAAATATCTACAACGCTATCTTTATGAACATGGAAATATCTAAACCGCTTACCGTTTGAACACGGAAATATATACACCGCTATCTGCATGAAAATGGAAATATCTACACCGCTATCTTTATGAACATGGAAATAGCTACACCGCTATCTGTATGAACATGGAACTATCTACACCGCTATCTGTATAAACACGGAAATATCTACACCGCTATCTGTATAAACATGGAAATATCTACACCGCTATGTGTATAAACATGGAAATATCCACACCGCTATCTGTATAAACATGGAAATATCTACACCGCTACCTGTATAAACATGGAAATATCAGCACCGCTATCGGTATGGACATGGAAATAACTACACCGCCATCTGTATGAACATGGAAATATCTTCACCGCTATCTGTATGAACTTGGATATATATACACAGCCATCTGTATGAACATGGAAATATCTACACCGCTATCTGTATGAACATGGATATATCTAAACCGCTAACAGTTTGAACAGGGAAATATATACACCGCTATCTGCATGAAAATGGAAATATCTACACTGCTATCTGTATGAACATGGAAATACATACACCGCTATCTGTATGAACATGGAAATATCTACACCGCTATCTGTATAAACACGGAAATATCTACACCGCTATGTGTATAAACATGGAAATATCTACACCGCTATCTGTTTGAACATGGAAATATCTACACCGCTATCTGCATGAAAATGGAAATATCTACACAGCTATCTGCATATACATGGAAATATCTACACAGCTATCTCTTTACACATGGAAATAACTACACCGGTATCTCTATAAACATGGAAATATCTACACCGCCATCTGTATGAACATGGAAATATCCGCACCGCCATCTGAATGAACATATAAATATCTACACCGCCAACTGTATGAAGAAGGATATATCTACACCGCTATCTGTATAAACATGGAAATATCTATACCGCTACCTGTATGAACATGGAAATATCTACACCGCTATCTGTATAAACATGGAAATATGTACACCGCTACCTGTATAAACATGGAAGTATCAGCACCGCTATCGGTATAATCATGGCAATATCTACACAGCTATCTGCATATACATGGAAATATCTACAAAGCTATCTCTTTACACATGGAAATAACTACACTGCTATCTCTATAAACATGGAAATATCTACACCGCCATCTGTATGAACATGGAAATATCCGCACCGCCATCTGAATGAACATATAAATATCTACACCGCCAACTGTATGAAGAAGGATATATCTACACCGCTATCTGTATAAACATGGAAATATCTATACCGCTACCTGTATGAACATGGAAATATCTACACCGCTATCTGTATAAACATGGAAATATGTACACCGCTACCTGTATAAACATGGAAGTATCAGCACCGCTATCGGTATAAACATGGCAATATCTACACAGCTATCTGCATATACATGGAAATATCTACAAAGCTATCTCTTTACACATGGAAATAACTACACTGCTATCTCTATAAACATGGAAATATCTACACCGCCATCTGTATGAACATGGAAATATCTGCACCGACATCTGTATGAACATATAAATATCTACACCGCCATCTGTATTAAGATGGAGATATCTACACCGCTATCTTTATAAACTTGGAAATATCTACACCGCTATCTGTAAAAACATGGAAATATCTACGCCGCTTTCTGTATTAACAAGGAAATATCTACACTGCTACCTGTATAAACATATAAATATCAGCACCGCTATCTGTATTATCATGTAAATAGCTACACAGCCATCTGGATGAACATGGAAATATCTACACCGCTATCTGTATGAACATGGAAATAGCTACACTGCTATCTGTATGAACATGGAAATACCTACACCGCTATCTGTATAAACATGGAAATATCTACACCGCTATCTGTATGAACATGGAAATATCTTCACCGCCATCTGTATGAACATGGATATATCTACACAGCCATCTGTATGAACATGGAAATATCTACACCGCTATCTGTATGAACATGGATATATCTAAACCGCTAACAGTTTGAACAGGGAAATATATACACCTCTATCTGCATGAAAATGGAAATATCTACACCGCTATCTGTATGAACATGGAAATACATACACCGCTATCTGTATGAACATGGAAATATCTACACCGCTATCTGTATAAACACGGAAATATCTACACCGCTATGTGTATAAACATGGAAATATCTACACCGCTATCTGTTTGAACATGGAAATATCTACACCGCTATCTGCATGAAAATGGAAATATCTACACAGCTATCTGCATATACATGGAAATATCTACACAGCTATCTCTTTACACATGGAAATAACTACACCGGTATCTCTATAAACATGGAAATATCTACACCGCCATCTGTATGAACATGGAAATATCCGCACCGCCATCTGAATGAACATATAAATATCTACACCGCCAACTGTATGAAGAAGGATATATCTACACCGCTATCTGTATAAACATGGAAATATCTATACCGCTACCTGTATGAACATGGAAATATCTACACCGCTATCTGTATAAACATGGACATATGTACACCGCTACCTGTATAAACATGGAAGTATCAGCACCGCTATCGGTATAAACATGGCAATATCTACACAGCTATCTGCATATACATGGAAATATCTACAAAGCTATCTCTTTACACATGGAAATAACTACACTGCTATCTCTATAAACATGGAAATATCTACACCGCCATCTGTATGAACATGGAAATATCTGCACCGACATCTGTATGAACATATAAATATCTACACCGCCATCTGTATTAAGATGGAGATATCTACACCGCTATCTGTATAAACTTGGAAATATCTACACCGCTATCTGTAAAAACATGGAAATATGTACGCCGCTTTCTGTATAAACAAGGAAATATCTACACTGCTACCTGTATAAACATATAAATATCAGCACCGCTATCTGTATTATCATGTAAATAGCTACACAGCCATCTGGATGAACATGGAAATATCTACACCGCTATCTGTATGAACATGGAAATAGCTACACTGCTATCTGTATGAACATGGAAATACCTACACCGCTATCTGTATAAACATGGAAATATCTACACCGCTATCTGTATGAACATGGAAATATCTTCACCGCCATCTGTATGAACATGGATATATCTACACAGCCATCTGGATGAACATGGAACTATCTACACCGCTATCTGTATGAACATGGAAATATCTACACAGCCATCTGGATGAACAAGAAAATTTCTACACCGCTATCTGTGTAAACATGCATACATCTTCACCGCTATCTGTATAAACATGGAAATATCTACACCGCTACCTGTATAAACATGGAAATATCTACACAGCCATCTGGATGAACATGAAAATATCTACACCGCTATCTGTGTAAACATGAATACATCTTCACCGCCATCTGTATAAACATGGAAATATCTACACCGTTACCTGTATAAACATGGAAATATCTACACCGCTATCTCTATGAACATGGAAATATCCACACCGCTATCTGTATGAACATGGAAATAGGCACACCGCTATCTGTATGAACATGGAAATATCTACACCACTATCTGTATGAACATGGAAATATCTACACCGCTATCTGTTTGAACAGGGAAGTATATACACCGCTATCTGCTTGAAAATGGAAATATCTACACAGCTATCTGCATATACATGGGAATATCTACACAGCCATCTCTTTACACATGGAAATAACTACACCGCTATCTGTATGAACATGGAAATATCTACACCGCCATCTGTATGAACATGGAAATATCTGCACCGCCATCTGTATGAACATATAAATATCTACACAACCATCTGTATAAAGATGGAGATACTTACACCGCTATCTGTATAAACTTGGAAATATCTACACCGCAATCTGTATAAACATGGAAATATCTACAAAGCTACCTGTATAAACATGGAAATATCAGCACCGCTATCTGTATGAACATGTAAATATCTACACCGCTATCTCTATGAACATGGAAATATCTACACCGCCATCAGTATGAACATGGAAATAGCTACACCGCTATCTGTATGAACATGGAAATATATACACCACTATCTGTATTAACATGGAAACATCTACACCGCTATCTGTATGAACATGGATATATCTACACAGCCATCTGGATGAACATGGAAATATCTTCACCGCTATCTGTATGAACAAGGAAATATCTACACCACTATCTGTATGAACATGGAAATATCTACACCGCTATCTGTTTGAACAGCTAAATATATACACCGCTATCTGCATGAAAATGGAAATATCTACACAGCTATCTGCATATACATGGAAATATCTATACAGCTATCTCTTTACACATGGAAATAACTACACCGCTATCTGTATGAACATGGAAATATCTACACCGACATCTGTATGAACATGGAAATATCTGCACTGCCATCTCTATGAACATATAAATATCTACACTGCCATCTGTATTAAGAAGGAGATATCTACACCGCTATCTGTATAAACATGTAAATATCTACACTGCTATCTGTATAAACATGGAAATATCTACACCGCTATCTGTATAAACATGGAAATATCTACACCGCTACCTGTATAAACATGGAAATATCAGAACCGCTATCGGTATGAACACGGAAATATCTGCACCGCTATCTGTATGAACATGGAAATATCTACACCGCTAACTGTTTGAACAGGGAAATATATACACCGCTATCTGCATGAAAATGGAAATATCTACACCACTATCTGTATGAACATGGAAATACATACACCCATATCTGTATCAACATGGAAATATCTACACCGCTATCTGTATGAACATGGAAATATCTACACCGCTATCAGTATGAACATGGAAATATCTTCACCGCCATCAGTATGAACATGGATATATCTACACAGCCATCTGGATGAACATGGAAATATCTGCACCGCTATCTGTATGAACATGGAAATATCTACACCTCTATCTGTATGAACATGGATATATCTAAACAGCCATCTGGATGAACATGGAAATATCTACACCGCTATCTGTGTAAACATGCATACATCTTCACTGCTATCTGTATAAAGATGGAAATATCTACACCGCTATCTTTATGAACATGGAAATATCTACACCGCTAACTGAACAGGGAAATATATACACCGCTATCTGCATGAAAACGGAAATATCTTCACAGCTATCTGCTTATACATGGAAATATCTACACAGCTATCTCTTTACACATGGAAATAACTACACCGCTATCTGTACGAACATGGAAATATCTACACCACCATCTGTATGAACATGGAAATATCTGCACCGCCATCTGTATGAACATTTAAATATCTACACCGCCATCTGTATTAAGATGGAGATATCTACACCACTATCTGCATAAACATGGAAATATCTACACCACTATCTGTATAGACATGGAAATATCTACACCGCTATGTGTATAAACATGGAAATATCTACACTGCTATCTGTATAAACATGGAAATATCTACACCGCTACCTGTATAAACATGGAAATATCAGCACCGCTACCAGTATGAACATGGAAGTTTCTACACCGCCATCTGTATGAACATGGAAATATCTGCACCGCCATCTGTATGAACATATAAATATCTACACCGCCATCTGTATTAAGATGGAGATATCTACACCGCTATCTGTATGAACATGGAAATATCTTCACCGCCATCTGTATGAACATGGATATATCTACACAGCCATAGGGATGAACGTGGAAATATCTACACCGCTATCTGTGTAAACATGCATACAACTTCACCGCTATCTGTATAAACATGGAAATATCTACACCGCTATCTTTATGAACATGGAAATATCTACACCGCTAACTGTTTGAACAGGGAAATATATACACCGCTATCTGCATGAAAATGGAAATATCTACACCGCTATCTGTATGAACATGGAAATACATACACCGCTATCTGTATGAACATGGAAATATCTACACCGCTATCTGTATAAACATGGAAATATCTACACCACTATCTGTATAAACATGGAAATATCCACACCGCTACATGTACAAACATGGAAATATCAGCCCCGCTATCTGTATAAACATGGAAATATCTACAACGCCATCTGTATTAACATGGAAATATCTTCACCGCCATCTGTAGGAACATGGATATATCTACACAGCCATCTGTATGAACATGGAAATACCTACACCGCTATCTGTATAAACATGGAAATATCTACACCGCTATCTGTATGAACATGGAAATATCTTCACCGCCATCTGTATGAACATGGATATGTCTACACAGCCATCTGAATGAACATTAAAATATCTACACAGCCATCTGTATTAAGATGGAGATATCTACACAACTATCTGCATAAACATGGAAATATCTACACCGCTATCTGTATAAACATGGAAATATCTACACCGCTATGTGTATAAACATGGAAATATCTACACCGCTATCTGCATAAACATGGAAATATCTACACCGCTACCTGTATAAACATGGAAATATCAGCACCGCTATCAGTATGAACAGGGAAGTTTCTACACCGCCATCTGTATGAACATGGAAATATCTTCACCGCCATCCGTATGAACATGGAAATATCCGCAGCGCCATCTGTATGAACATATAAATATGTACACCGCCATCTGTATTAAGATGGAGATATCTACACCGCTATCTGTATAAACATGGAAATATCTACACTGCTATCTGTATAAACATGGAAATACCTACACCGCTATCTGTATAAACATGGAAATATATACACCGATACCTGTATAAACATGGAAATATCAGCACCGCTATCTGTATGAACATGGAAATATCTACACCGCCATCGGTATGAACATGGAAATATCGTCACCGCCATCTGTATGAACATGGATATATATACACAGCCATCTGTATGAACATGGAAATATCTTCACCGCCATCTGTATGAACATGGATATGTCTACACAGACGTCTGGATGAACATGGAAATATCTACACCGCTATCTGTATGAACATGGAAATATCTACACCGCTATCTGTATAAACATGGAAATATATACACCGATACCTGTATAAACATGGAAATATCAGCACCGCTATCTCTATGAACATGGAAATATCTACACCGCCATCTGTATGAACATGGAAATATCGTCACCGCCATCTGTATGAACATGGATATATCTACACAGCCATCTGTATGAACATGGAAATATCTTCACCGCCATCTGTATGAACATGGATATGTCTACACAGCCGTCTGGATGAACATGGAAATATCTACACCGCTATCTGTATGAACATGGAAATATCTACACCGCTATCTGTGTAAACATGCATACATCTTCACCGCTATCTGTATAAACATGGAAATATCTACACTGCTATCTGTATGAACATGGAAATATCTGCACCGCTATCTGTTTGAACATGGATATATCTACACCGCTATCTGCATGAAAATGGAAATATCTACACAACAATCTGCATATAAATGGAAATATCTACACAGCTATCTCTTTGCACATGGAAATAACTACACCGCTATCTCTATAAACATGGAAATATCTACTCCGCCATCTGTATGAACATGGAAATATCTACACCGCCATCTGTATTAAGAAGGAGATATCTACACCGCTATCTGTATAAACATGGAAATATCTACACCGCTATCTGTATTAGCATGGAAATATCTACAACGCTATCTGTATAAACATGGTAATATCAGCACCGCTATCAGTATGAACATGGAAGTATCTACACCGCCATCTGTATGAACATGGAAATATCTTCACCGCCATCTGTATGAACATTGAAATATCTGCACCGCCATCTGTATGAACATATAAATATCTACACCGCCATCTGTATTAAGATGGAGATATCTACACCGCTATCTGTATAAACAAGGAAATATCTACACCGCTATGTGTATAAACATGGAAATATCTACACCGCTATCTGTATAAACATGGAAATATCCACACTGCTATCTGTATGAACATGGAAATAGCTACACCGTTATCTGTTTGAACATGGAAATATCTACACCGTCATCTGTATGAACATGGAAATATCTGCACCGCCATCTTTATGAACATATAAATATCTACACCGCCATCTGTATTAAGAAGGAGATATCTACATCGCTATCTGTATAAACATGGAAATATCTACACCGCTATCTGTATGAACATGGAAATATCTACACCGCTACCTATATAAACACGGAAATATGTACACCACTACCTGTATAAACGTGGAAGTATCAGCGCCGCTATCGGTATGAACATGGAAATATCTACACGGCTATCTGTATGAACATGGAAATATCTACACCGCTATGTGTATGAACATGGAAATATCTACACCACTATCTGTATAAACATGGAAATAGCTACACAGCCATCTGGATGAACATGGAAATATCTACACCGCTATCTGAATGAACATGGATATATCTACACAGCCATCTGGATGAACATGGAAATATCTACACCACTATCTGTATGAACATGGAAATACATACACCGCTATCTGTATGAACATGGAAATATCTACACCGCTATCTGTATGAACATGGAAATATCTACACCGCCATCTGTAAGAACATGGAAATATCTTCACCGCCATCTGTATGAACATGGATATATCTACACAGCCATCTGGATGAACATGGAAATATCTGCACCGCTATCTATATGAACATGGAAATATCTACACCGCTATCTGTATGAACATGGATATATCTACACAGCCATCTGGATGAACATGGAAATATCTACACCGCTATCTGTGTAAACATGCATACATCTTCACCGCTGTCTGTATAAACATGGAAATATCTACAATGCTATCTTTATGAACATGGAAATATCTACACCGCTAACTGTTTGAACAGGGAAATATCTACACCGCTATATGCATGAAAATTGAAATGTCTACACAGCTATCTGCATATACATGGAAATATCTACACAGCTATCTCTTTACACATGGAAATAACTACACCGCTATCTGTATGAACATGGAAATATCTACACCGCCATCTGTATGAACATGGAAATATCTGCACCGCCATCTGAATGAACATATAAATATCTACACCGCCATCTGTATTAAGATGGAGATATCTACACCGCTATCTGGATGAACAGGGAAATATCTACACCGCTATCTGTATGAACATGGAAATAGCTACACTGCTATCTGTATGAACATGGAAACACCTACACCGCTATCTGTATAAACATGGAAATATATACACCGCTATCTGTATGAACATGGAAATATCTTCACCGCCATCTGTATGAACATGGATATATCTACACAGCCATCTGGATGAACATGAAAATATCTACACCGCTATCTGTGTAAACATGCATACATCTTCACCGCTATCTGTATAAACATGGAAATATCTACACCGCTACCTGTATAAACATGGAAATATCTACACCGCTATCTCTATGAACATGGAAATATCCACACCGCTATCTGTATGAACATGGAAATAGCTACACCGCTATCTGTATGAACATGGAAATATCTACACCACTATCTGTATGAACATGGAAATATCTACACAGCTATCTGTTTGAACAGGGAAGTATATACACCGCTATCTGCTTGAAAACGGAAATATCTACACAGCTATCTGCATATACTTGGGAAAATCTACACAGCTATCTCTTTACACATGGAAATAACTACACCGCTATCTGTATGAACATGGAAATATATAAACTGCCATCTGTATGAACATGGAAATATCTGCACCGCCATCTGTATGAACATACAAATATCTACACCGCCATCTGTATTAAGATGGAGATATCTACACCGCTATCTGTATAAACTTGGAAATATCTACACCGCTATCTGTATAAACATGGAAATATCTACACCACTATCTGTATAAAAATGGAAATGTCTACACCGCTACCTGTATAAACATGGAAATATCAGCACCGCTATCTGTATGAACATGCAAATATCTTCACCGCTATCTCTATGAACGTGGAATTATCTACACCGCTATCTGTATGAACATGGAAATATCTACACCGCTATCTGTATAAACATGGAAATATGTACACCGCTACCTTTATAAACATGGAAGTATCAGCACCGCTGTCGGTATAAACATGGCAATACCTACACGGCTATCTGTATGAACATGGAAATATCTGCACCGCTATCTGTATGAACATGGAAATATCTTCACCGCCATCTGTATGAACATGGAAATATCTACACAGCCATCTGGATGAACATGAAAATATCTACAACGCTATTTGTATGAACATGGAAATATCTTCTCCGCCATCTGTAAGAACATAGATATATCTACACAGCCATCTGTATGAACATGGAAATATCTACACCGCTATCTGTATGAACATGGAAATATCTACACCGCTATCTGTATGAACATGGAAATATCTACAACGCTATTTGTATGAACATGGAAATATCTTCTCCGCCATCTGTAAGAACATAGATATATCTACACAGCCATCTGTATGAACAAGGAAATATCTACACCGCTATCTGTATGAACATGGAAATATCTACACCGCTATCTGTGTAAACTTGTATACATCTTCACCGCTATCTGCATGAAAATGGAAAGATCTACACAGCTATCTGCATATACTTGGAAATATCTACAAAGCTGTCTCTTTACACATATAAATAACTAAACTGCTATCTCTATAAACATGGAAATATCTACACCGCCATCTGTATGAACATTAAAATATCTGCACCGACATCTGTATGAACATATAAATATCTACACTGCCATCTGTATTAAGATGGAGATATCTACACCGCTATCTGTATAAACTTGGAAATGTCTACACCGCTATCTGTATAAACATGGAAATATATACGCCGCTTTCTGTATAAACAAGGAAATATCTACACTGCTACCTGTATAAACATGGAAATATCAGCACCGCTATCTGTATTATCATGTAAATAGCTACAAAGCCATCTGGATGAACATGGAAATATCTACACAGCTATCTGTATTAACATGGAAATAGCTACACCGCTATCTGTATGAACATGGAAATATCTACACCACTATCTGTATGAACATGGAAATATCTACACCGCTATCTGTATGAACATGGAAATATCTTCACCGCCATCTGTATGAACATGGATATATCTACACAGCCATCTGGATGAACATGGAAATATCTAGACCGCTATCTGTATGAACATGGAAATATCTACACAGCCATCTGGATGAACATGAAAATATCTACACCGCTATCTGTGTAAACATGCATACATCTTCACCGCTATCTGTATAAACATGGAAATATCTACACCACTACCTGTATAAACATGGAAATACCTACACCGCTATCTCTATGAACATGGAAATATCCACACCGCTATCTGTATGAACATGGAAATAGGTACACCGCTATCTGTATGAACATGGAAATATCTACACCACTATCTGTATGAACATGGAAATGTCTACACCGCTATCTGTTTGAACAGGGAAGTAAATACACCGCTATCTGCTTGAAAATGGAAATATCTACACAGCTACCTGCATATACATGGGAATATCTTCACAGCCATCTCTTTACACATGGAAATAACTACACCGCTATCTGTATGAACATGGAAATATATACACCGCCATCTGTATGAACATGGAAATATCTGCACCGCCATCTGTATGAACATATAAATATCTACACCGCCATCTGTATTAAGATGGAGATAGCTACACCGCTATCTGTATAAACTTGGAAATGTCTACACCGCAATCTGTATAAACATGGAAATATCTACACCAGTATCTGTATAAACATGGAAATATCTACACCGCTACCTGTACAAACATGGAAATACCTACACCGCTATCTCTATGAACATGGAAATATCCACACCGCTATCTGTATGAACATGGAAATAGGTACACCGCTATCTGTATGAACATGGAAATATCTACACCACTATCTGTATGAACATGGAAATATCTACACCGCTATCTGTTTGAACAGGGAAGTAAATACACCGGTATCTGCTTGAAAATGGAAATATCTACACAGCTACCTGCACATACATGGGAATATCTACACAGCCATCTCTTTACACATGGAAATAACTACACCGCTATCTGTATGAACATGGAAATATCTACACCGCCATCTGTATGAACATGGAAATATCTGCACCGCCATCTGTATGAACATATAAATATCTACACCGCCATCTGTATTAAGATGGAGATATCTACACCGCTATCTGTATAAACTTGGAAATATCTACACCACAATCTGTATAAACATGGAAATATCTACACCAGTATCATTATAAACATGGAAATATCTACACCGCTACCTGTATAAACATGGAAATATCAGCACCGCTATCTGTATGAACATGCAAATATCTTCACCGCTATCTCTATGAACATGGAATTATCTACACCGCTATCTGTATGAACGTGGAAATATCTACACCGCTATCTGTATAAACATGGAAATATGTACACCGCTACCTTTATAAACATGGAAGTATCAGCACCGCTGTCGGTATAAACATGGCAATACCTACACGGCTATCTGTATGAACATGGAAATATCTGCACCGCTATCTGTATGAACATGGAAATATCTTCACCGCCATCTGTATGAACATGGATATATCTACACAGCCATCTGGATGAACATGGAAATATCTACACCGCTATCTGTATGAACATGGAAATATCTACACAGCCATCTGGATGAACATGAAAATATCTACACCGCTATCTGTGTAAACATGCATACATCTTCACCGCTATCTGTATAAACATGGAAATATCTACACCACTACCTGTATAAACATGGAAATACCTACACCGCTATCTCTATGAACATGGAAATATCCACACCGCTATCTGTATGAACATGGAAATAGGTACACCGCTATCTGTATGAACATGGAAATATCTACACCACTATCTGTATGAACATGGAAATGTCTACACCGCTATCTGTTTGAACAGGGAAGTAAATACACCGCTATCTGCTTGAAAATGGAAATATCTACACAGCTACCTGCATATACATGGGAATATCTTCACAGCCATCTCTTTACACATGGAAATAACTACACCGCTATCTGTATGAACATGGAAATATATACACCGCCATCTGTAGGAACATGGAAATATCTGCACCGCCATCTGTATGAACATATAAATATCTACACCGCCATCTGTATTAAGATGGAGATAGCTACACCGCTATCTGTATAAACTTGGAAATGTCTACACCGCAATCTGTATAAACATGGAAATATCTACACCAGTATCTGTATAAACATGGAAATATCTACACCGCTACCTGTACAAACATGGAAATACCTACACCGCTATCTCTATGAACATGGAAATATCCACACCGCTATCTGTATGAACATGGAAATAGGTACACCGCTATCTGTATGAACATGGAAATATCTACACCACTATCTGTATGAACATGGAAATATCTACACCGCTATCTGTTTGAACAGGGAAGTAAATACACCGGTATCTGCTTGAAAATGGAAATATCTACACAGCTACCTGCATATACATGGGAATATCTACACAGCCATCTCTTTACACATGGAAATAACTACACCGCTATCTGTATGAACATGGAAATATCTACACCGCCATCTGTATGAACATGGAAATATCTGCACCGCCATCTGTATGAACATATAAATATCTACACCGCCATCTGTATTAAGATGGAGATATCTACACCGCTATCTGTATAAACTTGGAAATATCTACACCACAATCTGTATAAACATGGAAATATCTACACCAGTATCATTATAAACATGGAAATAACTACACCGCTTCCTGTATAAACATGGAAATATCAGCACCGCTATCTGTATGAACATGTAAATATCTACACCGCTATCTCTATGAACATGGAAATATCTACTCCGCTATCAGTATGAACATGGAAATAGCTACACCGCTATCTGTATGAACATGGAAATATCTACACCACTATCTGTATGAACATGGAAATATCTACACCGCTATCTGTATTAACATGGATATATCTACACAGCCATCTGGATGAACATGGAAATATCTTCACCGCTATCTGTATGAACATGGAAATATCTACACCACTATCTGTATGAACATGGAAATATCTACACCGCTATCTGTTTGAACAGGGAAATATATACACCGCTATCTGCATGAAAATGGAAATATCTACACAGCTATCTGCATATACATGGAAATATCTATACAGCTATCTCTTTACACATGGAAATAACTACACCGCTATCTGTATGAACATGGAAATATCTACACCTCCATCTGTATGAACATGGAAATATCTGCACCGCCATCTCTATGAACATATAAATATCTACAAAGCCATCTGTATTAAGAAGGAGATATCTACACCGCTATCTGTATAAACATGTAAATATCTACACTGCTATCTGTATAAACATGGAAATATCTACACCGCTATCTGTATAAACATGGAAATATGTATACCGCTACCTGTATAAACATGGAAATATCAGCACCGCTATCTGTATGAACATGGAAATATCTACACCGCCATCGGTATGAACATGGAAATATCGTCACCGCCATCTGTATGAACATGGATATATATACACAGCCATCTGTATGAACATGGAAATATCTTCACCGCCATCTGTATGAACATGGATATGTCTACACAGCCATCTGGATGAACATGGAAATATCTGCACCGCTATCTATATGAACATGGAAATATCTACACCGCTATCTGTATGAACATGGATATATCTACACAGCCATCTGGATGAACATGGAAATATCTACACCGCTATCTGTGTAAACATGCATACATCTTCACCGCTGTCTGTATAAACATGGAAATATCTACAATGCTATCTTTATGAACATGGAAATATCTACACCGCTAACTGTTTGAACAGGGAAATATCTACACCGCTATATGCATGAAAATTGAAATGTCTACACAGCTATCTGCATATACATGGAAATATCTACACAGCTATCTCTTTACACATGGAAATAACTACACCACTATCTGTATGAACATGGAAATATCTACACCGCCATCTGTATGAACATGGAAATATCTGCACCGCCATCTGAATGAACGTATAAATATCTACACCGCCATCTGTATTAAGATGGAGATATCTACACCGCTATCTGGATGAACAGGGAAATATCTACACCGCTATCTGTATGAACATGGAAATAGCTACACTGCTATCTGTATGAACATGGAAACACCAACACAGCTATCTGTATAAACATGGAAATATCTACACCGCTATCTGTATGAACATGGAAATATCTTCACCGCCATCTGTATGAACATGGATATATCTACACAGCCATCTGGATGAACATGAAAATATCTACACCGCTATCTGTGTAAACATGCATACATCTTCACCGCTATCTGTATAAACATGGAAATATCTACACCGCTACCTGTATAAACATGGAAATATCTACACCGCTATCTCTATGTACATGGAAATATCCACACCGCTATCTGTATGAACATGGAAATAGCTACACCGCTATCTGTATGAACATGGAAATATCTACACCACTATCTGTATGAACATGGAAATATCTACACCGCTATCTGTTTGAACAGGGAAGTATATACACCGCTATCTGCTTGAAAACGGAAATATCTACACAGCTATCTGCATATACTTGGGAAAATCTACACAGCTATCTCTTTACACATGGAAATAACTACACCGCTATCTGTATGAACATGGAAATATATAAACTGCCATCTGTATGAACATGGAAATATCTGCACCGCCATCTGTATGAACATACAAATATCTACACCGCCATCTTATTAAGATGGAGATATCTACACCGCTATCTGTATAAACTTGGAAATATCTACACCGCTATCTGTATAAACATGGAAATATCTACACCACTATCTGTATAAACATGGAAATGTCTACACTGCTACCTGTATAAACATGGAAATATCAGCACCGCTATCTGTATGAACATGCAAATATCTTCACCGCTATCTCTATGAACATGGAATTATCTACACCGCTATCTGTATGAACATGGAAATATCTACACCGCTATCTGTATAAACATGGAAATATGTACACCGCTACCTTTATAAACATGGAAGTATCAGCACCGCTGTCGGTATAAACATGGCAATACCTACACGGCTATCTGTATGAACATGGAAATATCTGCACCACTATCTGTATGAACATGGAAATATCTTCACCGCCATCTGTATGAACATGGAAATATCTACACAGCCATCTGGATGAACATGAAAATATCTACAACGCTATTTGTATGAACATGGAAATATCTTCTCCGCCATCTGTAAGAACATAGATATATCTACACAGCCATCTGTATGAACATGGAAATATCTACACCGCTATCTGTATGAACATGGAAATATCTACACCGCTATCTGTATGAACATGGAAATATCTACAACGCTATTTGTATGAACATGGAAATATCTTCTCCGCCATCTGTAAGAACATAGATATATCTACACAGCCATCTGTATGAACATGGAAATATCTACACCGCTATCTGTATGAACATGGAAATATCTACACCGCTATCTGTGTAAACTTGTATACATCTTCACCGCTATCTGCATGAAAATGGAAAGAACTACACAGCTATCTGCATATACTTGGAAATATCTACAAAGCTGTCTCTTTACACATATAAATAACTAAACTGCTATCTCTATAAACATGGAAATATCTACACCGCCATCTGTATGAATATTAAAATATCTGCACCGACATCTGTATGAACATATAAATATCTACACTGCCATTTGTATTAAGATGGAGATATCTACACCGCTATCTGTATGAACATGGAAATATCTACACCACTATCTGTATGAACATGGAAATATCTACACCGCTATCTGTTTGAACAGGGAAGTAAATACACCGGTATCTGCTTGAAAATGGAAATATCTACACAGCTACCTGCATATACATGGGAATATCTACACAGCCATCTCTTTACACATGGAAATAACTACACCGCTATCTGTATGAACATGGAAATATCTACACCGCCATCTGTATGAACATGGAAATATCTGCACCGCCATCTGTATGAACATATAAATATCTACACCGCCATCTGTATTAAGATGGAGATATCTACACCGCTATCTGTATAAACTTGGAAATATCTACACCACAATCTGTATAAACATGGAAATATCTACACCAGTATCATTATAAACATGGAAATATCTACACCGCTACCTGTATAAACATGGAAATATCAGCACCGCTATCTGTATGAACATGCAAATATCTTCACCGCTATCTCTATGAACATGGAATTATCTCCACCGCTATCTGTATGAACATGGAAATATCTACACCGCTATCTGTATAAACATGGAAATATGTACACCGCTACCTTTATAAACATGGAAGTATCAGCACCGCTGTCGGTATAAACATGGCAATACCTACACGGCTATCTGTATGAACATGGAAATATCTGCACCGCTATCTGTATGAACATGGAAATATCTTCACCGCCATCTGTATGAACATGGAAATATCTACACAGCCATCTGGATGAACATGAAAATATCTACAACGCTATTTGTATGAACATGGAAATATCTTCTCCGCCATCTGTAAGAACATAGATATATCTACACAGCCATCTGTATGAACATGGAAATATCTACACCGCTATCTGTATGAACATGGAAATATCTACACCGCTATCTGTATGAACATGGAAATATCTACAACGCTATTTGTATGAACATGGAAATATCTTCTCCGCCATCTGTAAGAACATAGATATATCTACACAGCCATCTGTATGAACAAGGAAATATCTACACCGCTATCTGTATGAACATGGAAATATCTACACCGCTATCTGTGTAAACTTGTATACATCTTCACCGCTATCTGCATGAAAATGGAAAGATCTACACAGCTATCTGCATATACTTGGAAATATCTACAAAGCTGTCTCTTTACACATATAAATAACTAAACTGCTATCTCTATAAACATGGAAATATCTACACCGCCATCTGTATGAACATTAAAATATCTGCACCGACATCTGTATGAACATATAAATATCTACACTGCCATCTGTATTAAGATGGAGATATCTACACCGCTATCTGTATAAACTTGGAAATGTCTACACCGCTATCTGTATAAACATGGAAATATATACGCCGCTTTCTGTATAAACAAGGAAATATCTACACTGCTACCTGTATAAACATGGAAATATCAGCACCGCTATCTGTATTATCATGTAAATAGCTACAAAGCCATCTGGATGAACATGGAAATATCTACACAGCTATCTGTATTAACATGGAAATAGCTACACCGCTATCTGTATGAACATGGAAATATCTACACCACTATCTGTATGAACATGGAAATATCTACACCGCTATCTGTATGAACATGGAAATATCTTCACCGCCATCTGTATGAACATGGATATATCTACACAGCCATCTGGATGAACATGGAAATATCTACACCGCTATCTGTATGAACATGGAAATATCTACACAGCCATCTGGATGAACATGAAAATATCTACACCGCTATCTGTGTAAACATGCATACATCTTCACCGCTATCTGTATAAACATGGAAATATCTACACCACTACCTGTATAAACATGGAAATACCTACACCGCTATCTCTATGAACATGGAAATATCCACACCGCTATCTGTATGAACATGGAAATAGGTACACCGCTATCTGTATGAACATGGAAATATCTACACCACTATCTGTATGAACATGGAAATGTCTACACCGCTATCTGTTTGAACAGGGAAGTAAATACACCGCTATCTGCTTGAAAATGGAAATATCTACACAGCTACCTGCATATACATGGGAATATCTTCACAGCCATCTCTTTACACATGGAAATAACTACACCGCTATCTGTATGAACATGGAAATATATACACCGCCATCTGTATGAACATGGAAATATCTGCACCGCCATCTGTATGAACATATAAATATCTACACCGCCATCTGTATTAAGATGGAGATAGCTACACCGCTATCTGTATAAACTTGGAAATGTCTACACCGCAATCTGTATAAACATGGAAATATCTACACCAGTATCTGTATAAACATGGAAATATCTACACCGCTACCTGTACAAACATGGAAATACCTACACCGCTATCTCTATGAACATGGAAATATCCACACCGCTATCTGTATGAACATGGAAATAGGTACACCGCTATCTGTATGAACATGGAAATATCTACACCACTATCTGTATGAACATGGAAATATCTACACCGCTATCTGTTTGAACAGGGAAGTAAATACACCGGTATCTGCTTGAAAATGGAAATATCTACACAGCTACCTGCATATACATGGGAATATCTACACAGCCATCTCTTTACACATGGAAATAACTACACCGCTATCTGTATGAACATGGAAATATCTACACCGCCATCTGTATGAACATGGAAATATCTGCACCGCCATCTGTATGAACATATAAATATCTACACCGCCATCTGTATTAAGATGGAGATATCTACACCGCTATCTGTATAAACTTGGAAATATCTACACCACAATCTGTATAAACATGGAAATATCTACACCAGTATCATTATAAACATGGAAATATCTACACCGCTACCTGTATAAACATGGAAATATCAGCACCGCTATCTGTATGAACATGTAAATATCTACACCGCTATCTCTATGAACATGGAAATATCTACTCCGCTATCAGTATGAACATGGAAATAGCTACACCGCTATCTGTATGAACATGGAAATATCTACACCACTATCTGTATGAACATGGAAATATCTACACCGCTATCTGTATTAACATGGATATATCTACACAGCCATCTGGATGAACATGGAAATATCTTCACCGCTATCTGTATGAACATGGAAATATCTACACCACTATCTGTATGAACATGGAAATATCTACACCGCTATCTGTTTGAACAGGGAAATATATACACCGCTATCTGCATGAAAATGGAAATATCTACACAGCTATCTGCATATACATGGAAATATCTATACAGCTATCTCTTTACACATGGAAATAACTACACCGCTATCTGTATGAACATGGAAATATCTACACCTCCATCTGTATGAACATGGAAATATCTGCACCGCCATCTCTATGAACATATAAATATCTACAAAGCCATCTGTATTAAGAAGGAGATATCTACACCGCTATCTGTATAAACATGTAAATATCTACACTGCTATCTGTATAAACATGGAAATATCTACACCGCTATCTGTATAAACATGGAAATATGTATACCGCTACCTGTATAAACATGGAAATATCAGCACCGCTATCTGTATGAACATGGAAATATCTACACCGCCATCGGTATGAACATGGAAATATCGTCACCGCCATCTGTATGAACATGGATATATATACACAGCCATCTGTATGAACATGGAAATATCTTCACCGCCATCTGTATGAACATGGATATGTCTACACAGCCATCTGGATGAACATGGAAATATCTGCACCGCTATCTATATGAACATGGAAATATCTACACCGCTATCTGTATGAACATGGATATATCTACACAGCCATCTGGATGAACATGGAAATATCTACACCGCTATCTGTGTAAACATGCATACATCTTCACCGCTGTCTGTATAAACATGGAAATATCTACAATGCTATCTTTATGAACATGGAAATATCTACACCGCTAACTGTTTGAACTGGGAAATATCTACACCGCTATATGCATGAAAATTGAAATGTCTACACAGCTATCTGCATATACATGGAAATATCTACACAGCTATCTCTTTACACATGGAAATAACTACACCACTATCTGTATGAACATGGAAATATCTACACCGCCATCTGTATGAACATGGAAATATCTGCACCGCCATCTGAATGAACGTATAAATATCTACACCGCCATCTGTATTAAGATGGAGATATCTACACCGCTATCTGGATGAACAGGGAAATATCTACACCGCTATCTGTATGAACATGGAAATAGCTACACTGCTATCTGTATGAACATGGAAACACCTACACCGCTATCTGTATAAACATGGAAATATCTACACCGCTATCTGTATGAACATGGAAATATCTTCACCGCCATCTGTATGAACATGGATATATCTACACAGCCATCTGGATGAACATGAAAATATCTACACCGCTATCTGTGTAAACATGCATACATCTTCACCGCTATCTGTATAAACATGGAAATATCTACACCGCTACCTGTATAAACATGGAAATATCTACACCGCTATCTCTATGTACATGGAAATATCCACACCACTACCTGTATGAACATGGAAATAGCTACACCGCTATCTGTATGAACATGGAAATATCTACACCACTATCTGTATGAACATGGAAATATCTACACCGCTATCTGTTTGAACAGGGAAGTATATACACCGCTATCTGCTTGAAAACGGAAATATCTACACAGCTATCTGCATATACTTGGGAAAATCTACACAGCTATCTCTTTACACATGGAAATAACTACACCGCTATCTGTATGAACATGGAAATATATAAACTGCCATCTGTATGAACATGGAAATATCTGCACCGCCATCTGTATGAACATACAAATATCTACACCGCCATCTGTATTAAGATGGAGATATCTACACCGCTATCTGTATAAACTTGGAAATATCTACACCGCTATCTGTATAAACATGGAAATATCTACACCACTATCTGTATAAACATGGAAATGTCTACACTGCTACCTGTATAAACATGGAAATATCAGCACCGCTATCTGTATGAACATGCAAATATCTTCACCGCTATCTCTATGAACATGGAATTATCTACACCGCTATCTGTATGAACATGGAAATATCTACACCGCTATCTGTATAAACATGGAAATATGTACACCGCTACCTTTATAAACATGGAAGTATCAGCACCGCTGTCGGTATAAACATGGCAATACCTACACGGCTATCTGTATGAACATGGAAATATCTACACCGCTATCTGTATGAACATGGAAATATCTTCACCGCCATCTGTATGAACATGGAAATATCTACACAGCCATCTGGATGAACATGGGAATATCTACATCGCTATCTGTATGAACATGGAAATATCTACACCGCTATCTGTATGAACATGGAAATATCTACAACGCTATTTGTATGAACATGGAAATATCTTCTCCGCCATCTGTAAGAACATAGATATATCTACACAGCCATCTGTATGAACATGGAAATATCTACACCGCTATCTGTATGAACATGGAAATATCTACACCGCTATCTGTGTAAACTTGTATACATCTTCACCGCTATCTGCATGAAAATGGAAAGATCTACACAGCTATCTGCATATACTTGGAAATATCTACAAAGCTGTCTCTTTACACATATAAATAACTAAACTGCTATCTCTATAAACATGGAAATATCTACACCGCCATCTGTATGAATATTAAAATATCTGCACCGACATCTGTATGAACATATAAATATCTACACTGCCATTTGTATTAAGATGGAGATATCTACACCGCTATCTGTATAAACTTGGAAATGTCTACACCGCTATCTGTATAAACATGGAAATATATACGCCGCTTTCTGTATAAACAAGGAAATATCTACACTGCTACCTGTATAAACATGGAAATATCAGCACCGCTATCTGTATTATCATGTAAATAGCTACAAAGCCATCTGGATGAACATGGAAATATCTACACCGCTATCTGTATTAACATGGAAATAGCTACACCGCTATCTGTATGAACATGGAAATATCTACACCACTATCTGTATGAACATGGAAATATCTACACCGCTATCTGTATGAACATGGAAATATCTTCACCGCCATCTGTATGAACATGGATATATCTACACAGCCATCTGGATGAACATGGAAATATCTACACCGCTATCTGTATGAACATGGAAATAGCTACACTGCTATCCGTATGAACATGGAAATATCTACACCGCTATCTGTATAAACATGGAAATATCTACACCGCTATCTGTATGAAAATAGAAATATCTTCACCGCCATCTGTATGAACATGGAAATATCTACACAGCCATCTGGATGAACATGAAAATATCTACACCGCTATCTGTGTAAACATGCATACATCTTCACCGCTATCTGTATAAACATGGAAATATCTACACCACTACCTGTATAAACATGGAAATACCTACACCGCTATCTCTATGAACATGGAAATATCCACACCGCTATCTGTATGAACATGGAAATAGGTACACCGCTATCTGTATGAACATGGAAATATCTACACCACTATCTGTATGAACATGGAAATGTCTACACCGCTATCTGTTTGAACAGGGAAGTAAATACACCGCTATCTGCTTGAAAATGGAAATATCTACACAGCTACCTGCATATACATGGGAATATCTTCACAGCCATCTCTTTACACATGGAAATAATTACACCGCTATCTGTATGAACATGGAAATATATACACCGCCATCTGTATGAACATGGAAATATCTGCACCGCCATCTGTATGAACATATAAATATCTACACCGCCATCTGTATTAAGATGGAGATAGCTACACCGCTATCTGTATAAACTTGGAAATGTCTACACCGCAATCTGTATAAACATGGAAATATCTACACCAGTATCTGTATAAACATGGAAATATCTACACCGCTACCTGTACAAACATGGAAATACCTACACCGCTATCTCTATGAACATGGAAATATCCACACCGCTATTTGTATGAACATGGAAATAGGTACACCGCTATCTGTATGAACATGGAAATATCTACACCACTATCTGTATGAACATGGAAATATCTACACCGCTATCTGTTTGAACAGGGAAGTAAATACACCGGTATCTGCTTGAAAATGGAAATATCTACACAGCTACCTGCATATACATGGGAATATCTACACAGCCATCTCTTTACACATGGAAATAACTACACCGCTATCTGTATGAACATGGAAATATCTACACCGCCATCTGTATGAACATGGAAATATCTGCACCGCCATCTGTATGAACATATAAATATCTACACCGCCATCTGTATTAAGATGGAGATATCTACACCGCTATCTGTATAAACTTGGAAATATCTACACCACAATCTGTATAAACATGGAAATATCTACACCAGTATCATTATAAACATGGAAATATCTACACCGCTACCTGTATAAACATGGAAATATCAGCACCGCTATCTGTATGAACATGTAAATATCTACACCGCTATCTCTATGAACATGGAAATATCTACTCCGCTATCTGTATGAACATGGAAATAGCTACACCGCTATCTGTATGAACATGGAAATATCTACACCACTATCTGTATGAACATGGAAATATCTACACCGCTATCTGTATTAACATGGATATATCTACACAGCCATCTGGATGAACATGGAAATATCTTCACCGCTATCTGTATGAACATGGAAATATCTACACCACTATCTGTATGAACATAGAAATATCTACACCGCTATCTGTTTGAACAGGGAAATATATACACCGCTATCTGCATGAAAATGGAAATATCTACACAGCTATCTGCATATACATGGAAATATCTATACAGCTATCTCTTTACACATGGAAATAACTACACCGCTATCTGTATGAACATGGAAATATCTACACCTCCATCTGTATGAACATGGAAATATCTGCACCGCCATCTCTATGAACATATAAATATCTACACAGCCATCTGTATTAAGAAGGAGATATCTACACCGCTATCTGTATAAACATGTAAATATCTACACTGCTATCTGTATAAACATGGAAATATCTACACCGCTATCTGTATAAACATGGAAATACGTATACCGCTACCTGTATAAACATGGAAGTATCAGCACCGCTGTCGGTATAAACATGGCAATATCTACACGGCTATCTGTATGAACATGGAAATATCTGCACCGCTATCTGTATGAACATGGAAATATCTTCACCGCCATCTGTATGAACATGGATATATCTACACAGCCATCTGGATGAACATGAAAATATCTACACCGCTATCTGTATGAACATGGAAATATCTACACCGCTATCTGTATGAACATGGAAATATCTACACCGCTATCTGTATGAAAATGGAAATATCTACACCGCTATTTGTATGAACATGGAAATATCTTCTCCGCCATCTGTAAGAACGTAGATATATCTACACAGCCATCTGTATCAACATGGAAATATCTACACCGCTATCTGTATGAACATGGAAATATCTACACCGCTATCTGTGTAAACATGTATACATCTTCACCGCTATCTGCATGAAAATGGAAATATCTACACAGCTATCTGCATATACTTGGAAATATCTACAAAGCTATCTCTTTACACATGGAAATAACTACACTGCTATCTCTATAAACATGGAAATATCTACACCGCCATCTGTATGAACATGGAAATATCTGCACCGACATCTGTATGAACATATAAATATCTACACCGCCATCTGTATTAAGATGGAGATATCTACACCGCTATCTGTATAAACTTGGAAATATCTACACCGCTATCTGTATAAACATGGAAATATCTATGCCGCTTTCTGTATAAACAAGGAAATATCTACACTACTACCTGTATAAACATGGAAATATCAGCACCGCTATCTGTATGAACATGTAAATAGCTACACAGCCATCTGGATGAACATGGAAATATCTACACCGCTATCTGTATGAACATGGAAATAGCTACACCGCTATCTGTATGAACATGGAAATATCTACACCACTATCTGTATGAAAATGGAAATATCTACACCGCAACCTGTATGAAAATGGAAATATCTTCACCGCCATCTGTATGAACATGGATATATCTACACAGCCATCTGGATGAACATGGAAATATCTACACCGCTATCTGTATGAACATGGATATATCTACACAGCAATCTGGATGAACATGGAAATATCTTCACCGCTATCTGTATGAACATGGAAATATCTACACCACTATCTGTATGAACATGGAAATATCTACACCGCTATCTGTTTGAACAGGGAAATATATACACCGCTATCTGCATGAAAATGGAAATATCTACACAGCTATCTGCATATACATGGAAATATCTATACAGCTATGTCTTTACACATGGACATAACTACACCGCTATCTGTATGAACATGGAAATATCTACACCTCCATCTGTATGAACATGGAAATATCTCCACCGCCATCTCTATGAACATGTAAATATCTACACTGCTATCTGTATAAACATGGAAATATCTACACCGCTATCTGTATAAACATGGAAATATCTACACCGCTACCTGTATAAACATGGAAATATCAGCACCGCTATCGGTATGAACACGGAAATATCTAAACCGCTATCTGTATGAACATGGAAATATCTACACCGCTATCTGTATAAACATGGAAATATCTACACCACTATCTGTATGAACATGGAAATATCTACACCGCTATCTGTTTGAACAGGGAAATATATACACCGCTATCTGCATAAAAATGGAAATATCTACACAGCTATCTGCATATACATGGAAATATCTACACAGCTATCTGTATGAACATGGAAATATCTGCACCGCCATCTGTATGAACATATAAACATCTACACCGCCATCTGTATTAAGAAGGAGATATCTACACCGCTATCTCTATAAACGTGGAAATATCTACACCGCCATCTGTATGAACTTGGAAATATCTGCACCGCCATCTGTATGAACATATAAACATTTACACCGCCGTCTGTATTAAGAAGGAGATATCTACACCGCTATCTGTATAAACAAGGAAATATCTACACTGATGTCTGTATAAACATGGACATATCTACACCGCTATCTGTATGAACATGGAAATATCTACACCGCTACCTGTATAAACATGGAAATAACAGCACCGCTATCGGTATGAAAATGGAAATATCTACACCGCTATGTGTAGGAACATGGAAATATCTACACCGCCATCTGTGTGAACATGGAAATATCTTCACTGCCATCTGTATGAACATGGATATATCTACACAGCCATCTGGATGAACATGGAAATATCTACACCGCTATCAGTATGAACATGGAAATATCTACACTGCTATCCTTGTAAACATGCATACATCTTCACC
Source organism: Gorilla gorilla gorilla (assembly GCF_029281585.2). Classification (NCBI taxonomy): domain Eukaryota; kingdom Metazoa; phylum Chordata; class Mammalia; order Primates; family Hominidae; genus Gorilla; species Gorilla gorilla. Next base: position 796,375 of record NC_086017.1, read on the forward strand.
GCTATCTGTATAAACATGGAAATATCTACACCGCTATCTGTATGAACATCGAAATATCTACACCGCTATCTGTTTGAACATGGAAATATCTACACCGCTATCCGCATGAAAATGGAAATATCTACACAGCTATCTGCATACACATGGAATTATCTACAAAGCTATCTCTTTGCACATGGAAATAACTACACCGCTATCTCTATAAACATGGAAATATCTACACGGCCATCTATATGAACATGGAAATATCTGCACCGCCATCTGTATGAACATATAAATATCTACACCACCATCTGCATTAAGATGGAGATATCTACACATCTATCTGTGTAAACTTGGAAATATCTACACAGCTATCAGTATAAACATGGAAATATCTACACCACTATCTGTATAAACATGGAAATATCTACACCGCTACCTGTATAAATATGGAAATATCAGCACAGCTATCTGTATGAACATGGAAATATCTACACCGCTATCTCGTTGAACATGGAAATATCTACACCGCTATCTGTATGAACATGGAAATAGCTACACCGCTATCTTTATGAACATGGAAATATATACACCACTATCTGTATGAACATGGAAATATCTACACCGCTATCTGTATGAACATGGATATATCTATACAGCCATCTGGATGAATATGGAAATATCTACACCGCTATCTGTATGAACATGGAAATGTCTACACCGCTATCTGTATGAACATGGATATACGTACACAGCCCTCTGGATGAACATGGAAATCTCTACACCGCTATCTGTGTAATCATGCATACATCTTCACCGCTATCTGTATAAACATGGAAATATCTACACCGCTATCTCTATGAACATGGAAATATCTACACCGCTATCTGTTTTAAGATGGAAATATATACAGAGCTATCTGCATGAAAATGGAAATATCTACACAGCTATCTGCATGTAGATGGAAATATCTACACAGCTATCTCTTTACACATTGAAATATCTACACCGCTATCTGAATGAACATGGAAATATCAGCACCGCTATCTGTATGAACATGGAAATACCTACACCGCTATATGTATGAACATGGAAATATCTACACCGCTATCTGTATGAACATGGATATATCTACACAGCCCTCTGGATGAACATGGAAATATCCACACTGCTATCTGTGTAAACATGCATACATCTTCACCGCTATCTGTATAAAGATGGAAATATCTACACCGCTATCTGTATGAACATGGAAATATCTACACCGCTATCTGTTTGAAGATGGAAATATATACATCGCTATCTGCATGAAAATGGAAATATCTACACAGCTATCTGCATATAGATGGAAATATCTACACAGCAATCTCTTTACACATGGAAATAACTACACCGCTATCTGTATGAACATGGAAATATCTACACCGCTATCTGTATGAACATGGATATATCTACACAGCCATCTGGATGAACATGGAAATATCTACACCGCTATCTGTGTAAACATGCATACATCTTCACCGCTATCTGTATAAACATGGAAATATCTACACTGCTATCTGTATGAACATGGAAATATCTGCACCGCTATCTGTATGAACATGGAAATATCTACACCGCTATCTGTTTGAACATGGAAATATCTACTCCGCTATCTGCATGAAAATGGAAATATCTACACTGCTATCTGCATATACATGGAAATATCTACACAGCTATCTCTTTACACATGGAAATAACTACACCGCTATCTGTATGAACATGGAAATATCTACACGGCCATCTGTATGAACATGGAAATATCTGCACCGCCATCTGTATGAACATATAAATATCTACACCGCCATCTGTATTAAGATGGAGATATCTACACCGCTATCTGTATAAACATGGAAATATCTACACCGCTATCTGTATAAACATGGAAATATATACACCGCTATCTGTATAAACATGGAAATATCTACACCGCTACCTGTATAAACATGGAAATATCAGCACCGCTATCTGTATGAACATGGAAATATCTACACTGCTATCTGTATGAACATGGAAATATCTACACCGCTATCTGTATGAACATGGATATATCTACACAGCCCTCTGGATGAACATGGAAATATCCACACCGCTATCTGTGTAAACATGCATACATCTTCACCGCTATCTGTATAAACATGGAAATATCTACACCGCTATCTCTATGAACATTGAAATATCTACACCGCTATCTGTTTGAAGATGGAAATATATACACCGCTATCTGCATGAAAATGGAAATATCTACACAGCTATCTGCATATAGATGGAAATATCTACACAGATATCTCTTTACTCATGGAAATAACTACACCGCTATCTGTATGAACATGGAAATATCTACACCGCCATCTGTATGAACATGGAAATATCTGCACCGCCATCTTTATGAACATATAAATATCTACACCGCCATCTCTATTGAGATGGAGATATCTACACCGCTATCTGAATAAACATGGAAATATCTAAACCGCTATCTGAATAAACATGGAAATATCTACACCGCCATCTGTATTAAGAAGGAAATATCTAAACCGCTATCTGTATAAACACGGAAATATCAGCACCGCTCTCTGTATGAAAATGGAAATATCTACACCGCTATCTGCATGAACATGGAAATATGTACACTGCTATCTGTAGGAACATGGAAATAGCTACACCGTTATGTGTATGAAAATGGAAATAGCTACACCGCTATCTGTATGAACCTGGAAATATCTACACCGCTATCTGTATGAACATGGATATATCTACACAGCCATCTGCATGAACATGGAAATATCTACACCGCTATCTGTATGAACATCGAAATATCTACACCGCTATCTGTATGAACGTGGATATATCTACACAGCCATCTGGATGAACATGGAAATATCTGCACCGCTATCTGTGTAAACATGCATACATCTTCACCACTATCTGTATAAACATGGAAATATCTGCACCGCTATCGGTATGAACATGGAAATATCTACACCGCTATCTGTATGAACATGGAAATACCTACACCGATATCTGTATGAACATGGAAACATCTTCACCGCCATCTGTATGAACATTGATATATCTACACAGCCATCTGGATGAACATGGAAATATCAGCACCGCTGTCTGTATGAACATGGAAATATCTACACCGCTATCTGTATGAACATGGAAATATCAACACCGCTATCTGTATGAACATGGAAAAATCTTCACCACCATCTGTGAGAACATGGATATATCTACACAGCCATCTGGATGAACATAGAAATATCTACACCGCTATCTGTATGAACATGGAAATATCTACACCGCTATCTGTGTAAACATGCATACATCTTCACCACTATCTGTATAAACATGGAAATATCTACACTGCTATCTGTATGAACATGGAAATATCTACACCACTATCTGTATGAACATGGAAATATCTACACCGCTACCTGTATGAAAATGGAAATATCTTCACCGCCATCTGTATGAACATGGATATATCTACACAGCCATCTGGATGAACATGGAAATATCTACACCGCTATCTGTATGAACATGGATATATCTACACAGCAATCTGGATGAACATGGAAATATCTTCACCGCTATCTGTATGAACATGGAAATATCTACACCACTATCTGTATGAACATGGAAATATCTACACCGCTATCTGTTTGAACAGGGAAATATATACACCGCTATCTGCATGAAAATGGAAATATCTACACAGCTATCTGCATATACATGGAAATATCTATACAGCTATGTCTTTACACATGGACATAACTACACCGCTATCTGTATGAACATGGAACTATCTACACCTCCATCTGTATGAACATGGAAATATCTCCACCGCCATCTCTATGAACATGTAAATATCTACACTGCTATCTGTATAAACATGGAAATATCTACACCGCTATCTGTATAAACGTGGAAATATCTACACCGCTACCTGTATAAACATGGAAATATCAGCACCGCTATCGGTATGAACACGGAAATATCTACACCGCTATCTGTATGAACATGGAAATATCTACACCGCTATCTGTATAAACATGGAAATATCTACACCACTATCTGTATGAACATGGAAATATCTACACCGCTATCTGTTTGAACAGGGAAATATATACACCGCTATCTGCATAAAAATGGAAATATCTACACAGCTATCTGCATATACATGGAAATATCTACACAGCTATCTGTATGAACATGGAAATATCTGCACCGCCATCTGTATGAACATATAAACATCTACACCGCCATCTGTATTAAGAAGGAGATATCTACACCGCTATCTCTATAAACGTGGAAATATCTACACCGCCATCTGTATGAACATGGAAATATCTGCACCGCCATCTGTATGAACATATAAACATTTACACCGTCGTCTGTATTAAGAAGGAGATATCTACACCGCTATCTGTATAAACAAGGAAATATCTACACTGATGTCTGTATAAACATGGAAATATCTACACCGCTATCTGTATGAACATGGAAATATCTACACCGCTACCTGTATAAACATGGAAATAACAGCACCGCTATCGGTATGAAAATGGAAATATCTACACCGCTATGTGTAGGAACATGGAAATATCTACACCGCCATCTGTGTGAACATGGAAATATCTTCACTGCCATCTGTATGAACATGGATATATCTACACAGCCATCTGGATGAACATGGAAATATCTACACCGCTATCAGTATGAACATGGAAATATCTACACTGCTATCCTTGTAAACATGCATACATCTTCACCGCTATCTGTATAAACATGGAAATATCTACACCGCTATCTGTATGAACATCGAAATATCTACACCGCTATCTGTTTGAACATGGAAATATCTACACCGCTATCCGCATGAAAATGGAAATATCTACACAGCTATCTGCATACACATGGAATTATCTACAAAGCTATCTCTTTGCACATGGAAATAACTACACCGCTATCTCTATAAACATGGAAATATCTACACGGCCATCTATATGAACATGGAAATATCTGCACCGCCATCTGTATGAACATATAAATATCTACACCACCATCTGTATTAAGATGGAGATATCTACACATCTATCTGTGTAAACTTGGAAATATCTACACAGCTATCAGTATAAACATGGAAATATCTACACCACTATCTGTATAAACATGGAAATATCTACACCGCTACCTGTATAAATATGGAAATATCAGCACAGCTATCTGTATGAACATGGAAATATCTACACCGCTATCTCGTTGAACATGGAAATATCTACACCGCTATCTGTATGAACATGGAAATAGCTACACCGCTATCTTTATGAACATGGAAATATATACACCACTATCTGTATGAACATGGAAATACCTACACCGCTATCTGTATGAACATGGATATATCTATACAGCCATCTGGATGAACATGGAAATATCTACACCGCTATCTGTATGAACATGGAAAAATCTACACCGCTATCTGTATGAACATGGATATACGTACACAGCCCTCTGGATGAACATGGAAATCTCTACACCGCTATCTGTGTAATCATGCATACATCTTCACCGCTATCTGTATAAACATGGAAATATCTACACCGCTATCTCTATGAACATGGAAATATCTACACCGCTATCTGTTTTAAGATGGAAATATATACAGAGCTATCTGCATGAAAATGGAAATATCTACACAGCTATCTGCATGTAGATGGAAATATCTACACAGCTATCTCTTTACACATTGAAATATCTACACCGCTATCTGAATGAACATGGAAATATCAGCACCGCTATCTGTATGAACATGGAAATACCTACACCGCTATCTGTATGAACATGGAAATATCTACACCGCTATCTGTATGAACATGGATATATCTACACAGCCCTCTGGATGAACATGGAAATATCCACACCGCTATCTGTGTAAACATGCATACATCTTCACCGCTATCTGTATAAAGATGGAAATATCTACACCGCTATCTGTATGAACATGGAAATATCTACACCGCTATCTGTTTGAAGATGGAAATATATACATCGCTATCTGCATGAAAATGGAAATATCTACACAGCTATCTGCATATAGATGGAAATATCTACACAGCAATCTCTTTACACATGGAAATAACTACACCGCTATCTGTATGAACATGGAAATATCTACACCGCTATCTGTATGAACATGGATATATCTACACAGCCATCTGGATGAACATGGAAATATCTACACCGCTATCTGTGTAAACATGCATACATCTTCACCGCTATCTGTATAAACATGGAAATATCTACACTGCTATCTGTATGAACATGGAAATATCTGCACCGCTATCTGTATGAACATGGAAATATCTACACCGCTATCTGTTTGAACATGGAAATATCTACACCGCTATCTGCATGAAAATGGAAATATCTACACTGCTATCTGCATATACATGGAAATATCTACACAGCTATCTCTTTATACATGGAAATAACTACACCGCTATCTGTATGAACATGGAAATATCTACACGGCCATCTGTATGAACATGGAAATATCTGCACCGCCATCTGTATGAACATATAAATATCTACACCGCCATCTGTATTAAGATGGAGATATCTACACCGCTATCTGTATAAACATGGAAATATCTGCACCGCTATCGGTATGAACATGGAAATATCTACACCGCTATCTGTATGAACATGGAAATACCTACACCGATATCTGTATGAACATGGAAACATCTTCACCGCCATCTGTATGAACATTGATATATCTACACAGCCATCTGGATGAACATGGAAATATCAGCACCGCTGTCTGTATGAACATGGAAATATCTACACCGCTATCTGTATGAACATGGAAATATCAACACCGCTATCTGTATGAACATGGAAAAATCTTCACCGCCATCTGTGAGAACATGGATATATCTACACAGCCATCTGGATGAACATGGAAATATCTACACCGCTATCTGTATGAACATGGAAATATCTACACCGCTATCTGTGTAAACATGCATACATCTTCACCACTATCTGTATAAACATGGAAATATCTACACTGCTATCTGTATGAACATGGAAATATCTACAACACTATCTGTTTGAACATGGAAATATCAACACTGGTATCAGCATGAAAATGGAAATATCTACAAAGCTATCTGCATATACAGGGAAATATCTATACAGCTATGTCTTTACACATGGAAATAACTACACCGCTATCTCTATAAACATGGAAATATCTACACCGCCATCTGTATGAACATGGAAATATCTACACCGCCGTCTGTATGAACATATAAATATCTACACCGCCATCTGTATTAAGATGAAGATATCTACACCGCTATCAGTATAAACATGGAAATATCTACACCGCTATCTGTATAAACATGGAAATATCTACACCGCTATCTGTATAAACATGGAAATATCTACACCGCTATCTGTATGAACATAGAAATATCTACACCGCTATCTGTATGAACTTGGAAATAGCTACACCGCTATCTGTGTGAACATGGAAATGTCCACACCGCTATCTGTATGAACATGGAAATATCTACGCCGCCATCTGTATGAACATCGAAATATCTTCACCGCCATCTGTATGAACATGGTTATATCTACACAGCCATCTGGACGAACATGGAAATATCTACACCGCTATATGTATGAACATGGAACTAGCTACACCGCTATCTGTATGAACATGGAAATATCTACACCGCTATCTGTATGAACATGGAAATATCTACACTGCAATCTGTATGAACATGGAAATATATTCACCGCCATCTGTATGAACATGGATATATCTACACAGCCATCTGGATGAACATGGAAATATCTACACCACTATCTGTATGTACATGGAAATATCTGCACCGCTATCTGTGTAACCATGCATACATCTTCACCGCTATCTGTATAAACATGGAAATATCTAAACCGCTATCTGTATGAACATGGAAATATCTACACCGCTATCTGTTTGAACATGGAAATATCTACACCGCTACCTGTATAAACATGGAAATATCAGCACCGCAATCTGTATGAACATGGAAATATCTACACCACAATCTGTATGAACATGGAAATAGCTACACAGCCATCTGCATGAACATAGAAATATCTACACCGCTATCTGTATGAACATGGAAATATCTACACCGCTATCTGGATGAATATGGAAATATCTACACCGCTATCTGTATGAACATGGAAATAGCTACACCGCTATCTGTATGAACATGGAAATATCTACACCGCTACCTGTATCAACATGGAAATATCAGCACCGCAATCTGTATGAACATGGAAATATCTACACCGCTATCTGTATGAACATGGAAATATCTACACCACTGTCTGTATGAACATGGAAATAGCTACACAGCCATGTGCATGAACATAGAAATACCTACACCGCTATCTGTATGAACATGGAAATATCTACACCGCTATTTGTATGAACATGGAAATATCTACACCGCTATCTGTATGAACATATAAATATCTACACCGCCATCTGTATTAAGATGGAGATATCTACACCGCTATCTGTATAAACATGGAAATATCTACACCGATATCTGTATGAACATGGAAATATCTTCACCGCCATCTGTATGAACATGGTTATATCTACACTGCAATCTGGATGAACATGGAAATATCTACACCGCTATCTGTATGAACATGGAAATATCTACACCGCTATCTGCGTAAAGATGCATACATCTTCACCGCTATCTGTATAAACATGGAAGTATCTACACCGCTATCTGTATAAACATGGAAATATCTACACCGCTACCTGAATAAACATGGAAATATCTATACCGCTGCCTGTATAAACATGGAAATATCAGCACCGCAGTCTGTATGAACATGGAAATATCTACACCACTATCTGTATGAACATGGAAATATCTACACCACTATCTGTATGAATATGGAAATAGCTACACAGCCATCTGCATGAACATAGAATTATCTACACCGCTATCAGTATGATCATGGAAATATCTACACCGCTATCTGTATGAACATGGAAATATCTACACCGCTATCAGTATGAACATATAAATATCTACACCGCCATCTGTATTAAGGTGGAGATATCTACACTGCTATCTGTATAAACATGGAAATATCAGCACCGCTATCTGTATGAACATGGAAATATCTACACAGCCGTCTGGATGAATATGGAAATATCTACACCGCTATCTGTATGAATATGGAAATAGCTACACCGCTATCTGTATGAACATGGAAATATCTACACCACTATCTGTATGAACATGGAAATATCTTCACCGCCATCTGTATGAACATGGATATATCTACACAGCCATCTGGATGAACATGGAAATATCTACACCGCTATATGTATGAACATGGAAACAGCTACACTGCTATCTGTACGAACATGGAAATAGCTACACCGCTATTTGTATAAACATGGAAATATCTACACCGCTATCTGTATGAACATGGAAGTATCTTCACCGCCATCTGTACGAACATGGGTATGTCTACACAGCCATCTGGATGAACATGGAAGTATCTACACCGCTATCTGTATGAAAATGGAAATATCTACACCGCTATCTGTGTAAACATGCATACATCTTCACCGTTATCTGTATAAACATGGAAATATCTACACAGCTATCTGTATGAACATGGAAATATCTACACCGCTATCTGTTTCAGCATGGAAATATCTACACCGCTGTCTGCATGAAAATGGAAATATCTACACAGCTATCTGCATATACATGGAAATATCTACAAAGCTATCTCTTTACACATGGAAATAACAACACCGCTATCTCTATAAACATGGAAATATCGACACCGACATCTGTATGAACTTGGAAATATCTGCACCACCATTTGTATGAACATATAAATATCTGCACCGCCATCTGTATTAAGATGGAGATATCTACACCGCTATCTGTATAAACATGGAAATATCTACACCGCTATCTGTATAAACATGGAAATATCTACACCGCTATCTGTATAAACATGGAAATATCAGCACCGCTATCTGTATGAACATGGAAATATATACACCGCTATCTGTATGAACATGGAAATATCTACACCGATATCTGTATGAACATGGAATCATCTTCACCGCCATCTGTATGAACATAGATATATCTACACAGCCATCTGGATGAACATGGAAATATCAGCACCGCTGTCTGTATGAACATGGAAATATCTACACCGCTATCTGTATGAACATGGAAATATCAACACCGCTATCTGTATGAACATGGAAAAATCTTCACCGCCATCTGTGAGAACATGGATATATCTACACAGCCATCTGGATGAACATGGAAATATCTACACCGCTATCTGTATGAACATGGAAATATATACACCGCTATCTGTGTAAACATGCATACATCTTCACCACTATCTGTATAAACATGGAAATATCTACACTGCTATCTGTATGAACATGGAAATATCTACACCACTATCTGTTTGAACATGGAAATATCTACACCGGTATCAGCATGAAAATGGAAATATCTACAAAGCTATCTGCATATACATGGAAATATCTATACAGCTATCTCTTTACACATGGAAATAACTACACCGCTATCTCTATAAACATGGAAATATCTACACCGCCATCTGTATGAACATGGAAATATCTACACTGCCGTCTGTATGAACATATAAATATCTACACCGCCATCTGTATTAAGATGAAGATATCTACACCGCTATCTGTATAAACATGGAAATATCTACACCGCTATCTGTATAAACATGGAAATATCTACACCGCTATCTGTATAAACATGGAAATATCTACACCGCTATCTGTATGAACATAGAAATATCTACACTGCTATCTGTATGAACATGGAAGTAGCTACACCGCTATCTGTATGAACATGGAAATGTCCACACCGCTATCTGTATGAACATGGAAATATCTACGCCGCCATCTGTATGAACATGGAAATATCTTCACCGCCATCTGTATGAACATGGATATATCTACACAGCCATCTGGATGAACATGAAAATATCTACACCGCTATATGTATGAACATGGAAATAGCTACACCGCTATCTGTATGAACATGGAAATATCTACACCGCTATCTGTATGAACATGGAAATATCTACACTGCTATCTGTATGAACATGGAAATATATTCACCGCCATCTGTATGAACATGGATATATCTACACAGCCATCTGGATGAACATGGAAATATCTACACCGCTATCTGTATGTACATGGAAATATCTGCACCGCTATCTGTGTAACCATGCATACATCTTCACCGCTATCTGTATAAACATGGAAATATCTAAACCGCTATCTGTATGAACATGGAAATATCTACACCGCTATCTGTTTGAACATGGAAATATCTACACCGCTACCTGTATAAACATGGAAATAGCACCGCAATCTGTATGAACATGGAAATATCTACACCACTATCTGTATGAACATGGACATAGCTACACAGCCATCTGCATGAACATAGAAATATCTACAACGCTATCTGTATGAACATGGAAATATCTACACCGCTATCCGTATGAACATGGAAATATCTACACCGCTATCTGTATGAGCATATAAATATCTACACCGCCATCTGTATTAAGATGGAGATATCTACACCGCTATCTGAATAAACATGGAAATATCAGCACCGCTATCTGTATGAACATGGAAATATCTACACAGCCATCTGGATGAATATGGAAATATCTACACCGCTATCTGTATGAACATGGAAATAGCTACACCGCTATCTGTATGAACATGGAAATATCTACACCGCTACCGGTATAAACATGGAAATATCAGCAACGCAATCTGTATGAACATGGAAATATCTACACCGCTATCTGTATGAACATGGAAATATCAACACCACTATCTGTACGAAAATGGAAATATCTACACAGCTATCTCTTTGCACATGGAAATAACTACACCGCTATCTCTATAAACATTGAAATATCTACACCGCCATCTGTATGAACATGGAAATATCTGCACCGCCATCTGTATGAACATGGAAATATCTACACCGCCATCTGTATTAAGATGCAGATATCTACACCGCTATCTGTATAAACATGGAAATATCTACACCGCTATCTGTATGAACATGGAAATAGCTACACAGCCATCTGCATGAACATAGAAATATCTTCACCGCTATCTGTATGAACATGGAAATATCTACACCGCTATCTGTATGAACATGGAAATATCTACACCGCTATCTGTATGAACATATAAATATCTACACCGCCATCTGTATTAAGATGGGGATATCTACACCGATATCTGTATAAACATGGAAATATCTACACCGATATCTGTATGAACATGGAAATATCTTCACCGCCATCTGTATGAACATGGATATATCTACACTGCAATCTGGATGAACATGGAAATATCTACACCGCTATCTGTATGAACATGGAAATATCTACACCGCTATCTGCGTAAACATGCATACACCTTCACCGCTATCTGTATAAACATGGAAGTATCTACACCGCTATCTGTATAAACATGGAAATATCTACACCGCTACCTGTATAAACTTGAAAATATCAGCACCGCTATCTGTATGAACATGGAAATATCTACACAGCCATCTGGATGAATATGGAAATATCTACACCGCTATCTGTATGAACAGGGAAATAGCTACACCGCTATCTGTATGAACATGGAAATATCTACACCACTATCTGTATGAAAATGGAAATATCTTCACCGCCATCAGTATGAACATGGATATATCTACACAGCCATCTTGATGAACATGGAAATATCTACACCGCTATATGTATGAACATGGAAATAGCTGCACCGCTATCTGTATGAACATGGAAATATCTACACCGCTATCTGTATGAACATGGAAATATCTTCACCACCATCTGTTCGAACATGGGTATGTCTACACAGCCATCTGGATGAACATGTAAATATCTACACCGCTATCTGTATGAAAATGGAAATATCTACACCGCTATCTGTGTAAACATGCATACATCTTCACCGCTATCTGTATAAACATGGAAATATCTACACAGCTATCTGTATGAACATGGAAATATCTACACCGCTATCTGTTTGAACAGGGAAATATATACACCGCTATCTGCATGAAAATGGAAATATCTACACAGCTATCTGCATATACATGGAAATATCTATACAGCTATCTCTTTACACATGGAAATAACTACACCGCTATCTGTATGAACATGGAAATATCTACACCTCCATCTGTATGAACATGGAAATATCTGCACCGCCATCTCTATGAACATATAAATATCTACACTGCCATCTGTATTAAGAAGGAAATATCTACACCGCTATCTGTATAAACATGGAAATATCTACACTGCTATCTGTATAAACATGGAAATATCTACACCGCTATCTGTATAAACATGAAATATCTACACCGCTACCTGTATAAACATGGAAATATCAGCACCGCTATCGGTATGAACACGGAAATACCTACACCGCTATCTGTATGAACATGGAAATATCTTCACTGCCATCTGTATGAACATGGATATATCTACACAGCCATCTGGATGAACATGGAAATATCTACACCGCTATCTGTATGAACATGGAAATATCTACACAGCCATCTGGATGAACATGAAAATATCTACACCGCTATATGTGTAAACATGCATACATCTTCACCGCTATCTGTATAAACATGGAAATATCAGCACCGCTATCTGTATTATCATGTAAATAGCTACAAAGCCATCTGGATGAACATGGAAAGATCTACACCGCTATCTGTATTAACATGGAAATAGCTACACCGCTATCTGTATGAACATGGAAATATCTACACCACTATCTGTATGAACATGGAAATATCTACACCGCTATCTGTATGAACATGGAAATATCTTCACCGCCATCTGTATGAACTTGGATATATCTACACAGCCATCTGGATGAACATGGAAATATCTACACCGCTATCTGTATGAACATGGAAATAGCTACACTGCTATCCGTATGAACATGGAAATATCTACACCGCTATCTGTATAAACACGGAAATATCTACACCGCTATCTGTATGAAAATGGAAATATCTTCACCGCCATCTGTATGAACATGGCAATATCTACACAGCCATCTGGATGAACATGAAAATATCTACACCGCTATCTGTGTAAACATGCATACATCTTCACCGCTATCTGTATAAACATGGAAATATCTACACCACTACCTGTATAAACATGGAAATACCTACACCGCTATCTCTATGAACATGGAAATATCCACACCGCTATCTGTATGAACATGGAAATAGGTACACCGCTATCTGTATGAACATGGAAATATCTACACCACTATCTGTATGAACATGGAAATGTCTACACCGCTATCTGTTTGAACAGGGAAGTAAATACACCGCTATGTGCTTGAAAATGGAAATATCTACACAGCTACCTGCATATACATGGGAATATCTACACAGCCATCTCTTTACACATGGAAATAACTACACCGCTATCTGTATGAACATGGAAATATATACGCCGCCATCTGTATGAACATGGAAATATCTGCACCGCCATCTGTATGAACATATAAATATCTACACCGCCATCTGTATTAAGATTGAGATAGCTACACCGCTATCTGTATAAACTTGGAAATATCTACACCGCAATCTGTATAAACATGGAAATATCTACACCAGTATCTGTATAAACATGGAAATATCTACACCGCTACCTGTACAAACATGGAAATACCTACACCGCTATCTCTATGAACATGGAAATATCCACACCGCTATCTGTATGAACATGGAAATAGGTACACCGCTATCTGTATGAACATGGAAATATCTACACCACTATCTGTATGAACATGGAAATATCTACACCGCTATCTGTTTGAACAGGGAAGTAAATACACCGCTATCTGCTTGAAAATGGAAATATCTACACAGCTACCTGCATATACATGGGAATATCTACACAGCCATCTCTTTACACATGGAAATAACTACACCGCTATCTGTATGAACATGGAAATATCTACACCGCCATCTGTATGAACATGGAAATATCTGCACCGCCATCTGTATGAACATATAAATATCTACACCGCCATCTGTATTAAGATGGAGATATCTACACCGCTATCTGTATAAACTTGGAAATATCTACACCGCAATCTGTATAAACATGGAAATATCTACACCAGTATCTTTATAAACTTGGAAATATCTACACCGCTACCTGTATAAACATGGAAATATCAGCACCGCTATCTGTATGAACATGTAAATATCTACACCGCTATCTCTATGAACATGGAAATATCTACACCGCTATCTGTATGAACATGGAAATAGCTACACCGCTATCTGTATGAACATGGAAATATCTACACCACTATCTGTATGAACATGGAAATATCTACACCGCTATCTGTATTAACATGGATATATCTACACAGCCATCTGGATGAACATGGAAATATCTTCACCGCTATCTGTATGAACATGGAAATATCTACACCACTATCTGTATGAACATGGAAATATCTACACCGCTATCTGTTTGAACAGGGAAATATATACACCGCTATCTGCATGAAAATGGAAATATCTACACAGCTATCTGCATATACATGGAAATATCTATACAGCTATCTCTTTACACATGGAAATAACTACACCGCTATCTGTATGAACATGGAAATATCTACACCTCCATCTGTATGAACATGGAAATATCTGCACCGCCATCTCTATGAACATATAAATATCTACACAGCCATCTGTATTAAGAAGGAGATATCTACACCGCTATCTGTATAAACATGTAAATATCTACACTGCTATCTGTATAAACATGGAAATATCTACACCGCTATCTGTATAAACATGGAAATATGTATACCGCTACCTGTATAAACATGGAAGTATCAGCACCGCTGTCGGTATAAACATGGCAATATCTACACGGCTATCTGTATGAACATGGAAATATCTGCACCGCTATCTGTATGAACATGGAAATATCTTCACCGCCATCTGTATGAACATGGATATATCTACACAGCCATCTGGATGAACATGAAAATATCTACACCACTATCTGTATGAACATGGAAATATCTACACCGCTATCTGTATGAACATGGAAATATCTACACCGCTATCTGTATGAAAATGGAAATATCTACACCGCTATTTGTATGAACATGGAAATATCTTCTCCGCCATCTGTAAGAACGTAGATATATCTACACAGCCATCTGTATGAACATGGAAATATCTACACCGCTATCTGTATGAACATGGAAATATCTACACCGCTATCTGTGTAAACATGTATTCATCTTCACCGCTATCTGCATGAAAATGGAAATATCCACACAGCTATCTGCATATACTTGGAAATATCTACAAAGCTATCTCTTTACACATGGAAATAACTACACTGCTATCTCTATAAACATGGAAATATCTACACCGCCATCTGTATGAACATGGAAATATCTGCACCGACATCTGTATGAACATATAAATATCTACACCGCCATCTGTATTAAGATGGAGATATCTACACCGCTATCTGTATAAACTTGGAAATATCTACACCGCTTTCTGTATAAACATGGAAATATCTATGCCGCTTTCTGTATAAACAAGGAAATATCTACACTACTACCTGTATAAACATGGAAATATCAGCACCGCTATCTGTATGAACATGTAAATAGCTACACAGCCATCTGGATGAACATGGAAATATCTACACCGCTATCTGTATGAACATGGAAATAGCTACACCGCTATCTGTATGAACATGGAAATATCTACACCACTATCTGTATGAACATGGAAATATCTACACCGCTACCTGTATGAAAATGGAAATATCTTCACCGCCATCTGTATGAACATGGATATATCTACACAGCCATCTGGATGAACATGGAAATATCTACACCGCTATCTGTATGAACATGGATATATCTACACAGCAATCTGGATGAACATGGAAATATCTTCACCGCTACCTGTATGAACATGGAAATATCTACACCACTATCTGTATGAACATGGAAATATCTACACCGCTATCTGTTTGAACAGGGAAATATATACACCGCTATCTGCATGAAAATGGAAATATCTACACAGCTATCTGCATATACATGGAAATATCTATACAGCTATGTCTTTACACATGGACATAACTACACCGCTATCTGTATGAACATGGAAATATCTACACCTCCATCTGTATGAACATGGAAATATCTCCACCGCCATCTCTATGAACATGTAAATATCTACACTGCTATCTGTATAAACATGGAAATATCTACACCGCTATCTGTATAAACATGGAAATATCTACAACGCTACCTGTATAAACATGGAAATATCAGCACAGTTATCGGTATGAACACGGAAATATCTACACCGCTATCTGTATGAACATGGAAATATCTACACCGCTATCTGTATAAACATGGAAATATCTACACCACTATCTGTATGAACATGGAAATATCTACACCGCTGTCTGTTTGAACAGGGAAATATATACACCGCTATCTGAATAAAAATGGAAATATCTACACAGCTATCTGCATATACATGGAAATATCTACACAGCTCTCTGTATGAACATGGAAATATCTGCACCGCCATCTGTATGAACATATAAACATCTACACCGCCATCTGTATTAAGAAGGAGATATCTACACCGCTATCTCTATAAACATGGAAATATCTACACCGCCATCTGTATGAACATGGAAATATCTGCACCGCCATCTGTATGAACATATAAACATTTACACCGCCGTCTGTATTAAGAAGGAGATATCTACACCGCTATCTGTATAAACAAGGAAATATCTACACTGATGTCTGTATAAACATGGAAATATCTACACCGCTATCTGTATGAACATGGAAATATCTACACCGCTACCTGTATAAACATGGAAATAACAGCACCGCTATCGGTATGAAAATGGAAATATCTACACCGCTATGTGTAGGAACATGGAAATATCTACACCGCCATCTGTGTGAACATGGAAATATCTTCACTGCCATCTGTATGAACATGGATATATCTACACAGCCATCTGGATGAACATGGAATTATCTACACCGCTATCAGTATGAACATGGAAATATCTACACTGCTATCCTTGTAAACATGCATACATCTTCACCGCTATCTGTATAAACATGGAAATATCTACACCGCTATCTGTATGAACATCGAAATATCTACACCGCTATCTGTTTGAACATGGAAATATCTACACCGCTATCCGCATGAAAATGGAAATATCTACACAGCTATCTGCATACACATGGAATTATCTACAAAGCTATCTCTTTGCACATGGAAATAACTACACCGCTATCTCTATAAACATGGAAAATCTACACCACCGTCTGTATGAACATGGAAATATCTGCACCGCCATCTGTATGAACATATAAATATCTACACCACCATCTGTATTAAGATGGAGATATCTACACATCTATCTGTGTAAACTTGGAAATATCTACACAGCTATCTGTATAAACATGGAAATATCTACACCACTATCTGTATAAACATGGAAATATCTACACCGCTACCTGTATAAATATGGAAATATCAGCACAGCTATCTGTATGAACATGGAAATATCTACACCGCTATCTCGTTGAACATGGAAATATCTACACCGCTATCTGTATGAACATGGAAATAGCTACACCGCTATCTTTATGAACATGGAAATATATACACCACTATCTGTATGAACATGGAAATATCTACACCGCTATCTGTATGAACATGGATATATCTATACAGCCATCTGGATGAACATGGAAATATCTACACCGCTATCTGTATGAACATGGAAATATCTACACCGCTATCTGTATGAACATGGATATACGTACACAGCCCTCTGGATGAACATGGAAATCTCTACACCGCTATCTGTGTAATCATGCATACATCTTCACCGCTATCTGTATAAACATGGAAATATCTACACCGCTATCTCTATGAACATGGAAATATCTACACCGCTATCTGTTTTAAGATGGAAATATATACAGAGCTATCTGCATGAAAATGGAAATATCTACACAGCTATCTGCATGTAGATGGAAATATCTACACAGCTATCTCTTTACACATTGAAATATCTACACCGCTATCTGAATGAACATGGAAATATCAGCACCGCTATCTGTATGAACATGGAAATACCTACACCGCTATCTGTATGAACATGGAAATATCTACACCGCTATCTGTATGAACATGGATATATCTACACAGCCCTCTGGATGAACATGGAAATATCCACACCGCTATCTGTGTAAACATGCATACATCTTCACCGCTATCTGTATAAAGATGGAAATATCTACACCGCTATCTGTATGAACATGGAAATATCTACACCGCTATCTGTTTGAAGATGGAAATATATACATCGCTATCTGCATGAAAATGGAAATATCTACACAGCTATCTGCATATAGATGGAAATATCTACACAGCAATCTCTTTACACATGGAAATAACTACACCGCTATCTGTATGAACATGGAAATATCTCCACCGCTATCTGTATGAACATGGATATATCTACACAGCCATCTGGATGAACATGGAAATATCTACACCGCTATCTGTGTAAACATGCATACATCTTCACCGCTATCTGTATAAACATGGAAATATCTACACTGCTATCTGTATGAACATGGAAATATCTGCACCGCTATCTGTATGAACATGGAAATATCTACACCGCTATCTGTTTGAACATGGAAATATCTACACCGCTATCTGCATGAAAATGGAAATATCTACAAAGCTATCTGCATATACATGGAAATATCTACACAGCTATCTCTTTACACATGGAAATAACTACACCGCTATCTGTATGAACATGGAAATATCTACACGGCCATCTGTATGAACATGGAAATATCTGCACCGCCATCTGTATGAACATATAAATATCTACACCGCCATCTGTATTAAGATGGAGATATCTACACCGCTATCTGTATAAACATGGAAATATCTACACCGCTATCTGTATAAACATGGAAATATATACACCGCTATCTGTATAAACATGGAAATATATACACCGCTACCTGTATAAACATGGAAATATCAGCACCGCTATCTGTATGAACATGGAAATATCTACACTGCTATCTGTATGAACATGGAAATATCTACACCGCTATCTGTATGAACATGGATATATCTACACAGCCCTCTGGATGAACATGGAAATATCCACACCGCTATCTGTGTAAACATGCATACATCTTCACCGCTATCTGTATAAACATGGAAATATCTACACCGCTATCTCTATGAACATTGAAATATCTACACTGCTATCTGTTTGAAGATGGAAATATATACACCGCTATCTGCATGAAAATGGAAATATCTACACAGCTATCTGCATATAGATGGAAATATCTACACAGATATCTCTTTACTCATGGAAATAACTACACCGCTATCTGTATGAACATGGAAATATCTACACCGCCATCTGTATGAACATGGAAATATCTGCACCGCCATCTTTATGAACATATAAATATCTACACCGCCATCTCTATTGAGATGGAGATATCTACACCGCTATCTGAATAAACATGGAAATATCTAAACCGCTATCTGAATAAACATGGAAATATCTACACCGCCATCTGTATTAAGAAGGAAATATCTAAACCGCTATCTGTATAAACACGGAAATATCAGCACCTCTCTCTGTATGAAAATGGAAATATCTACACCGCTATCTGCATGAACATGGAAATATGTACACTGCTATCTGTAGGAACATGGAAATAGCTACACCGTTATGTGTATGAAAATGGAAATAGCTACACCGCTATCTGTATGAACATGGAAATATCTACACCGCTATCTGTATGAACATGGATATATCTACACAGCCATCTGCATGAACATGGAAATATCTACACCGCTATCTGTATGAACATCGAAATATCTACACCGCTATCTGTATGAACGTGGATATATCTACACAGCCATCTGGATGAACATGGAAATATCTGCACCGCTATCTGTGTAAACATGCATACATCTTCACCACTATCTGTATAAACTTGGAAATATCTGCACCGCTATCGGTATGAACATGGAAATATCTACACCGCTATCTGTATGAACATGGAAATACCTACACCGATATATGTATGAACATGGAAACATCTTCACCGCCATCTGTATGAACATTGATATATCTACACAGCCATCTGGATGAACATGGAAATATCAGCACCGCTGTCTGTATGAACATGGAAATATCTACACCGCTATCTGTATGAACATGGAAATATCAACACCGCTATCTGTATGAACATGGAAAAATCTTCACCGCCATCTGTGAGAACATGGATATATCTACACAGCCATCTGGATGAACATGGAAATATCTACACCGCTATCTGTATGAACATGGAAATATCTACACCGCTATCTGTGTAAACATGCATACATCTTCACCACTGTCTGTATAAACATGGAAATATCTACACCGCTATCAGTATAAACATGGAAATATCTACACCGCTATCTGTATAAACATGGAAATATCTACACCGCTATCTGTATAAACATGGAAATATCTACACCGCTATCTGTATGAACATAGAAATATCTACACCGCTATCTGTATGAACTTGGAAATAGCTACACCGCTATCTGTATGAACATGGAAATGTCCACACCGCTATCTGTATGAACATGGAAATATCTACGCCGCCATCTGGATGAACATCGAAATATCTTCACCGCCATCTGTATGAACATGGTTATATCTACACAGCCATCTGGATGAACATGGAAATATCTACACCGCTATATGTATGAACATGGAACTAGCTACACCGCTATCTGTATGAACATGGAAATATCTACACCGCTATCTGTATGAACATGGAAATATCTACACTGCAATCTGTATGAACATGGAAATATATTCACCGCCATCTGTATGAACATGGATATATCTACACAGCCATCTGGATGAACATGGAAATATCTACACCGCTATATGTATGAACATGGAACTAGCTACACCGCTATCTGTATGAACATGGATATATCTACACAGCCATCTGGATGAACATGGAAATATCTACACCGCTATCTGTATGTACATGGAAATATCTGCACCGCTATCTGTGTAACCATGCATACATCTTCACCGCTATCTGTATAAACATGGAAATATCTAAACCGCTATCTGTATGAACATGGAAATATCTACACCGCTATCTGTTTGAACATGGAAATATCTACACCGCTACCTGTATAAACATGGAAATAGCACCACAATCTGTATGAACATGGAAATATCTACACCACTATCTGTATGAACATGGACATAGCTACACAGCCATCTGCATGAACATAGAAATATCTACAACGCTATCTGTATGAACATGGAAATATCTACACCGCTATCTGTATGAACATGGAAATATCTACACCGCTATCTGTATGAACATATAAATATCTACACCGCCATCTGTATTAAGATGGAGATATCTACACCGCTATCTGAATAAACATGGAAATATCAGCACCGCTATCTGTGTGAACATGGAAATATCTACACAGCCATCTGGATGAATATGGAAATATCTACACCGCTATCTGTATGAACATGGAAATAGCTACACCGCTATCTGTATGAACATGGAAATATCTACACCGCTACCGGTATAAACATGGAAATATCAGCAACGCAATCTGTATGAACATGGAAATATCTACACCGCTATCTATATGAACATGGAAATATCTACACCACTATCTGTACGAAAATGGAAATAGCTACACAGCTATCTCTTTGCACATGGAAATAACTACACCGCTATCTCTATAAACATTGAAATATCTACACCGCCATCTGTATGAACATGGAAATATCTACACCGCTATCTGTATGAACATGGAAATATCTACACCGCTATCTGTATGAACATATAAATATCTACACCGCCATCTGTATTAAGATGGGGATATCTACACCGCTATCTGTATAAACATGGAAATATCAGCACCGCTATCTGTATGAACATGGAAATATCTACACCGCTATCTCTATGAACATGGAAATATCTACACCGCTATCTGCGTAAACATGCATACATCTTCACCGCTATCTGTATAAACATGGAAGTATCTACACCGCTATCTGTATAAACATGGAAATATCTACACCGCTACCTGTATAAACATGAAAATATCAGCACCGCTATCTGTATGAACATGGAAATATCTCCACAGCCATCTGGATGAATATGGAAATATCTACACCGCTATCTGTATGAACAGGGAAATAGCTACACCGCTATCTGTATGAACATGGAAATATCTACACCACTATCTGTATGAACATGGAAATATCTTCACCGCCATCTGTATGAACATGGATATATCTACACAGCCATCTTGATGAACATGGAAATATCTACACCGCTATATGTATGAACATGGAAATAGCTGCACCGCTATCTGTATGAACATGGAAATATCTACACCGCTATCTGTATGAACATGGAAATATCTTCACCACCATCTGGTCGAACATGGGTATGTCTACACAGCCATCTGGATGAACATGTAAATATCTACACCGCTATCTGTATGAAAATGGAAATATCTACACCGCTATCTGTGTAAACATGCATACATCTTCACCGCTCTCTGTATAAACATGGAAATATCTACACAGCTATCTGTATGAACATGGAAATATCTACACCGCTATCTGTTTCTGCATGGGAATATCTACACCGCTGCCTGCATGAAAATGGAAATATCTACACAGCTATCTGCATATACATGGAAATATCTACAAAGCTATCTCTTTACACATGGAAATAACTACACCGCTATCTCTATAAACATGGAAATATCTACACCGCCATCTGTATGAACTTGGAAATATCTGCACCGCCATCTGTATGAACATATAAATATCTGCACCGCCATCTGTATTAAGATGGAGATATCTACACCGCTATCTGTATAAACATGGAAATGTCTACACCGCTATCTGTATAAACATGGAAATATCTACACCGCTATCTGTATAAACATGGAAATATCAGCACCGCTATCTGTATGAACATGGAAATATCTACACCGCTATCTGTATGAACATGGAAATATCTACACCGATATCTGTATGAACATGGAAACATCTTCACCGCCATCTGTATGAACATTGATATATCTATACAGCCATCTGGATGAACATGGAAATATCAGCAGTGCTGTCTGTATGAACATGGAAATATCTACACCGCTATCTGTATGAACATGGAAATTTCAACACCGCTATCTGTATGAACATGGAAATATCTTCACCGCCATCTGTGAGAACATGGATATATCTACACAGCCATCTGGATGAACATGGAAATATCTACACCGCTATCTGTATGAACATGGAAATATCTACACCGCTATCTGTGTAAACATGCATACATCTTCACCACTATCTGTATAAACATGGAAATATCTACACTGCTATCTGTATGAACATGGAAATATCTACACCACTATCTGTTTGAACATGGAAATATCAACACCGGTATCAGCATGAAAATGGAAATATCTACAAAGCTATCTGCATATACATGGAAATATCTGTACAGCTATCTCTTTACACATGGAAATAACTACACCGCTATATCTATAAACATGGAAATATCTACACCGCCATCTGTATGAACATGGAAATATCTACACCGCCGTCTGTATGAACATATAAATATCTACACCGCCATCTGTATTAAGATGAAGATATCTACACCGCTATCTGTATAAACATGGAAATATCTACACCGCTATCTGTATAAACATGGAATTATCTACACCGCTATCTGTATAAACATGGAAATATCTACACCGCTATCTGTATGAACATAGAAATATCTACACTGCTATCTGTATGAACTTGGAAATAGCTACACCGCTATCTGTATGAACATGGAAATGTCCACACCGCTATCTGTATGAACATGGAAATATCTACGCCGCCATCTGTATGAACATCGAAATATCTTCACCGCCATCTGTATGAACATGGTTATATCTACACAGCCATCTGGATGAACATGGAAATATCTACACCGCTATATGTATGAACATGGAAATAGCTTCACCGCTATCTGTATGAACATGGAAATATCTACACCGCTATCTGTATGAACATGGAAATATCTACACTGCAATCTGTATGAACATGGAAATATATTCACTGCCATCTGTATGAACATGGATATATCTACACAGCCATCTGGATGAACATGGAAATATCTACACCGCTATCTGTATGTACATGGAAATATCTGCACCGCTATCTGTGTAACCATGCATACATCTTCACCGCTATCTGTATAAACATGGAAATATCTAAACCGCTATCTGTATGAACATGGAAATATCTACACCGCTATCTGTTTGAACATGGAAATATCTACACCGCTACCTGTATAAACATGGAAATATCAGCACCGCAATCTGTATGAACATGGAAATATCTACACCACAATCTGTATGAACATGGAAATAGCTACACCGCTATCTGTGTAAACATGCATACATCTTCACCACTGTCTGTATAAACATGGAAATATCTACACCGCTATCAGTATAAACATGGAAATATCTACACCGCTATCTGTATAAACATGGAAATATCTACACCGCTATCTGTATAAACATGGAAATATCTACACCGCTATCTGTATGAACATAGAAATATCTACACCGCTATCTGTATGAACTTGGAAATAGCTACACCGCTATCTGTATGAACATGGAAATGTCCACACCGCTATCTGTATGAACATGGAAATATCTACGCCGCCATCTGGATGAACATCGAAATATCTTCACCGCCATCTGTATGAACATGGTTATATCTACACAGCCATCTGGATGAACATGGAAATATCTACACCGCTATATGTATGAACATGGAACTAGCTACACCGCTATCTGTATGAACATGGAAATATCTACACCGCTATCTGTATGAACATGGAAATATCTACACTGCAATCTGTATGAACATGGAAATATATTCACCGCCATCTGTATGAACATGGATATATCTACACAGCCATCTGGATGAACATGGAAATATCTACACCGCTATATGTATGAACATGGAACTAGCTACACCGCTATCTGTATGAACATGGATATATCTACACAGCCATCTGGATGAACATGGAAATATCTACACCGCTATCTGTATGTACATGGAAATATCTGCACCGCTATCTGTGTAACCATGCATACATCTTCACCGCTATCTGTATAAACATGGAAATATCTAAACCGCTATCTGTATGAACATGGAAATATCTACACCGCTATCTGTTTGAACATGGAAATATCTACACCGCTACCTGTATAAACATGGAAATAGCACCACAATCTGTATGAACATGGAAATATCTACACCACTATCTGTATGAACATGGACATAGCTACACAGCCATCTGCATGAACATAGAAATATCTACAACGCTATCTGTATGAACATGGAAATATCTACACCGCTATCTGTATGAACATGGAAATATCTACACCGCTATCTGTATGAACATATAAATATCTACACCGCCATCTGTATTAAGATGGAGATATCTACACCGCTATCTGAATAAACATGGAAATATCAGCACCGCTATCTGTGTGAACATGGAAATATCTACACAGCCATCTGGATGAATATGGAAATATCTACACCGCTATCTGTATGAACATGGAAATAGCTACACCGCTATCTGTATGAACATGGAAATATCTACACCGCTACCGGTATAAACATGGAAATATCAGCAACGCAATCTGTATGAACATGGAAATATCTACACCGCTATCTATATGAACATGGAAATATCTACACCACTATCTGTACGAAAATGGAAATAGCTACACAGCTATCTCTTTGCACATGGAAATAACTACACCGCTATCTCTATAAACATTGAAATATCTACACCGCCATCTGTATGAACATGGAAATATCTACACCGCTATCTGTATGAACATGGAAATATCTACACCGCTATCTGTATGAACATATAAATATCTACACCGCCATCTGTATTAAGATGGGGATATCTACACCGCTATCTGTATAAACATGGAAATATCAGCACCGCTATCTGTATGAACATGGAAATATCTACACCGCTATCTCTATGAACATGGAAATATCTACACCGCTATCTGCGTAAACATGCATACATCTTCACCGCTATCTGTATAAACATGGAAGTATCTACACCGCTATCTGTATAAACATGGAAATATCTACACCGCTACCTGTATAAACATGAAAATATCAGCACCGCTATCTGTATGAACATGGAAATATCTCCACAGCCATCTGGATGAATATGGAAATATCTACACCGCTATCTGTATGAACAGGGAAATAGCTACACCGCTATCTGTATGAACATGGAAATATCTACACCACTATCTGTATGAACATGGAAATATCTTCACCGCCATCTGTATGAACATGGATATATCTACACAGCCATCTTGATGAACATGGAAATATCTACACCGCTATATGTATGAACATGGAAATAGCTGCACCGCTATCTGTATGAACATGGAAATATCTACACCGCTATCTGTATGAACATGGAAATATCTTCACCACCATCTGGTCGAACATGGGTATGTCTACACAGCCATCTGGATGAACATGTAAATATCTACACCGCTATCTGTATGAAAATGGAAATATCTACACCGCTATCTGTGTAAACATGCATACATCTTCACCGCTCTCTGTATAAACATGGAAATATCTACACAGCTATCTGTATGAACATGGAAATATCTACACCGCTATCTGTTTCTGCATGGGAATATCTACACCGCTGCCTGCATGAAAATGGAAATATCTACACAGCTATCTGCATATACATGGAAATATCTACAAAGCTATCTCTTTACACATGGAAATAACTACACCGCTATCTCTATAAACATGGAAATATCTACACCGCCATCTGTATGAACTTGGAAATATCTGCACCGCCATCTGTATGAACATATAAATATCTGCACCGCCATCTGTATTAAGATGGAGATATCTACACCGCTATCTGTATAAACATGGAAATGTCTACACCGCTATCTGTATAAACATGGAAATATCTACACCGCTATCTGTATAAACATGGAAATATCAGCACCGCTATCTGTATGAACATGGAAATATCTACACCGCTATCTGTATGAACATGGAAATATCTACACCGATATCTGTATGAACATGGAAACATCTTCACCGCCATCTGTATGAACATTGATATATCTATACAGCCATCTGGATGAACATGGAAATATCAGCAGTGCTGTCTGTATGAACATGGAAATATCTACACCGCTATCTGTATGAACATGGAAATTTCAACACCGCTATCTGTATGAACATGGAAATATCTTCACCGCCATCTGTGAGAACATGGATATATCTACACAGCCATCTGGATGAACATGGAAATATCTACACCGCTATCTGTATGAACATGGAAATATCTACACCGCTATCTGTGTAAACATGCATACATCTTCACCACTATCTGTATAAACATGGAAATATCTACACTGCTATCTGTATGAACATGGAAATATCTACACCACTATCTGTTTGAACATGGAAATATCAACACCGGTATCAGCATGAAAATGGAAATATCTACAAAGCTATCTGCATATACATGGAAATATCTGTACAGCTATCTCTTTACACATGGAAATAACTACACCGCTATATCTATAAACATGGAAATATCTACACCGCCATCTGTATGAACATGGAAATATCTACACCGCCGTCTGTATGAACATATAAATATCTACACCGCCATCTGTATTAAGATGAAGATATCTACACCGCTATCTGTATAAACATGGAAATATCTACACCGCTATCTGTATAAACATGGAATTATCTACACCGCTATCTGTATAAACATGGAAATATCTACACCGCTATCTGTATGAACATAGAAATATCTACACTGCTATCTGTATGAACTTGGAAATAGCTACACCGCTATCTGTATGAACATGGAAATGTCCACACCGCTATCTGTATGAACATGGAAATATCTACGCCGCCATCTGTATGAACATCGAAATATCTTCACCGCCATCTGTATGAACATGGTTATATCTACACAGCCATCTGGATGAACATGGAAATATCTACACCGCTATATGTATGAACATGGAAATAGCTTCACCGCTATCTGTATGAACATGGAAATATCTACACCGCTATCTGTATGAACATGGAAATATCTACACTGCAATCTGTATGAACATGGAAATATATTCACTGCCATCTGTATGAACATGGATATATCTACACAGCCATCTGGATGAACATGGAAATATCTACACCGCTATCTGTATGTACATGGAAATATCTGCACCGCTATCTGTGTAACCATGCATACATCTTCACCGCTATCTGTATAAACATGGAAATATCTAAACCGCTATCTGTATGAACATGGAAATATCTACACCGCTATCTGTTTGAACATGGAAATATCTACACCGCTACCTGTATAAACATGGAAATATCAGCACCGCAATCTGTATGAACATGGAAATATCTACACCACAATCTGTATGAACATGGAAATAGCTACACAGCCATCTGCATGAACATAGAAATATCTACACCGCTATCTGTATGAACATGGAAATATCTACACCGCTATCTGTATGAACATGGAAATATCTACAACGCTATCTGTATGAACATATAAATATCTACACCGCCATCTGTATTAAGATGGAGATATCTACACCGCTATCTGTATAAACATGGAAATATCAGCACTGCTATCTGTATGAACATGGAAATATCTACACAGCCATCTTGATGAATACGGAAATATCTACACTGCTATCTGTATGAACATGGAAATAGCTACACCGCTATCTGTATGAACATGGAAATATCTACACCGCTACCTGTATCAACATGGAAATATCAGCACCGCAATCTGTATGAACATGGAAATATCTACACCGCTATCTGTATGAACATGGAAATATCTACACCACTATCTGTATGAACATGGAAATAGCTACACAGCCATCTGCATGAACATAGTAATATCTACACCGCTATCTGTATGAACATGGAAATATCTACACCGCTATTTGTATGAACATGGAAATATCTACACCGCTATCTGTTTCAGCAGGGGAATATCTACACTGCTGTCTGCATGAAAATGGAAATATCTAAACAGCTATCTGCTTATACATGGAAATATCTACAAAGCTATCTCTTTACACATGGAAATAATTACACCGCTATCTCTATAAACATGGAAAAATCTACACCGCCATCTGTATGAACTTGGAGATATCTGCACCGCCATCTGTATGAACATATAAATATCTGCACCGCCATCTGTATTAAGATGGAGATATCTACACCGCTATCTGTATAAACATGGAAATATCTACACCGCTATCTGTATAAACATGGAAATATCTACACCGCTATCTGTATAAACATGGAAATATCAGCACCGCTATCTGTATGAACATGGAAATATCTACACCGATATCTGTATGAACATGGAAACATCTTCACCGCCATCTGTATAAACATTGAAATATCTACACAGCCATCTGGATGAACATGGAAATATCAGCACCGCTGTCTGTATGAACATGGAAATATCTACACCGCTATCTGTATGAACATGGAAATATCAACACCGCTATCTGTATGAACATGGAAAAATCTTCACCGCCATCTCTGAGAACATGGATATATCTACACAGCCATCTGGATGAACATGGAAATATCTACACCGCTGTCTCTATGAACATGGAAATATCTACACCACTATCTGTGTAAACATGCATACATCTTCACCACTATCTGTATAAACATGGAAATATCTACAGTGCTATCTGTATGAACATGGAAATATCTACACCACTATCTGTTTGAACATGGAAATATCAACACCGGTATCAGCATGAAAATGGAAATATCTACAAAGCTATCTGCATATACATGGAAATATCTATACAGCTATGTCTTTACACATGGAAATAACTACACCGCTATCTCTATAAACATGGAAATATCTACACCGCCATCTGTATGAACATGGAAATATCTACACCGCCGTCTGTATGAACATATAAATATCTACACCGCCATCTGTATTAAGATGAAGATATCTACACAGCTATCTGTATAAACATGGAAATATCTACACCGCTATCTGTATAAACATGGAAATATCTACACCGCTATCTGTATAAACATGGAAATATCTACACCGCTATCTGTATGAACATAGAAATATCTACACCGCTATCTGTATGAACTTGGAAATAGCTACACCGCTATCTGTATGAACATGGAAATGTCCACACCGCTATCTGTATGAACATGGAAATATCTACGCCGCCATCTGTATGAACATCGAAATATCTTCACCGCCATCTGTATGAACATGGTTATATCTACACAGCCATCTGGATGAACATGGAAATATCTACACCGCTATATGTATGAACATGGAACTAGCTACACCGCTATCTGTATGAACATGGAAATATCTACACCGCTATCTGTATGAACATGGAAATATCTACACTGCAATCTGTATGAACCTGGAAATATATTCACCGCCATCTGTATGAACATGGATATATCTACACAGCCATCTGGATGAACATGGAAATATCTACACCGCTATCTGCATGTACATGGAAATATCTGCACCGCTATCTGTGTAACCATGCATACATCTTCACCGCTATCTGTATAAACATGGAAATATCTAAACCGCTATCTGTATGAACATGGAAATATCTACACCGCTGTCTGTTTGAACATGGAAATATCTACACCGCTACCTGTATAAACATGGAAATATCAGCGCCGCAATCTGTATGAGCATGGAAATATCTACACCACAATCTGTATGAACATGGAAATAGCTACACAGCCATCTGCATGAACATAGAAATATCTAAACCGCTATCTGTATGAACATGGAAATATCTACACCGCTATCTGTATGAACATGGAAATATCTACACCGCTATCTGTATGAACATATAAATATCTACACCGCCATCTGTATTAAGATAGAGATATCTACACCGCTATCTGTATAAACATGGAAATATGAGCACCGCTATCTGTATGAACATGGAAATATCTACACAGCCATCTGGATGAATATGGAAATATCTACACCGCTATCTGTATGAACATGGAAATAGCTACACCGCAATCTGTATGAACATGGAAATATCTACACCGCTATCTGTATGAACATGGAAATATCTACACCACTATCTGTATGAACATGGAAATAGCTACACAGCCATCTGCATGAACATAGAAATATCTACACCGCTATCTGTATGAACATGGAAATATCTACACCGCTATTTGTATGAACATGGAAATATCTAAACCGCTATCTGTATGAACATATAAATATCTACACCGCCATCTGTATTAAGATGGAGATATCTACACCGCTATCTGTATAAACATGGAAATATCTACACCGATGTCTGTATGAACATGGAAATATCTTCACCGCCATCTGTATGAACATGGTTATATCTACACTGCAATCTGGATGAACATGGAAATATCTACACCGCTATCTGTATGAACATGGAAATATCTACACTGCTATCTGCGTAAACATGCATACACCTTCACCGCTATCTGTATAAACATGGAAGTATCTACACCAATATCTATATAAACATGGAAATATCTACACCGCTACCTGTATAAACATGAAAATATCAGCACCGCTATCTGTATGAACATGGAAATATCTACACAGCCATCTGGATGAATATGGAAATATCTACACCGCTATCTGTATGAACAGGGAAATAGCTACACCGCTATCTGTATTAACATGGAAATATCTACACCACTATCTGTATGAACATGGAAATATCTTCACCGCCATCTGTATGAACATGGATATATCTACACTGCCATCTGGATGAACATCAAATATCCACACCGCTATATGTATGAACATGGAAATAGCTGCACCGCTATCTGTACGAACATGGAAATAGATACACCACTATCTGTATGAACATGAAAATATCTACACCGCTATCTGTATGAACATGGAAATATCTTCACCACCATCTGTACGAACATGGGTATGTCTGCACAGCCATCTGGATTAACATGGAAATATCTACACTGCTATCTGTATGAAAATGGAAATATCTACACCGCTATCTGTGTAAACATGCATACATATTCACCGCTATCTGTATAAACATGGAAATATCTACACAGCTATCTGTATGAACATGGAAATATCTACACAGCCATCTGGATGAATATGGAAATATCTACACCGATATCTGTATGAACATGGAAACATCTTCACCGCCATCTGTATGAACATGGATATATCTACACAGCCATCTCGATGAACATGGAAATATCAGCACAGCTGTCTGTATGAACATGGAAATATCTACACCACTATCTGTTTGAACATGGAAATATCTACACAAGTATCAGCATGAAAATGGAAATATCTACAAAGCTATCTGCATATACATGGAAATATCTATACAGCTATCTCTTTACACATGGAAATAACTACACCGCTATCTCTATAAACATGGAAATATCTACACCGCCATCTGTATGAACATGGAAATATCTACACCGCCGTCTGTATGAACATATAAATATCTACACCGCCATCTGTATTAAGATTACGATATCTACTCCGCAATCTGTATAAACATGGAAATATCTATACCGCTATCAGTATAAACATGGAAATATCTACACCGCTATCTGTATAAACATGGAAATATCTACACCGATATCTGTATGAACATAGAAATATCTACACCGCTATCTGTATGAACATGGAAATAGCTACACCGCTATCTGTATGAACATGGAAATGTCCACACCGCTATCTGTATGAACATGGAAATATCTACGCCGCCATCTGTATGAACATGGAAATATCTTCACCGCCATCTGTATGAACATGGATATATCTACACAGCCATCTGGATGAACATGGAAATATCTACACCGCTATATGTATGAACATGGAAATAGCTACACCGCTATCTGTATGAACATGGAAATATCTACACCGCTATCTGTATGAACATGGAAATATCTACACTGCTATCTGTATGAACATGGAAATATATTCACCGCCATCTGTATGAACATGGATATATCTACACAGCCATCTGGATGAACATGGAAATATATACACCGCTATCTGTATGTACATGGAAATATCTGCACCGCTATCTGTTTAACCATGCATACATCTTCACCGCTATCTGTATAAACATGGAAATATCTAAACCGCTATCTGTATGAACATGGAAATATCTACACCACTATCTGTTTGAACATGGAAATATCTACACCGCTACCTGTATAAACATGGAAATATCAGCACCGCAATCTGTATGAACATGGAAATATCTACACCGCTATCTGTATGAACATGGAAATATCGACACCGCTATCTGTATGAACATATAAATATCTACACCGCCATCTGTATTAAGATGGAGATATCTACACCGCTATCTGTATAAACATGGAAATATCAGCACCGCTATCTGTATGAACATGGAAATATCTACACAGCCATCTGGATGAATATGGAAATATCTACACCGCTATCTGTATGAACATGGAAATAGCTACACCGCTATCAGTAGGAACATGGAAATATCTACACCACTATCTGTATGAACATGGAAATATCTTCACCGTCATCTATATGAACATGGATATATCTACACAGCCATCTGGATGAACATGGAAATATCTACACCGCTATATGTATGAACATGGAAATAGCTACACCGCTATCTGTACGAACATGGAAATAGCTACACCGCTATCTGTATGAACATGGAAATATCTACACCGCTATCTGTATGAACATGGAAATATCTTCACCGCCATCTGTACGAACATGGGTATGTCTACACAGCCATCTGGATGAACATGGAAATATCTACACCGCTATCTGTATGAAAATGGAATTATCTACACCGCTATCTGTGTAAACATGCATACATCTTCACCGCTATCTGTATAAACATGGAAATATCTACACAGCTATCTGTATGAACATGGAAATATCTTCACCGCTATCTGTTTCAGCATGGAAATATCTACACCGCTGTCTGCATGAAAATGGAAATATCTACACAGCTATCTGCATATACATGGAAATATCTACAAAGCTATCTCTTTACACATGGAAATAACTACACCGCTATCTCTATAAACATGGAAATATCTACACCGACATCTGTATGAACGTGGAAATATCTGCACCGCCATCAGTATGAACATATAAATATCTGCACCGCCATCTGTATTAAGATGGAGATATCTACACCGCTATCTGTATAAACATGGAAATATCTACACCGCTATCTGTATAAACATGGAAATATCTACACTGCTATCTGTATAAACATGGAAATACCTACACCGCTATCTGTATAAACATGGAAATACCAGCACCGCTATCTGTATGAACATGGAAATATCTACACCGCTATCTGTATGAACATGGAAATATCTACACCGATATCTGTATGAACATGGAATCATCTTCACCGCCATCTGTATGAACATAGATATATCTACACAGCCATCTGGATGAACATGGAAATATCTACACCGCTATCTGTATGAACATGGAAATATCTACACCGCTATCTGTGTAAACATGCATACATCTTCACCACTATCTGTATAAACATGGAAATATCTACACTGCTATCTGTATGAACATGGAAATATCTACACCACTATCTGTTTGAACATGGAAATATCTACACCGGTATCAGCATGAAAATGGAAATATCTACAAAGCTATCTGCATATACATGGAAATATCTATACAGCTATCTCTTTACACATGGAAATAACTTCACCGCTATCTCTATAAACATGGAAATATCTACACCGCCATCTGTATGAACATGGAAATATCTACACCGCCGTCTGTATGAACATATAAATATCCACACCGCCATCTGTATTAAGATGAAGATATCTACACCGCTATCTGAATAAACATGGAAATATCTATACCGCTATCTGTATATACATGGAAATATCTACACCGCTATCTCTATAAACATGGAAATATCTACACCGCTATCTGTATGAACATAGAAATATCTACACCGCTATCTGTATGAACATGGAAATAGCTACACCGCTATCTGTATGAACATGGAATTGTCCACACAGCTATCTGTATGAACATGGAAATATCTATGCTGCCATCTGTATGAACATGGAAATATATTCACCGCCATCTGTATGAACATGGATATATCTACAGAGCCATCTGGATGAACATGGAAATTTCTACACCGCTATATGTATGAACATGGAAATAGCTACACCGCTATCTGTATGAACATGGAAATACCTACACCGCTATCTGTATGAACATGGAAATATCTACACTGCTATCTGTATGAACATGGAAATATATTCACTGCCATCTGTATGAACATGGATATATCTACACAGCCATCTGGATTAACATGGAAATATCTACACCGCTATCTGTATGTACATGGAAATATCTGCACCGCTATCTGTGTAACCATGCATACATCTTCACCGCTATCTGTATAAACATGGAAATATCTAAACCGCTATCTGTATGAACATGGAAATATCTACACCGCTATCTGTTTGAACATGGAAATATCTACACCGCTATCTGCATGAAAATGGAAATATCTACACAGCTATCTGCATATACATGGAAATATCTACAAATCTATTTCTTTACACATGGAAATAACTACGCCGCGATCTCTATAAACATGGAAATATGTACACCGCAATCTGTATGAACATGGAAATATCTGCACCGCCATCTGTATGAAGATATAAACACCTACACCGCCATCTGTATTAAGATGGAGATATCTACACCGCTATCTGTATAAACATGGAAATATCTACACCGCTATCTGTATAAACATGGAAATATCTACACGGCTATCTGTATGAACAAGGAAATATTTACACCGCTACCTGTATAAACATGGAAATATCAGCACCTCTATCTGTATGAAGATGGAAATATCTACAGTGCCATCTGGATGAACATGGAAATATCTACACCACTATCTGTATGAACATGGAAATATCTGCACCGCTATCTGTACGAACATGGAATTATCTACACCGCTATCTGTATGAACATGGAAATATCTACACCGCTATCTGTATAAACATGGAAATATCTACACCGCTATCTCTATAAACATGGAAATATCAGCACCGCTATCTGTATGAACATGGAAATATCTACACCGCTATCTGCATGAACATGGAAATATCTACACCGATATCTGTATGACCATGGAAATATCTTCACCGCCTTCTGTATGAACATGGATATATCTACACAGCCATCTGGATGAACATGGAAATATCTACACCACTATCTGTATGAACATGTAAACACCTACACCGCTATCTGTGTAAACATGCATACATCTTCACCACTATCTGTATAAACATGGAAATATCTACACCGCTATCTGTATAAGCATGGAAATATGTACAACACTACCTGTATAAACATGGAAATATCAGCACCGCTATCTGTATGAACATGGAAATATCTACACAGCCATCTGGATGAATATGGAAATATCAGCACCGCTATCTGTATGAACATGGATATGTCTTCACAGCCATCTGGATGAACATGGAAATATCTACACCGCTATCTGTATGAACATGGAAATATCTACACCGCTATCTGTGTAAACAAGTATACATCTTCACCGCTATCTGTATAAACATGGAAATATCTTCACCGCTATCTGTGTGAACATGGAAATATCTACACCGCTATCTGTTTGAGCATGGAATTATCTACACCGCTATCTGCATGAAAATGGAAATATCTACACAGCTATCTGCATATACATGGAAATATCTACAAAGCTATCTCATTACACATGGAAATAACTACACCGATGTCTCAATAAACATGGAAATATCTACACCGCCATCTGTATGAACATGGAAATATCAGCAATGCTATCTGTATGTACATGGATATGTCTACACAGCAATCTGGATGAACATGGAAATATCTACACCGCTATCTGTATGAACATGGAAATATCTACACCGCTATCTGTGTAAAAAAGGATACAACTTCACCGCTATCTCTATAAACATGGAAATATCTACACCGCTATCTGTATGAACATGGAAATATCTACGCCGCTATCTGTTTGAGCATGGAAATATCTACACCGCTATCTGCATGAAAATGGAAATATCTACACAGCTATCTGCATATACATGGAAATATCTACAAAGTTATCTCTTTACACATGGAAATAACTACACCGATATCTCTATAAACATGGAAATATCTACACCGCCATCTCTATGAACATGGAAATATCAGCACCGCTATCTGTATGAACATGGAAATATTTACACCGCTATCTGTATAAACATGGAAATATCTACACCGCTATCTGTATAAACATGGAAATATCTACACCGCTATCTGTATGAACATGGAAATATCTGAACCGCCATCTCTATGAACATATAAATATCTGCACAGCCATCTGTATTAAGATGGAGATATCTACACCGCTATCTGTATAAATATGGAAATATCTACACCGCTATCTGTATAAACATGGAAATATCTACACCGATATCTGTATGAAGATGGAAATACCTTCACCACCTTCTGTATGAACATAGATATATCTACACAGCCATCTGGATGAACATGGAAATATCAGCACCGATGTCTGTATGAACATGGAAATATCTACACCGCTATCTGTATGAACATGGAAATATCTACACCGCTATCTGTATGAACATGGAAATATCTTCACCGCCATCTGTATGAACATGGATATATCTACACAGCCATCTAGATGAACATGGAAATATCTACACCGCTATCTGTATGAACATGGAAATATCTACACCGCTATCTGTGTAAACATGCATACATCTTCACCGCTATCTGTATAAACATGGAAATATCTTCACCGCTATCTGTTTGAACATGGAAATATCTAAACCGCTATCTGCATGAAAATGGAAATATCTACACAGCGATCTGCATATACATGGAAATATCTACAAAGCTATCTCTTTACACATGGAAATAACTACAGGGCTATCTCTATAAACATACAAATATCTACACCGCCATCTGCATGAACATGGAAATATCTGAACTGCCACCTCTATGAACATATAAATAGCTGCACCGCCATCTATATTAAGATGGAGATATCTACACCGCTATCTGTATAAACTTGGAAATATCTACACCGCTATCTGTATAAACATGGAAATATCTACAACGCAATCTGTATAAACATGGAAATATCTACACCGCTACCTGAACAAACATGGAAATATCAGCACCGCTATCTGTATGAACATGGAAATATCTACACCGCTATCTCTATGAACATGGAAATTTCTACACCACTATCTGTATGAACATGGAAATAGCTACACCGCTATCTGTATGAACATGGAAATATCTACACCGCTATCTGTTTGAACATGGAAATATCTACACCGCTATCTGTATGAACATGGAAATAGCTACACCGCTATCTGTATGAACATGGAAATATCTACAGCACTATCTGTATGAAGATGGAAATAACTACACCGCTATCTGTATGAACATGGATATATCTACACAGCCATCTGGATTAACATGGAAATATCTACACCGCTATCTGTATGAACATGGAAATATCTACACCGGTATCTGTGTAAACATGCATACTTCTTCACTGCTATCTGTATGAACATGGAAATATCTTCACCACTATCTGTATGAACATGGAAATCTCTACACCGCTATCTGTATGAACATGGAAATATCTTCACCGCCATCTGTATGAACATGGATATATCTACAAAGCCATATGGATGAACATGGAAATATCTACACCGCTATATGCATGAACATGGAAATAGCTACACTGCTATCTGTATGAACATGGAAGTAGCCACACCGCCATCTGTATGAACATGGAAATATCTGCACCGCCATCTGTATGAACATATACATATCTACACCGCCATCTGTATTAAGATGGAGATATCTACACCGCTGTCTGTATAAACCTGGAAATAACTACACCGCTATCTGTATAAACATGGAAATATCCACACCTCTATCTGTATGAACATGGAAGTAGCTACACCGCTATCTGTATGAACATGGAAATATCTACACCACTATCTGTAAGGACATGGAAATATCTACACCGTTATCTGTATGAACATGGATATATCTACACAGCCTTCTGGATGAACATTTAAATATCTACACCGCTATCTGTATGAACATGGAAATATCTACACCGCTATCTGTGTAAACTTGCATACAACTTCACCCCTATCTGTATAAACATGGAAATATCTACACCGCTATCTGTATGAACATGGAAATATCTTCACCGCCATCTGTATGAACATGGATATGTCTACACAGCCATCTGGATGAACATGGAAATATCTACACCGCGATCTGTATGAACATGGAAATATCTACACCGCTATCTGTGTAAACATGCATACATCTTCACCGCTATCTGTATAAACATGGAAATATCTTCAACGCTATCTGTATGAACATGGAAATATCTACACCTCTATCTGTTTGAACATGGAAATATCTAAACCGCTATCTGCATGAAAATAGAAATATCTACACAGCTATCTGCATATAC
The DNA here is from genome assembly GCF_029281585.2 of Gorilla gorilla gorilla. NCBI lineage: Eukaryota > Metazoa > Chordata > Mammalia > Primates > Hominidae > Gorilla > Gorilla gorilla. Next base: position 837,498 of record NC_086017.1, read on the forward strand.
ATGGAAATATCTACAAAGTTATCTCTTTACACAAGGATATAACTACACCGCTATCTCTATAAACACGGAAATATCTACACCGCCATCTGTATGAACATGGAAATATCACCACCGCCATCTGTATGAACATATAAATACCTACACCGCCATCTGTATTAAGATTGGAGATATCTACACCGCTCTCTGTATAAACATGGAAATATCTACACCGCTACCTGTATAAACATGGAAATATCAGCACCTCTATCAGTATGAACATGGAAATGTCTACACCGCTATCTGTACGAACATGGAAATATCTACACCGCTATCTGTATGAACATGGAAGTAGCTACACCGCTATCTGTATGAAGATGGAAATATCTACATCACTATCTGTATGGACATGGAAATATCTACACCGTTATCTGTATGAACATGGATATATCTACACAGCCTTCTGGATGAACATTTAAATATCTACACCGCTATCTGTATGAACATGGAAATATCTACACCGCTATCTGTGTAAACTTGCATACAACTTCACCCCTATCTGTATAAACATGGAAATATCTACACCGCTATCTGTATGAACATGGAAATATCTACACCGCTATCTGTTTGAACATGGAAATATTTAAACCGCTATCTGCATGAAAATGGAAATATCTACACTGCTATCTGCATATACATTTAAATATCTACACAGCTATCTCTTTACACATGGAAATAACTACACCACTATCTGTATGAACATGGAAATATCTACACCGCTATCTGTATGAAGATGGAAATATCTTCACCGCTATCTGTATGAACATGGAAATATCTACACCGCTATCTGTATGAACATGGAAATATCTACACCACTATCTGTGTAAACATGCATACATCTTCACCGCTATCTGTTTGAACATGGAAATATCTACACCGCTATCTGTATGAACATGGAAATGTCTACACCGCTATCTGTATGAACATGGAAATATCTACAGCACTATCTGTATGAACATGGAAATAACTACACCGCTATCTGTATGAACATGGATATATCTACACTGCCATCTGGATTAACATGGAAATATCTACACCGCTATCTGTATGAACATGGAAATATCTACACCGCTATCTGTGTAAACATGCATACATCTTCACCGCTATCTGTATGAACATGGAAATATCTACACCACTATCTGTATGAACATGGAAATATCTACACCGCTATCTGTATGAACATGGAAATATCTACACTGCTATCTGTTTGAACATGGAAATATTTAAACCGCTATCTGCATGAAAATGGAAATATCTACACAGCTATCTGCATATACATGGAAATATCTACACAGCTATCTCTTTACACATGGAAATAACTACACCGCTATCTCTATAAACATGGAAATATCTACACCGCCATCTGTATGACCATGGAAATATCTGCACCGCCATCTGTATGAACATATAAATATCTACACCGCCAACTGTATTAAGATGGAGATACCTACACCGCTATCTGTATAAACATGGAAATATCTACACCGCTGTCTGTATAAACATGGAAATATCTACACCACTATCTGTATAAACATGGAAATATCAGCACCGCTATCTGTATGAAGATGGACATATCAGCCCCTCTATCTGTATGAACATGGAAGTATCTACACCGCTATCTCTATGAACATGGAAATATCTACACCGCTATCTGTGTAAACTTGCATACAACTTCACCGCTATCTGTATAAACATGGAAATATGTACATCGCTATCTGTATGAACATGGAAATATCTACACCGCCATCTGTATGAACATGGAAATATCTGCACCGCCATCAGTATTAACATACAAATATCTACACCGCCATCTGTATTTAGATGGAGATATCTTCACTGCTATCTGTATAAACCTGGAAATATCTACATCGCCATCTGTATGAACGTGGAAATGTCTAAACCGCCATCTCTATAAACATGTAAATATCTACACCCCCCTCTGTAGGAACATGGAAATATCTACAACGCTATCTGCTTAAACATTGAAATATCTACACCGCTATCTGCCTAAAACTGGAAATATCTACACCGCTATCTGCATAAACTTGGAAATATCTACACCGCTGTCTGTGTAAACATGGAAATATCAAAACCACAAACTGTAGGAACATGGAAATATCTACACGACTATCTCCATAAACATGGAAATATCTACACAGCTATCTGTATAAACATGGAAATATCTACACAGCTATCTGTATGAACATGGAAATATCTACACCGCTATCTGTATAAACATGGAAATATCTACACAGCCATCTGTAGGAACATGTAAATATCTACCCCACTATCTCTATAAACATGGAAATATCTACACTGCTATCCGTATAAATATGGAAATATCTACACCGCTATCTGTGTAAACATGGAAAGATCTACATCGCTATCTCTGAAAACATGGAAAGATCTAAAGCATTATGTGTATAAAGACGTAAATATCTACACTGCTATCTGTATAAACATGGAAATATCTACGCAGCCATCTGTAGGAACATGTAAATATCTACACAGTTATCTGTATACACATGGAAATATCTACACAGCTATCTGTGTAAACTTGGAAATATCTACACCGCTATCTGTGTAAACATGGAAATATCTACACCGCTATCTCTGTAAACATGGAAATATCTACAGAGTCATCTGTATACATCTGTATAAACATGGAAATATCTACACCGTTATCTGTGTAAACATGGAAATATCTACACCGTTATCTGTGTAAACATGGAAATATCTACATCGCTATCTCTGAAAACATGGAAAGACCTACACCATTATGTGTATAAAGACGGAAATATCTACACCGCTATCTGTATAAACATGGAAATATCTACACCGCCATCTGTATGAACGTGGAAATGTCTAAACCGCCATCTCTATAAACATGTAAATATCTACACCCCCCTCTGTAGGAACATGGAAATATCTACAACGCTATCTGCTTAAACATTGAAATATCTACACCACTATCTGCCTAAAACTGGAAATATCTACACCGCTATCTGCATAAACTTGGAAATATCTACACCGCTGTCTGTGTAAACATGGAAATATCTAAACCAAAAACTGTAGGAACATGGAAATATCTACACGACTATCTCCATAAACATGGAAATATCTACACCGCTATCTGTATAAACATGGAAATATCTACACAGCCATCTGTAGGAACATGTAAATATCTACACCACTATCTCTATAAACATGGAAATATCTACACTGCTATCTGCATAAACATGGAAATATCTACACCGCTATCTGTGTAAACATGGAAAGATCTACACCGCTATCTCTGAAAACATGGAAAGATCTACACCATTATGTGTATAAAGACGTAAATATCTACACCGCTATCTGTATAAACATGGAAATATCTACACAGCTATCTGTATGAACATGGAAATATCTACACCGATATCTGTATAAACATGGAAATATCTACACAGCCATCTGTAGGAACATGTAAATATCTACACCACTATCTCTATAAACATGGAAATATCTACACTGCTATCTGTATAAATATGGAAATATCTACACCGCTATCTGTGTAAACATGGAAAGATCTACACCGGTATCTCTGAAAACATGTAAAGATCTACAGCATTATGTGTATAAAGACGTAAATATCTACACTGCTATCTGTATAAACATGGAAATATCTACGCAGCCATCTGTAGGAACATGTAAATATCTACACAGTTATCTGTATACACATGGAATTATCTACACCGCTATCTGTATGAACATGGAATTATCTATACCGCTATCTGTGTAAACATGGAAATATCTACACCGCTATCTGTGTAAACATGGAGATATCTGCACCGCTATCTCTATAAACATGGAAATATCCACACAGCCATCTATATAAACATGGAAATATCTACACTATGCTCTGTATAAACCTGGAAATATCTACACTGATATCTCTATAAACATGGAAACATCTACACCGCTATCTCTATTAACATGCAAATATCTACACCGCTATCTGTGTAAACATGGAAATATCTACACCGCTGTCTGTGTAAACATGGAAATACCTACACCGCTATATCTATAAACATGGAAATATCTACACCGCCATCTGTATGGGTATGGAAATATCTAAACCGCCATCTGTATAAACATGGAAATATCTACACCGTTATCTGTGGACACATGGAATTATCTACACTGCTATCTGTATAAACATGGAAATATCTACAATGCTATCTGCGTAAACATGGAAATATCCTCACCGCTATCTCTATATACATGCAAATATCTACACCGCTATCTGTGTAAACATGGAAATATCTACACCGATATCTCTGTAAACTTGGAAATATCCACACCGCTATCTCTGTAAACATGGAAATATCTACAGAGTCATCTGTATAAACATGGAAATGTCTACACCGCTATCTGTGTAAACATGGAAATATCTACACCGCAATCTCTAAAAACATGGAAAGATCTACACCATTATGTGTATAAAGACGGAAATATCTACACCGCTATCTGTATAAACATGGAAATATCTACACCGCCATCTGTATGAATGTGGAAATGTCTAAACCGCCATCTCTATAAACATGTAAATATCTACACCGCCCTCTGTAGGAACATGGAAATATCTACAACGCTATCTGTTTAAACATTGAAGTATCTACACCGCTATCTGCCTAAAAGTGGAAATATCTACATCGCTATCTGCATAAACTTGGAAATAACTACACCGCTATCTGTGTACACATGGAAATATCTACACCACCAACTGTAGGAACATGAAAATATCTACACCGCCAACTCTATAAACATTGAAATATCTACACCGCTATCTGTATAAACATGGAAATATCTACACCGCTATCTGTGTAAACATGGAAATATCTACACCGCCTTCTGTGTAAACATGGAAATATCTACACCGCCATATCTATAAACATAGAAATATCTTCAACTCCGTCTGTATGAACATGGAATTATCTACACTGCCATCTGTATGAACATGGATACATCTACACCGCTATCTGTATAAACATGGAAATATCTACACCGCCATCGGTAGGAAAATGAAAATATCTACACCGCCATCTGTATGAACAGGGAACTATGTACACCACCATCTGTATCAACATGAAAATGCCTACACCGCCATCTGTATCACAATGGAAATATCTGCACCGCCATCTCTATAACAATGGAAATATCTAAACCGCCGTCTGTATGGAAATGGAAAAATCTACACCACCATCTGTATAAAGGTGGAAATATCTACACCGCTATCTGTGTGAACATGGAAATATCTACAACGCTATGTGTAAAAACATGGAAATATCTACACCTCCATCTGTATAAACATGGAAATATCTACACCGCCATCTGTAGAAACATGGAAATATCTACACCGCCATCTCTATAAACATGGAAATATCTACACAGCTATCTGTATAAACATTTAAATATCTACACCGCCATCTCTATAAACATAGAAATATCTACACCGCCATCTGTATGAACATGGAAATATGTACACCGCCATCTGTATAAATGTGGAAATATCTACACCGCTATCTGTATGAACATGGCAATATGTACACCGCTACCTGTATTAACATGGAAATATCTACACCGCTATCTGTATAAACATGGAAATATCTACACCGCTGTCTCTATAAACATGGAAATATGTGCGCCGCTATCTCTATAAATATAGAAATATATACACCTCTGTCTCTATAAACATGGAAATATCTACAATGCTATCTGTATAAACATGGAAATATCTACACCGCTATCTGTATAAACATGGAAATATCTACACCGCTATCTCTATAAACATGGATATATCTACACCACTATCTCTATAAACATGGAAATATCTACACCACTATCTGTATGAACATGGATATATCCACACCGCTATCTGTATAGACATGGAAGTATCTACACCGGTAACTGTATAAACATGGAAATATCTACACCGCTATCGGTATAAATGTCTGTATTTGCTCTTAATTTATACCCAAGGCTGGGATGTTTCATATGATAAAAAGACCAAATACAGAAATAGACTATATTTGGTCTGGCAATTGATCTCTGCAATAATCAAACCTCAAAGACAATCAAACCTGAAATCTAAGCTACATATTAAATAGCTTGGTTTTTAGGTTGCACGTTGCTGTGTATGCTGGCTTCATAGAAAATGCAAGTAGCAATGGCCATTTTTTAATAGTCATTAGCCTTGAAGCTCTCCTACTTTTGAATCACACAGAAATAGAAATCAAATCTCACTAGATTTTTTTTTTTGAAACAGGGTCTGGCTTGGTTGCCCAGGCTGAAGAGCAGGGCATGATCTTGGCTCACACCTCTGCCTCTCGGACTCAAGCCATCCTCCCACCTCAGCCTTGGAGTAGCTGGGACCACAGGCATGTGCCACCATATCCAGCTAATATTTTTATTTTTGTACAAATGGGGTTTTTCATCTTTCCCAGGCAGGCCTCAAACTCCAAGACTCAAGCAATACACCTGCCTTGAATTCCCAAAGTACTGGGTTTACAGGCGACAGCCACTACGCCCAGCAACTAAACTTCTAAAAATCAATTTTACATAAAATTATCTAAGCGTGCAAGGAAAGATAAGAAGCCTAAGGAACCAGTGAGTTGAAGAATAAATGCAGTTTAAATCATACATGTAAACAACATGATGTGATGTGGTAGGAATCATCTAACATGCTTTAAAGCATGAGTAAAAGGTCTTTACTTAGAAAACTGGATCTTAGTTTAGGATATCTTTAGATAAGAGTATGAAACGTCATATCATATTGATAAGTAAAGTGCTTCCTTTGGCTAATTTTAAGGATAGGACATTTACTTTCATATAATTCATAGGAATCTTAGACTTAAAAATAAAATTTCCCTTCTCAAATCCTTACTTTTATACTTTTTTGCATTTCTTTCACTTTTGTGTTAATGGCCTATGTCTCAACATATTCTATTAAGCCTTCTGGAAACACATACTTTGTTTCCAGCCTCTTCAGAGAACCATCACTCCAATTCCTAGGCTTCTGAAGAAGCAGACCCAAGCTTATAATTATTACATATTTCCAAATCTAGGTGACCAACAAAAATTGATACTTTTCCCATCATACCTTTAAGTTAATAATCAGGTGTATGCTGAGAGGTAAAGACCCAAGAGTGTTGGTTGTCTAATTGTGCAGCTGTATAAACAAATCTTAATGCTTGAAAATATTCAAAGGTTATTCTCACGTTGATTGTTGGTAACTATGTGTAACAACATGAAAAGAAAAAAAAAATCAAAGAATTACGTCTGAGGATAATACACAATCTCTAAGGGTAAGAAGAGCAACAAAAATTCTGCTTCAATTACCACTGAAATAATATATTTATCCTGTAAAATCTATGGTGGCTGGTTGTAAAAATTAGGCATTAGCAAACTGATAAAGACTTTTTAATGAAAACATTATGAAACATAGTTTTTAAAAAGTTAAATACACCCACACCAGTTTTTCACATTCTTTGGGCTGCTTTAATGCTGCCATTAAATAATTGATTTAGTTGTGACATAGATCCTATGTTCCATGGAGTCTACCATTCATAAAGATGCAATGTAAGGTAACAAAAATATAAATTGTGTGTGTGGGGAGGAGAAGTCAAGAGTATTTTTATGTGACAGAAGTTAAGTTGTTATCAGTGTAAAATAGTCTGTTACAAATACCGGACTCTGTATGTTAGTTTCACTAACCAGAAAGAAAGAAATTACAGCAGATACACACACACACACCAAAAAAGGGAAAAGAAACAAAGCTTAGCACCACAGAAAACCACCAAACTAGAGGGATAAACAATAAGAAAGGAAGAAGTGAACAAGTAATCTAAAAAACAACTAATGAAATGGTAGAAGGAAGTCCTAATTTATCAAGAATAAACTTCAATAGAAGTGGATTAAACTCTACTTAAAAGATATAAAGTGGATGAATGGATTCGGATAGCAAAACCCACCTATATGCTGCCTACATGATACTTACCTCACTATTAAAGACAAATAGACTGAAAGTGAAGAGATGGAAAAATATATTTTATGCAAACAAATGAAAAGCAAGCAGGAGTAGCCACAGTCATGTCATATTTTAAAAGGCTTTAAATAAAAAAAACTATATAAAAAAAGAATGTCACTGTATAATGAAATGATAAAAGGCCCAATTCAATAAGAGGACATAACATATATATTACTTAGGTGTAACTATATATGTAACCCAACACCAGAACAACCAGATATATAAAGCAAATATTAGATTTAAAGGTAGAGATAGACTGCAATACAATATTAGTAGGAAATTTCAACACTCCACTTTAAAAATGGACAGATTCTATGAAGAGAAAATCAACCAAAAAATGACAGACTCAAACTATACCATAGACCAAATGGACCTAGCAGGTAAAGAAGATCTCACCTGATATGGTTTGGCTGTATATCCCCACCCAAATCTCATCTTGATTATAGCTCCCATAATTCATACATGTTGTGGGAGGGAACCAGTGGGAGATAATTGAATCATGGGGGCGGTTCCCCCATACTGTTCTTGTGGTAGTGAATACGTCTAACAAGATCTGAGGTTTTATAAGGGGGAACCCTTTCACTTGGTTCTCAATTCTATTTTGTTTGCTACCATGTAAGATGTGTCTTTCGCCTTCCATCATGATTGGGAGACCTCCCCAGCCACGTGGAACTATGAGTCCACTAAACCTCTTTTTCTCTGTAAATTACCCAGTCTCGGGTATGTCTTTATCAGCAGTATGAAAACAGACTAATACATCATCCAACAGCTGCAGAATACAAATTATTCTCAACTGTACACCAAACATTCTCTAGGACCAATCATACATTATGACACATAATAAGTCTTAACAAACTTAAGAAGACAGATATCATATGAAGTATCTTTTCTGATTCCAGGGATATAAAGCCAGAAATCAACAACAGGAAAGCCCTTGGAAATTTTATAAAAACATGGAAATTAAATAGCACGCACCCAAGAAATCAATAGGTCTCATTAAGACATTAATAGGAAAATTTCAAAAGTCACTGAGACAAGTAAGAATGAAAATCCAACATACCCAAACCTATGGAACGTAGCAAAAGCAGTTCTAAGAGGGAAATTTATAGCAATAAAAGCCTACACCAAAAAAGAAGAAAGATTTTCAAATCACAAAGCAAAATTATACACTTCAAGTAACTAGAACATCAAAAACAAACTAAACCCAAAATTGGTAGAAGGAAGGAAATAATAAAGCTCACAGCAGATATAAATGAAACAGACACTAAAAAATATTTCAAAAGATAAATAAGACAAAGTGTAAAGGTAAAACTGACAAACCTTTAGCTAAACTAAGACAAAAGGAGAGAAAATTCAAATAAATAAAAGATGAAAAAGGAGACATTACAACTGATACACCACAGAAATAGAAGGGATTGTAAGACATTACCCATAACTATATGCCAACAAATTTGATAGTGTAGAATAAAATGAATAAATTTCTGCACACATACAACTACCCAGATTAAATTGTGAGGAAATATAACATCTGAACACATCAATAATGAGTTTGGAAATTGAATCAATAATAAAACATCTTCCATCAAAACAACAACAACAACAACCAACACCCAGGACCTGATGTCTTCACTGCTGAATTCTACCAAACAGTTAAAGAATAACTACCAATTCTCCACAAACTTTTCCACAAAAGTAATGAGGAAGGAATACTTCCATACTCATCTTATGAGGCTCGCAATATCCTGATTCTAAAACCAGACAAAGACACGCACAAAATGAAAATAACAGGCCAATATTCCTGAAGAACATAGATACAAAAATTCTCAACAAGATACAAGTGAACTGACTTCGACAGCACACTAAAAAGAGTATTCACTATAATCAAGTGGGGTTCATCCCAGGGATGAAAGGATGGCTTAACATGCACAAATCAGTAAATATGATACACCACCACAATAGAAAGAAGAACAAAAACCATGTGATCATTTCAACAGATGCAAAAAGAACACTTGACAAAAGTCAACATTCCTTTATGATAAAAACTGTCAAGAAAGTAGGTATAGGAGTGTACCTCAACGCAGTAAAGGCCATAGGTGACAAACCCACAGCTAACATCTTATTTATGGTGAATAGTTAAATGCTTTTCCTCTTTGATGTGGAGGAAGACAAGGATGTCAACTTCTACCACTTCTATTTAGCATAGTACTGGAGGTCAGAGCCAGAGCAATTAGACAAAAGAAATAAATAAGAGGGATCCAAACTGGAAAGAAGGAAGTCAGATTGTTTCTGTTTGTAGAAAATGTGATCTCACATACATATGTATACATCTATATATATGATCATATAGATATATATGATCTCTCTCTCTTTAGGGTTCTTTCTATATATACTTATATAGAGTGAGAACCCTAAAGACTTGACCAAAAACTACTAGAAATCATAAATAAATTCAGTAAAGTTGTAGTATACAAAATCAACACAGAAAATTCAGTGGTGTTTCTATACACTAATAGTGAACTATCTGAAAAAGTCATCAAGAAAGGAATTCCATTTACAATAGCTACCAAGAAATCTGCAGATAAATTTAATCAAGGTCGTGAAAGATCTCTACAATGAAAACTATAACACACTGATGGAAAAATTTACGATCCACAAAAAATGGACACTATATACTCATGGAATGGAAGAACTGATACTATTGAAATGACCATACTAACAAAATGTCCTACAGATTCAATGCAATCCCTATCAAAATACCAATGAAATTCTTCACAGAAATAGAAAAAAATACCCTAAAATTTGTATGAAACCAGAAAAGACCCCAAATAACCAAAGCAATCCTGTGCAAAAATAACAAAGCTGGAGGCACCACACTACCTGACTTCAAAATATACTACAAAGCCATAGTAAGCAAAACAGCATGGCACTGCCATAAAGCAAACACATAGACCAATGGAAGAGAATATACAGCTCAGAAATAAATTCTCATACCTAAAGTCAACTGATTTTCCAAAAAGGAGTCAAGAGCACACACAGGGGTAAAGACAGTCTCTTCATTAAATGGTACTGAGAAGATTGGATATCTACATGTGGGATAATGAAATTAGACCCCTATCTTTTACCTTATACAAAAATCAACTCAAATGCGATTAAAGACCTAAAGGTAAGATTGAAAACTATGAAAAACTACTAGAAGATAACATGTGGGAAATTCTCTATAACTTTGGGTTCTACAAGGATTTTTTAAATGAGACGTCAAAAGCACAGGCAACAAAAGCAAAAATAGATAAATGGGGTTTCATCAAACTAAAATGCTTTTGCACAGCAAAGGAAACTTAACAGAGTGAAAAAACAACTTACAGAATGGGATACAATATTTGCAAACTATACATCTGCTAAGGAGTTAATGCCCAGATTATATAACAAACTTAAACAACTCAACAGCAAAAACATAAATAACTTATTTAAAAATGGGCAAAACTGGGAGGCTGAGGCAGGCGGATTGCCTGAGGTCAGGAGTTTGAGACCAGCCTGACCAATATGGTGAAATCATTTCTCTACTAAAAATACAAAAATTTAGCCAAACATGATGGCGTGTGCCTGTAACCCCAGCTACTCAGCAGGCTGAGGCAGGGGAATTGCTTGAACCAGGGAGATGGAGGTTGCCGTGAGCCCCGATTGCACCACTGCACTCCAGCTTGGGCAAGAGAGCAAGACTCCTTCACAAAAAAAAAAAAAAAAAAGGACAAAATAAACTAAAAGAAATGCCACAAGAGAAAATATAGAAATTGTCAAGACGAATATATAATAAAATCATGTTCAACATCACTAACCATCAGGGAAATGCAAATCAAAACCGCAATGAGATACCAGTTCACCCATTAGAATGGCTATTAGCAAAAAGGTAAAAGATAACAAGAGTTGGCAAGGAAGTGGAGAAAACGGAACACTTACGCACTGTTGATGGGGTTGTAAACTAGTACAACCATTAAGCAAAACTTTATGGAAGTTCGCTAAAAAATAAAAAATAAAAAAAAAAACAATCATTCGATCACATAACCCAGCAATCCCACTACTGGGTATATATCCATAGGAAATGAAATCATTGTGTTTGAAAAATATCTGCACTCTTATGTTTACTGTAGCACTATTTCTAATAATCAGATATGGAATCAACCTATGTGTATAAAAACAAACAAGTGAATTATATATATATAATATATATTATGTATATTATATATAATACATATTATGTATATTATATATAATATATTATGTATAATATATTATATATTAATATATTATTAATATCAATATATTATATATTAATATTAATAATATTAATAAAAAATAATAATTATCAATTAATAATTATTAATAATTATTAATAATTAATAATAATTAATATTGATATTAATATATTATTAATATATAATATATTATATGTATAATATACATTATATATTATGTATATTTTATATATAATACATATTATGTATATTATATACATAATATATATTATGTGTATTATAATATATATAATGTATAATGTATATAATATACGTTATGTATATTATATATAATATACATTATGTATGTTATGTATATTATATATTACATATAATATATATTATTATATATAATTATATATAATTATAATTATAATTATATATAATTTTATGTGTAATTATAATTATGCATAAAATTAATTATAATTATATATAATTTTATGTGTAATTATAATTACACATAAAATTATATATGTATATATATATATATATATATATGGACACACACACAATGAAATACTATTCAGCCATAAAAAAAGAATGAAATTCTGCCAGTTGCAACAACATGGATGACCCTGTAGGATACAATGTTAAGTGAAATAAGCCAGACACAGAAAGCAAATACCGCATGATCTCGCTCATATGTGGAATCTTAAAAAAAAAAATGTTAATAGAGAAGTAGAGTAGAATAGTGGTTACCAAACAGTGAGGAAGAAGTGGGGAGGGCAAAATGGAGATAGATTGGTTAACAGTTATGAAATCACAATTATATAGGAAGAATAAGTTGTAGTGTTCTTTGCAAAGCAGGGTGACTATAGTTAAAAGTAAAGTATTGTATATTACAAAGTATCTAGAAGAAAGGATTTTGAAATTTCTTATTAAAAAGAAATGATGAATGCATGAGGTAATTAATACACTAACTATCCTTATTGGATCATTAGACAACATACATATTCATTGAAACATCAAATTGTATCCTATAAATCTATATAATTACAATGTGAAAATTTTTTAAAAATAAATTAATGAATTAAATAACAATTTTAAAATGTTCTCAATCACCAATGCAAAGTTTAGGAGCTTTGTTCTTGACTCAGCCTTAAGACTGAAAACTAATGTGTTAGAAATATTTGTAGATCCTCTCAATTTTGAAAGAATCCTAGCTAAACTACTGAAATATAAAATATATTCTATGTAATATGCTCTTAGGTATATTCTTAGGTGAACTCTGCTTTTAGATGAAGCTTATAAAAATGAAAAACGTATCTGAAATAAAATTTTAAAGTATTTGGAAAATTACAGCTTAATCTCTTAAAGACAAATTTTCTATACAGTAACCTTTTTATGTGCTTTTGAAATGGGGTATACAATTATTTTCCCTGATGTGAGACAAAATATAGAAAGTTGGCATTTTATCTAAGAAGTTAACTTAGGAAGAAAGAGTGAGAGGCAGAGGAATGAGGGAAGAAAGGAAGGCTGATGATGGGATACCTTATCAAGTTGCCTAATGCTGTATTGGAACCTCATAGGCCTTCTAAGGAGTTTTATTACATAATGCAAGACTCCTCAATCTGGGAGGAGGAAAGGGCTTTATTTTTGAGTGGTCACAGGTTGCCCCATGGGCATAAACTCTACCAAGCTGCTAGGTTACACCTACATGAGCATCCCACCTGCTTAAGTAAGAGCAGCCACAAACTGTGGGCCATTCCAGGTAAGTGTCATATCACACCTGCACCAACTAGTCAAAGCCTGGGTCAAAGCCTGTGCAGAACTGATCGCTACAGCAGAGGCTAAAATAAGAAATGGGGCTAAGAGAGTGAAAAGCAGTGCCCATATGTATCCAAAAACAGGTTGAAGATATCTTTAGGAAGGAACAGATAATTTTTTTTATTCATACAATAACAGATGCATATGAACTCCTCGACTAGTCACCCATTCCTGTCAGCCCTTGGGCTTCATAACTAAATCATTCTTCCTTTGTAATCCAGTCCCACATTTTCAGCTATCTCTATATGTTTATTATCTTAAATATTTCTTTGCTCTATACTCTTCCCCTAGTCTTCAACCAATTTCTTTCTTTATTGTCCCAACCCACAGACTGTTATTTCCACTTCGATGTCCCATAGAAGCTTCAAGGGTTTGAAATACCTAAAAAAACAACTCATCTTTCTCCCTAAAACTCCCTCTCCTTCTCCCACTTCAAAATTTCAACTAATGGCCCCCCCTGTTATTCCCACCAGAATCCTGAATGATCCCTGTTTCTCCTCATTCACTCCATACATGTAAATCTCATTAACGTTACTTTCTAGATATTTCATGAATCCTTTCCATTCATTCTGTACTAGAAAGTGTTCCCAGTTTAGACCCTGGTGGTTGGTGGCCTCTTACCTAGGCGCGCGCTCTCTCTCTCTCTCTCTCTCTCTCTCTGTGGGTGTGGGTGTGGGTGTGTGTGTCCTGAGAATTTATTTACTTCTGGTTTTTGTTTGTTTTTTAGTATCCAGAATCTACAGGGAACTTAAATCAATTAGAAAAAAAAATAACCCAATTAAAAAATGGGCAAAGGACATGAACAAACACTTCTCAAAAGAACACATACAAATGGCCAACAAATACACGAAAAAAAAAATGCTTAGAATCACTAATCATCAGAAAAATGCAAATCAAAACACAATGAGATACCATTTCATACCGGTTGGAATGGCTATTATTAAAAAGTCAAAATACAACAGATGCCAGCAGGGCTGTAGACAAGAGGAAGTGTCTGTATATTTTTAGCTATAGCCCTACTTCAAACGTGTCCCCATTACAGCCAAAAGAGCGGCCTATCTAAAGGACTGTTCTGATCAGCTCACTTACCTGACTGAAACCTTCAGTGACTCCCATGGCCTGCAGGTCAATGCACTAATTCATGACTATAACATCTGAGATATCCTTGATCTGGCTACTGGTCTAGCCCTCTCTGACTCACGCTTTATAAACCATGCATTCTGGAACTTTTTAGTTGTTTCCCACATCAGCATGCTACTTCCCATCCATGTAGATTTGCAGAGACCTCCTCATCTTTTTAATTCCCAGTTCCCACTCTCAACATGGGCCATCTCCTACCCACACTTCAAAACCTAAGCAAAACAACACCTTCCCTGACACCTCCATGCTGAGTCACATGCCATCCCCTTTGTATTGTAGTTCTTTGCTTGTGTGCCTTTGTCTCACTTTGTTCTCTTTAAAATAAACTCCATGAGGACAATGATCACCTGCTATTTGTGTTAATATCTGCACCTAGTGGCATAGTGTCTGGAGTATAGTAGGATCTATTTTCAAGGAAAAAAAGATTATATCTATACCAATAGACATGAATTAGCGCTTTTTTTTTTAAAGATAAGCTCCCTTTGAACTAAGTCAATGTTTACAAGAAGAGTTATAGTAAAAAGTTCACTTTTGCTGCTTACGTTTCATTTATTTCAGGCAATTAATTCATTGTTATTGGTAAATCGATACTTTTTATTGATACTGAAAAGAGAGAAATAAACTAATGACTATCTCTGTTAGAGTAGATTTGTTCATATCTATCAGTAAAATGTTAATTATCTGAAAGTCAATAATAAAACATAAACTGTGATCTTAAATGTTTTTTAGGGGCTCAAAAATAATTAGAATTCATGTCAGCATATAAAAAAAGATCAGAGTATTTTTAAGATATGATAAAATTTTATTTTAGTTTCTTAATAGGGATTTTTGTGACCTTATAGAGTTCAACTAATTATAATTTTAAAAATAGGATTTATAGAGTTTTAGAATTAGAAACAATTTATAGATTATTTTATTTTTCTTTTGAGGAATCAGGTCATCAGAAGATCAAGGAACACCTATAATGTCACTAGATCCTGATTTAATTTAAATTTTAGAATCCAGGTATTCTAACTCCTGTCTTGATACTATTTCTACTTTATTATGTTGCTTCCCAGGGCTTTAAAAAATAAAAGCTGGGAAATTACATTTGCTTTGCATATACAGCACCAATTATCAAATTCAGCATAAAAGCATAACATGTATACATCAAAAAGAAAACATAAAAACTTCAAATTAAAAGCATCTCAAAACAATTGAATATAATAGGGAAACCTTATACAAATGCAACACTCACCCATTAATAAAAAGAAACCAATTGGAGAAAAAAGAAATTCAATATAAACATGTTGGAATATAACCTAATTCATTTTAATCCAATGCTTCAAATTGAAAAAAATTAGCACTAGTGTTATTTTCCTTTATCATTACAATCTTGCTTTTCATTACATTATGCTATGTTTTGTATTAAACATAAAATCAATTTTTCACCTTAACACATGCTAGAAATACAGAGTCACCATATTGGAAATCAGTAGAAAGTGTCTTTGTTTCTACTTTTTTTTCTTTGAAAAAGCTTTGTGAAAAAAAATCATTTACAATGTTTAATTTTAATAACTTAAAGAATGTAATTGATTTTTGTTTGTTTTTGACATGGAGTTTCACTCTTGTCACTCAGGCTGGAGTACAATGGCATGATCTCGGCTCACTGTAACCTCCACCTCCCAGGTTCAAATGATTCTCCTGTCTCAGCCTCCCGAGTAGCTGGGATGACAGGCACTCGCCACCACACCCGGCTAATTTTTGTATTTTTAGTAGAGATGGGGTTTCATCATGTTGGCCAGGCTGGTCTCAAACTCCTGACCTCAGGCGATCCGCCAACCTCGGCCTCCCAAAGAGCTGGGACTACAGGCGTGAGCCACCGTGCCCAGCCAATTGAATAGTTTTTAACTCAGAGGATAAATGCTTGAGGGGATGGAAAGCCCATTCCTCATGACGTGATTATTTCACACTGCATGCCTGTATCAAAACATCTCATGTACCCCACAAATATATAAACCTCCTATGTACCCACAAAAATTTTATAAAATAATGAAAATATTTTAAAACTAAAAAAATTGTTTTTTATTAAGCAACTTTATTTAAATAAAATCATTCTTCCTCATCCTCAGTCCTGGGATCTACCAGAAAGAATTAGCAACATCTTAAAGATGACAAAGTGTTAAAGATAAGCTGCTATTAAGTAAAAGTGTGAAGTGTGGAGGGGACAAGCTGGATGCCTGAACCATTTTGTTCTATCTTTAGGACAGTGAAAGAGCAAGAAGCAGGGTTGGGTGGGGGACATATATTCTGTTGAGCATTGTCACCACTATATTCACTGAAATTCATCTGCATGCTTGTATGTATACTTTTGATTCGCCTGATACACTGAAAATTATATGAAATTGTTCTCTATTCTTTAGATAATTATAATCTAAGTGCTAATATGAAGCTTAGAATTTATATGAAATATGTATGCCCACAACAAGACATTTCAGCTATTTCCTAGATAATAATCTCACTTCACCCTGCACAAAACAGGCACATGATCATGTCACTCTGACCTGGTTTGAGTCCAAGGAGGCTTTTGTTTTTAAAATAATTTAGGTTAGTAGTTAAAATATGAACTTTGGGCCAGGAGTGGGAGCTCATGCCTATAATCCCAGCACTTCGGGAGGCTGAGGCGGGCGGATGACTTGAAGTCAGGAGTAGGAGACTGGACTGGCCAACATGCTGAAACCCCATCTCTACTAAAAAAAAAAAAATAGAAAACTTAGCTGGGTGTGGTGGCGGGCACCTATAATCCCAGCTACTTGGGAGACTGAGGCAGGAGAATTGCTTGAGCCTGGGAAGTGGAGGTTGCAGTGAGCAGAGATCTTACCACTACACTCCAAAACAAACAACAAACAAAAAAATTCTAGAGTCACACTGAAAATCTTAACAACCTACTTCTACTACCCATTTTTTTAATTTTTATTTTGACCTGATTTTAGATTGATAGCAAAATGCACAAATAACACAAAGTGCCCCCTATGTCCCTCACCCTACTTCCCCTAATGCTAACATTTTCAGAGCCATCCTTATTTTCTCTATAAAAGAGCAGAGTTCTCCTTTTAGAGATTTGGAAAGATTATTAAAAGATAAGTTACAAAATACAGTACCTGACACGTATAAAATATTAAATAAATACTAGCCATGCTTAATTATTTTGTTTTAAGTCTATATGAGTCAAGTTTTAGTAGAAATATGGGCTAGAAAAAAAAAAAACAGAAAGCGGGACTCTGTGATCCGACTTGGGCTTATAGAACAGACTGCACTAGTTTGTTCTCATGCTGCTAATAAAGTCATACCCAAGACCGGGTAATTTAGAAAGGAAAGAGGTTTAAGGAACTCACAATTCCACATGGCTGGGGAGGCCTCACAGTCACGGCAGAAGGCAAAAAAGAAGCAAAGGCACATCTTAAATGGTAGCAGAGAAGAAAGCTTGTGTAGGGAAGCTCCCATTTTAAAAGCATCAGATCTCGTGAGACTTATTCGCTACCAGGAGAACAGTAGGGGGAACCCGCCCCTATGATTCAATGATCTCCACCTGACTCCATCCTTGACATGCGGGGATAATTACAATCAAGGTGAGATTCGGATGGAGACACAGCCGAATCATATCAATGACTAATGAGAGTTACGTCCAGAACCTAATGAAAACCTGTCTGAGGCCACATTCCCTGTAAAGCAGATTTGAGATAGAGATTTGTGTAGAGAACATTTAACTGGGTAAAATCCTAGGAGCCAACAACTGTGGCGAAAAAGCTGAATTGGACAAAGGGATTTGAGATGTGAGGCAGTCACAACAAATACCTCAGCTAATCTCAAGGGGGAGCTGAGAAGCAGGGGTGACCCTTCAGAGTTGCCCTAAATTGAGGCAGGAGTATGGAGTTTTAATACCTTTCACTGGCCATTCTTCAGATACGAGTTGTCCCCAAGGATGGACATCAGCTTGACAAGTTAATTAGATCTCCTGAGAATAAATTCTAGAGAGAATCAGCTGAGAGGCATGATTTGCCAACACTCCCAATAGCTGGGCAAACTTCAGTTTTGAGGGAGGATTTGGGTCACACACAAAAGTCTCCACAACCAATTATTCATGGGAAATTCTATGTAGGCAGAGCTATTTCATGGCCAGTTAATCAAAACTACATAATCTATTTGGTTAAGCAAAAGAAATTAAAAAGATAAAATAAAATCTATGTATTAACACTCAAAAGTTTTTTAATGCATTTGCCTTGCATTTCGTATGTTTTGCCTTGCCTTTTATATGTTTTGCCTTGCATTTGCTTATTTGCTTTTAAGAACCTTTAGAGAACAATAATTACTAATATAATATGGAGTAGCACAGCATAGACGAGGGAAGCTAACTCTCTCCCTTTTCCCAGAACCTGGAACAGCTAAAGATCCTAAGCATTGTCAGCTTTGGTATCTGACATAGTTTGGATGTTTGTCCCCTTCAAATCTCACGTTAAAATGTGATCCCCAATGTTGGAGAGAGATGCCTCCTGAATGGCTTGGTGCTGTCCTCTTGGTAATGAATGAGTTCTTACCCTGTGAGTTCATGCGATATCTGGTTGTTTAAAAGAGACTGACACCTCCTCCCTGTCTCTCTTGCTTCCTCTCTCACCATGTGATATGCTGGTTTCCCTTCACCTTCCACCATGATTGGAAGGTTCCTGAGGCCCTCCCTGGAAGCAGGTGCCAGTACTATGCTTCATGTACAGCCTTCACAACAAGGAGCCAAATAAACCGCATTTCTTTATAAATTACCCAGCCTCAGGTATTTCTTTATAACAATGCAAATGGGCTAACAGAGTATCATTCATGGACAGTGAGTGTATTAGTCAATTTTCATGCTGCTGATAAAGACATACCCAAGACTGTTTCATTTATAAAGAAAAAGAGGTTTAATGAATTCACAGTTCCACATGGCTGAGGAGGCCTCACAGTTATGGCAGAAGGCGAAAGGCGCATCTTACATGGCAGCAGGCAAACAGCAAATGAGAACCAAGTGAAAGGCGAAAGGGGTTTCCCCTTATAAAACCTTCAGATCTCATGAGACTTATTCACTACCACTAGAACAGTGTGGGGAAAACTGCCCCCATGATCCACTTACCTCTCACTGGGTCCCTCCCACAACATGTGAATTATGGGAGCTACAGTGCAAGATGAGATTTCAGTGGGGACACAGCCAAACCATATCAGACAGTAATAACTTTCAATTAAATATAGCTAGACTTTCTGTCAGTGGGTCACAGCAGTCTAGAGAACACATTGAAAAACTCTGGGAACAGCAGATATAGAGGTCAGATCTAGAGATTTTTAACAAAGTTTAGTGCTACAATGCATTGGTGACCACAGACAAAAGGTGTCTGTTGTTGTTATAGTTTGTTTTCTGTCTTGTTTTTCATCATGGGAGGACAAAAAGAAAAAATGGGGGCAATGGTGAAGGAGAAATGAAAAAGACCTGCTTTTCTATGGGTGGAAGCGACTAAACGAGAGAATAAATTTGGATCACACAACAAATGCAAATCAAGTTAGAAGCATGAAAGGCATGATTAAGGCCATGGTTCTAATAGAGATCAGCCAGCGGAACCAGGATCATGCCACACCGAGAGAGGCTGCAGAGCCATTGCCTTCTCTCCTGTCAAAGCTAAATTAATGAAATGGAACTCACAGAAGCACTATGTAATCAAATATTGGTGGGACACAAGCAAATTCTTAAAAAGTTTCATTGATCAGTGATAATATCTTTTGGTGTAAATATCTCCTCAAAACATTTCAGGAAAAAAAAATAAAGCTATAATTTTACTTTAGAAATATTTAACTTTGTTATACTAGTTTACTTATTTTTTACCTAATACTTCTGATATATTGTTATGTAGGTTAAAGATGCTCGATTCATGCCACTGTGGAAACCACACATAATTTAGGCAATAATGCAAATTCTTTTCAAATTCTTTTATCAGTGTATTCACTTTATTTTTATTTCAAACACAATACAAAATTACAGGATGCTATCAAAGTGATGCTACAAAACCCCACTAAAATTTTTTCAATTCTTCAAATCACACACTTACACACACACACACACACACACCACATACATTCCCCGTACAGACCTTTTTTTGGGGGGCCTGAGTAAATAATTGCATTTTATTTTCAATTTTTCATTTTGAAATAATTAAAGACTTACCAAAAATGTTGCAAAACTACGTGCCTTTTTGAAGTAAAGTCTTGAAAAAGTTGTTTGGTATATCCTTTATAGTAATAAAAGAAAACACGTGTATATTCTGTTGATTAAAGGCATGCTGAGATCGTCAGACATGTGATTTCATCAGAGACTCCAATATAGAGCGCAGCTGTAACGACATCCTAAGAGTGTTCTAACTGAAATGTGTTGGAAGAAGGTTCTAATTTTTTTCAACCCTTCTCAAGTTGGCACTCAGCAGATTTCCACTCTATAAAAGTAACTCCTGCTCTGCAACTAATGTTCACAGATAAGCTCCAAACATATTCACAGCTCCATTTAAGTATAATGTACACACAGTAAAATTCACCCTTTTCAATGTGCAATTTAATGGGTTATGGCAGATGAATATCATCATTTGACCACAATCATGATCAAGATACAGAAAATCTGCATCATCACAAAACGTTTTCTTTTGCTGTTTTGCATTTGATCTTTTCTCCATTCCTGAACACAGGCAACCACTAATCTGCTTCTGTTTCTACAGTTTGCATTTTCTAGAGTATCCTATTAGTGGAATGATACATTGGTGTCTTTCATGTCTAGCTTCTTTCACTGAGCATAATGCTTTTGATATTCATTTATATTGCTGTTGTATCAGTTTGCTCCTTTTTATTGTTGAGTGGTACTCCATCTACAACTGGTTTATCCATTTACAAGTTGATGGACACATCTGCTATGAACTTCAAGGATGAGGCTTGGTACGGATATGTTTTTATTTATTTTGAGTCGCAGTGGGATTATTTGGCTATATGATCAGTACTAAGTTTAACATTAAAAGAAACTGCCAAACTGCTTTCCAAAATGTCTGTACCATTTTGAAGTCCCACTAGCCAGGTGTGAATAGCAATTCTTCACATCATGTGGTATGGTCAGTTCTGCTCGTGTCAGCCACTCCAGTGGGTGTACAGTGGTACCTCAATGTGGTTTTAACTTGCATTTCCCTGATGACGGGTAATGTTAAGTATCTTTTCATTTGTGTATTGGACATCATCTCTTTTTAAATTAAAATATCTGTACAAATATTTGGCCCATTTAGGTCAAAATATTACGTTAAATGAGTTATTTGTGTTTTGTTATTTAGTTTTTTAGTTATGTGTACATTCTAGATGAAAGTTCTTTATCAGACATATTTAAAATTATTCTGTCCCAATCTGTGGTTTGCCTTTTCATTTTTTGATGCTATGTTTTAAGTTGCAAAAGTCTTAATTTCATGAAGTCCAACTTACTATTTTTTTCCATTTTCATCCATCCTTTTCTTATCTAAAAAGTTTTTAGCTATAGTAAGATTATTAAAAATTTTTCCTATTCAGTAAGCTTTATACATTTTATATTTACATTATGTATAAAATACATGTTGAGTTAATTTGAGGATATGGTGTGAGGTAATTCTGAAGTTCATATTCTCCATTTAATATCCAATTTTAATAGTACCATCTTTATAAAGACATTGATTTCCTTATTGAAATATTTTGGCAACTTTGGCCATGTAAGGCAGGATATATTTCTAAATTATTTATTCTGTTTCACTGATATATATGTCTTCTTCATGCCAGTAAGTTTACTGTACTGTTTAGTGTAGCTTTACAATATGTCTTGAAATTTGGAAAGTTTTCCAACTTTATTCTTCTTTCTAAAACATGCTCTGGCTATTCTAGGACTTCTGCATTTAAAAAAAAAATTAGAATCAGCTTTGTAATTTCTCCAAAAAGGCCTATAGGTTTGACTGGGATTGTGCCAAATCTGGAGATCAGTTTCAGAAGAATTATCATCTAATAAGTATGACATGTATATTTACCAATGAACTTGATACATATTTCTACCTATTCAATCTCTCGTATTAGTGATTTAGAAATTTTGGATCAGCATACCTTTTATTAAATTTATTCTGAATTATTTTTTTATTTTTGAGGCTATTATAAGTTAAATTGCTTACATAATTTTATTTTCTAATTGGTGTTGATTGTGTATAGAAACACAATTGATTTTATTTATTGATCTTTCATCCTACAACTTTGTTAAATTCACTTCATACCTCTAGCACACTTCTGCAGATGCCTAAGGATTTTCTATGTATATGTTGACATCACGTGAGAATAGTATTTTTCTTTCTTCCCAACTTGGGTGTCACTTATTTCTTATTTTCTTTTCTTTTCTCTTTATTTCTTTCTTCTTTCTGTCCATTCCTCCTTCCTTCCCTTCTTTCTTTCTCCCTGTTTTAGAATCAGTTTTGTAATTTATCCAAAAGGACCTATAAGGTTTCATGGGAATTCCACTGAATCTAGAGATCAATTTCAGGAGAATTATCATCTCATAAGTATTAAATATTTATCAATGAACTTGGTATATATTTCCACTTATTTAATATTGAATGCAATACTTTAAAGAACTAGGGAGAGAGGACATCATTGCATTTTTCATAATCTTATGTAGAAAGTATTAAGGCTTTCACCATTTTAAGTAAGATGTTTGCTATAGATTTTTTGTAAACACATAATCAGTTTGAAAATGTACTTTTCTATCCTCAGTTTGCTGGGAGTTTTTAATTTAAAAAATGTGTTACATTTTGTAAATTCCTTTTTTGCATCTATTGAGAGTGTCACGTGATTTTTCTTTTTTCTGTCAGCATGGTAGATTTTCAGTTGTTGAAACCAACTTGAGATAAACCCCACTTGGTTAAAACACATTATCATTTTTAAATATTCCTAGACTCAATTTGCTAATATTGTATTAAGAATGTTGCATCTAAGTTCATAATGGTTATCAGTCTGTCATTTTTGAGTTGTGATATCTGTATTTGTTTCTGATATCGAGAGAATCCACGTAAAACATCTACTTCTGTCATCAGTAATAATCTGACCAGGGATAACACCAACAGTTAGAGAGGAACCTGTCATTACCTGTGGCAGCAGAGATATCAGAGATTCCAAAAAGAAAAGCAAGGTTAAAATTTCAAATATAATCACATGAAATATCAGAAAGCCAGGGGATAGAAATATAGGAGAGCAAAATCTTAGAGGTCAAAACAAGTAGTTAAGTACTGCACATGATAATAAAAAGTAAAATCTTTTCCTAAGGCAGAGCCTGGCTGCTGCCTAGCTTCTTTGACAATTCTTGGTAGGCTTTCATGGCTTTATAAGGGCTTATACTTTAGGTAAAGTTATAGTCAGGGAAACGGTGGGTGTAGGTTGGCTCTGTAGAAATGAAGCATTACAGGAGCACTGCAGTTAGAAAGAAACTGATACTGATGATACTTCGGTCACACTAATAATACATGCTAATGATAATCATAGCAATCATGGTAATGACAGACAATATATATATAATATTAGCATGCTTCTATTTGCACATATACATATGTGAATAGAAACATTGATTTAAAGACATGAAAGTATAGAAATAGCCTACACCTGATAAAGATATGCTCATACACAATAACAAACCTCAGCATAAACAGAGATTTTGATGTATCACAGAATTCTCCAATAGATCACAATTTTGACACTATGGGAAGTGTCATTTTCAGAACTTTTCTTTATCTCCATTATCTCTATTCTCTATTTCCAACATTCCTGGAGACTGAACTCAAGGATCAGTAAATATTCTCAACCTTAACCATAGCAGACTTCATTCATCCCATATATGCTTGTTATTTTTCCCCATTGACAGAAGGCATTGTACCATGAAATATACAACATATCTCTGACACACCTGACAAAAACAAACAATGGGGAAAGATTGACTATTTAATAAATGGTGATGGGAAAACTGGCTAGCCATATGAAGAAAGCTGAAAGTGGACCCCTTCCTTACACCTTATAAAATAATTAACTCAAGATGGATTAAAGACTTAAACATAAGATCTAAAACCATAAAAACTCTAGAAGACAACCTAGCCAATACCATTCAGAACATAGGCATAGGCAAAGACTTCACGACTAAAACACCAAAAGCAGTGGCAACAAAAGCCAAAATTGAGAAATGGGATCTAATTAAACTAAAGATAGCTTCTGCACAGCAAAAGACACTATCATCGGAGTGAACACACAACCTACAGAGTGGGAGAAAATTTTTGCAATCTATCCATCTAACAAAGGGCTAATATCCAGAATCTACAAGGAACTTAAACAAATTTACAAGAAAAAAACAACCCCATCAAAAAGTGGGAAAAGGATATGAACAGACACTTCTCAAAAGAAGACATTTATGCGGCCAATAAACACATGAGAAAAAGCTCATCATAGGCTGGGCGTGGTGGCTCACGCCTGTAATCCCATCACTTTGGGAGGCCAAGGCGAGTGGATCACAAGGTCAGGAGTTTGAGACTTGCCTGGCCACTATGGTGAAACTCTGTCTCTACCAAAAACACACAAAAAAACTTTAGCCAGGCGTGGTGGTATATATCTGTAATCCCAGCTACTCAAGAGGCTAAGGCAGGAGAATTGCTTGAACCCATTAGGTGGAGGTTGCAGTGAGCCGAAATTGTGCCACTGCACTCCACCCTGGGTGACAGAGTGAGGCTGTCTCGAAGAAAAAAAAAAAAAAAGCTCATCACCCCTGGTCCAATGAGATACCATCTCGCGCCAGTTAGAATGGCAATCATTAAAAAGTCAGGAAACAACAGGTGCTAGAGAGGATGTGGAGAAATAGGAATGCTTTTACACTGTTGGTGGGAGTGTAAATTAGTTCAACCATTGTGGAAGACAGTGTAGCAATTCCTCAAGGATCCAGAACTAGAAATATCATTTGACCTAACAGTCTCATTACTAGGTACACATCCAAAGGATTATAAATCATTCTACTATAAAGACACGTTCACACATACGTTTATTGCAGCACTATTCACAAGAGCAAAGACTAGGAACCAACCCAAATGCCCATCAATGATAGACTGGATAAAGAATATGTGGCACATATACACCATGGAATACCATGCAGCTATAAAAAAGGATGGATTAATGTCTTTTGCAGAGACATGGATGAAGCTGGAAACCATCATTCTCAGCAAACTATCACAAGAACAGAAAACCAAACACCACATGTTCTCACTCATAAGTGGGAGTTGAACAATGAGAACACATAGACACAGGGAGGGGAACATCACACACTGGGGCCTGTCAGTGGGTAGGAAGGAAAGAGGAGGGATAGCATTAGGAGAAATACTTAATGTAGATGACGAGTTGATGGGTGCAGCAAACCACGACAGCACATGTATACCTATTTCACAAAACTGCAAGTTCTGCAAATGTATCCCAGAACTTAAAGTGTATGTATGTGTGTATATATATATACACACAAATGTAAATGTAAATGTAAATAAATTGAAAATGGTAAAAATAGAAATATGTTTCCTACACAAATAGTGACATAATAAAGCAAGATAGAATGTATGTTTGAGTTAAAAAAAATTGCTTAGAAGACAACTTGAATTCCATTCCAAGGAACTAGTTTTCAAAAGTTTACAACCAGATTTCAGTTTGGCAAAAGGCAACAATGCTGTTTTGAAAATAATTTCTGAAAAGAGCTTCCCCAGCAGTTCCAAATGGCAGTCCTGATACAAGGAAGTAGGGGCAATTTTGTTACCACCAGGAACACTGAATTTATTTTCAGACCTTGAAATTCTGGGAGGCCCTCGAATAATAATCAACTACAATATTTTACTTTACATAGAAATATTGTTTTAATGTTAATATAAAAGCTTGTATATGAACTAAAATTGTCAATCTGCCACTTTTAAGAAAGAAGAATCCATTATGTCCCTAATCTATAGTGAGTTGATATGTTCCATAAGCAGTTCTGGAAGGAGGCTACACTTAGAGCATAAATTGGTATAGATCGCTTTGCTCTCACAGATAGCGACACAATATTTTCTGCTGAATGGGAAAAAGTTTGAAGGCATAAATCAAGATAAAGCAATCATCTGACAAAGAATTACAAAGAGGCCCCATACCTTTTTCTTAGTGAACTCCATGTGACACATTGATTTTCCACTGAAGATAAAAGCCAAAATCATGTGTCATCAATAGAAAGCAAGCAAAACTATTTGGTTCAATATGTTATGGTACTTAACAAAAAAAACTTGCAGAGAAAAGACAAATCTAAAATGTTGCACATGATTCAAACAAGTCTGGATCAGAAGAGACATTTCAGAGGTCACTGCTAGAGAGTCAAGGATACATTAGAGAGAAATAAACTCCTGCTTTTTTGTTTATCTACTTACATACACAGATACTGTCTGATGAAGATGATTGATATCAGGTATGGTATTTGATGGTATAGTCATTTACAAAATAATTCATCCCTTATGATCTAATGCAATTTTCTTCATATTACACGTGTATATTTAAATACTTCCTTGTGAAGTGGAGGCTAGCCAGGCTGCTGTTAGCATATCCAGTACATTTCTGCAAATTCCAAAATGGCAAATCCCACAGTTGAAATTTCAACCTCTCTAGCGTCCCTCGGCTGGAGTGCATAATCACGGCAAAAGTCTGCAACATCAGAGGTGGCCGCCACAGACACAAAGTCTATGTTTCTCATTCCATTCTACCAAATCTATTCAGCAGTCTGGGTGAGGGGGCTTGGCAGTATCTATGAGCAGAAAGCATTCAAATGGCTGGTATATGTGCTTCCGGGGAAACTAAGGGGAAAAAAGAGAGAGGGAGGGAGGGAGGGAACAAGAAAGAAGAAGGAAACTCAAGGAGAGAGGAAGGGAAGGAGGCTGGCAAGAAGGGATGGAGGGAGCAAGGGAGGGAGGAATAAAGGAAGGAAGTTACACCAAGTTTCAAAACTGGCCACGGACTGAGAAGGATTAAGAGACAAACGGAATTGAAAGCATTTATGTTCATACTCGGTATTTTTCTTACCCATTCTTGCAAATTAGTAATTTAAAAATTTTCATTTCCACAAATCCACGTGTTTTCTTGTTCCTCTCTCTCCGCTCTTTTTCCTTCTTTCCTTCCTGCCTTTCTTCTTTCTTTTCAACATAGGTTATATAAATGTGTGAGAGCTATCACTAGTCTACATTAATCATCAGGATTTTCCTGTATATTTCCAATTAAGATGACCCATAATAATATTCTACTGTAATTTTGGAGGGTCCAAAATACTAGATGGCATTTAGTGTTTTGGAAATCATGAGAAGTCTAACAGGACTTTAAAAAACCTATCAAGACATCTGATGTGTTTTCTTGCCCATACACTCTTTAATGTGGTCTGCTTGACCCTTTCTTCTTCCCTTCTCTAGTCATGGGTTCTTCACACTGAAAACTAAGCTTTGCATCAGTGTTTGACGAACAGGTGACATAATAAACTGCAGTTACATTTTAAATTCAGCTCAAGATGGTAGATGAGAAATCTAAGATTGTGAAGTGAGATTTAGCATGCTGTTCAGTATGCAACAAATCTGAGTGTTGCTCACACAGGATTCATACCAACAGGCTCCTTCCAAAACCTTTCAATGCAAATTCTAGCAAATGCACACTTGGAAGAAAAATGTTCCATGAAGTTGTATATGTAAATTTATACTTTCAGCATTTATGTATATAATTTCAGGGGAAGTGGGATCAACTTAACATTATTAAACATAGTCCAATGATATTTACAACATAACTTCAGAAACATTTTATTACTAGAAGTATTTTAAAAAGGATGTACCATTTAGGATTTAAGACACACCCCACAAATGAAAAAACAAATGAGATTATAAACAACATTTTTAAAAAAATTATGCCATCTTTTCACTACAAAATCCTCCTGGGGGAAAAATATCTTTTCCTTCATTATTAAAGGATGTTATCAGAGCACAGTGGAATTCTTTCAGATTTAGTCAGAAGGTTCTCTGGAGTTGAGAGATCTATTGGAGAATATTTTCTTTGAAAGTCCATGTCCTTTCCCCAGGCCTACATCATATATAAATAAACATTTCAGAAAAGGGGCCATGTTAAGAAAAAGTGGGTTGAAGATTGTAAGACCTGGTTCCTGGGTGCCAAATAATTCACAAGTTGGAATAAGCTGGGTTTCTGTAACACTTCTCTATGACTGCCATTGATACTGAACTATGCCAAGGAACTAAGTCCTACCAAGGAAAAGCAGGAGGAAAACAGGTGTAAGAAAACATTTCCTGTCAGTGTGTCCAGAGATAGCATGAGTCAACAGCGGCTCCTCATGAAGCCATCGATTCGTAACACTGGAGTATCTAGAATGCATCTGGGTCGAATTATTAAAAAGAAAGTTCTTCTCAAGCTAGTTGTAATGGTAGCTAATTTAAAAAATTAATGTTCTGCGATTCTGATAAAAACCTATGTGGTGAACCAACAATAAAGGCGGCTGGAGATATTGGTATGAAATAGTTATTTTTCCTTATATACCTGGACGTTCATGTAAGAAATTATACTTTTGGAAGGTCTGTCATATTCTCAGTGTATAAGAGTTGAATCATTTTTAGAAGTTATTGTCAGAATTTTGCTTTAATAGTGCAGTAAAGTGTGCATTCTCTCTCTCTCATTTTCATTCAACAGCCTCTACAAATTGAGCCTGGCTCAAAGGTCTTTCCCTCTTGGAATATGACTCCTCCCCTGTCCCTCTACATAGGCTGTTCTATAACAAATTATTTTGCTGTCTTGATTTTTCAGAGACCTCATGCTAGTAGTAGAGAGTCAGGAGAAAGTGAGATGTCCTATATAAAAGGCCTGCTAGAAAAAGAAATCAGCACTGAGTTCTAAGGATACTGAACAACTTTTTAAAAAACAAGCAAGCCATATTAAACACATTAGTTACAACCAAATTAGATAAAACCATGAAAATTATCCAAGAAGAAAAAGTACATCACCTGTCTAGGTTTAAAATTGCTGAAGGCTGCCATCCAAGGACCATCTATGATAACAAATACAGTAGTCTGTATTGACACAAAGTTTTAGTGATAGACGTAATTACATTCTTCTGCTGGTGGTGTTCTAGAATAAATGGAATATCTGCTGATCAAATCTGAATGCATCCCATAATATTAGCATGTAGGATCCCAGATCTGCAGGCACTATCTCTTTCTCAGATCTACACTTTGAATATTATGTTAGTTAAAATGAGAAGTATGTTAGAAAATGTCTTTTACAAAAGAAATATTGGCTGAGTATGGTGGCTCATGCCTGTAATCCCAACACTCTGGGAGGCCAAGGTGAGAAGATCTCTTGAGCTCAAGAATTTGAGACCAGCTTGGGCAACATATCTATAAAAAATTTTAAAACTTAGCCGGTGTGGTGGTGCACACCTATAGGCACAGCTACTTCAGAGGCTGAATCAAGAGGATCACTTGAGCTTGGGAGTTTGAGGTTGCAGTGAACTATGAACATGGCACTGAACTCCAGTCTGGGCAACAGAGTGAGAACTTGTCTTCAAAAAAATAAAAAAGAAGAAAAAAATAGGAAATATTGTGTTCACATATGCTATGGTACTCTTTCTTATATAAACTATTTCTTTGCAGTATTCTAGAGGATTTAAGACAAATTTACCACTGAATAATTTCATATGGTATATTATTGCATTAGTATAGTATGTTATTATATAATTAGTATAAGTGACCAGTGCTGCAACAACCACATTCCAAAAAGTATTGTGATCCTCCAAAATTACAATGTCTAAATGACATTATTCTCCTTCATGAGACCATTATACCTTAATTTTTCAGCACCATGAAAATCTACAAATGCCCTCTAAAATATATTTAGAAAACGTGGGGAAAAAATAGATACAGTTTCAGAAGATACATATATTTTGAAAATTAGCCTTTTTGGAATAAATTATTCTTTATGACATATAAATAAACACATTTTTCAGACTGGCGGGGTAACATTTGCATCAGTCAAAATAATTAGATTACTAAAACCTGTAATCTTATTAGAAAAATGGTTTATTCGGAGAATCATTGGAATTATTAGCCTTCAAGCTGCTATAGATTGAATCTGATCAAAATAATTAAGATAATATTATTTCATTTTTCAGTATAATATCTCCTTAGTATTTTTGTTTCTTATTTAATATGTGATTATATTTACTTCTGTGAATAATATGGATGAAGATCATTACAGTGTCAAGATCACTGGGTTCAGAGCACAGAAACCTCAAGTCTATTCTTTTTTCTTAAATACCTGTAAGACTTTAAAGAAGACAGAGTTTCTGGACTCTAATTTCTCTATCTGTAGAATAAATGGGTTAGACCAAATAACTCCTTTCTGCTTATAAATTTTCTAATTATATGACTGAGCTTACACCTGGAAAACAGTCTATCTCCTGTATAAATTAATGATAGAAATGAAAACCACCACGTTTCATGAAATTAACCACATAAATATCAACATCAACTGCTCAGAAGGACTTAAGTGCAAGTATCACAGGAATTCTGAAGCACAGAGAACTAAATATAAGAAATGTAACACTCTTCGTATTTTCAAAGAAGATTTTAATAATATATGTAAACACAGTAGCCTGTTCATAAGAAAAAAGAAAAGGGACGTCTTAGCATATTCAGGGTTCAACCAAAACTACTACTGGAATGTAAATCAAAGTAATATTCACCTAACTGTCATAATTGGCATGAATAATTTTAAGTAAAACACTTTTATTTGATATTAAATGTGAACAATAAGCCAAAACAGAGAAAATTAATAAATTGATCATTTATTGAAACTGAAATAAAAATATATAATTATTGAAGCCTCTTATATACATAAACCAATCATTGCTTAAATGAGCTGACATACTAGCTCCATAGTTTTATGTCACTAAGGAACTCTTTTGAACACAATAAAGAAACCAGAATTGAGCACAAAGAATGATGAACTGGGAAGTTCATGGCTTTCTATCTACTAATTAGGAGTACAATCATTCAGTCAAACAGCCACTCAACAAACATTTAGCATACAGCTTCTGGATACCAGGTACTGGTGTAGGTGCTAGAGCAACAAGGAAATAGTCCCTGCATTCAGTGAGCTCACAGGCAAGTAAACAAGTAAGTATAAAGACTGCATGACTGATTGGGAGCGGTGGTTCATGCCTGTAATCCCAGCACTTTGGGAGGCCAACGTGGGCAGATCACGAGGTCAAGAGATCGAGACCATCCTGGCCAACATAGTGAAACCCCGTCTCTACTAAAAATACAAAAATTAGCTGGGCACGGTGGTGCACGCCTGTAGTTACTTGGGAGGCTGAGGCAAGAGAATCAGTTGAACCTGGAAGGTAAAGGTTGCAGTGAGCTGAGATCACACCACTGCACTCCAGCCTGGTGACAGAGTGAGACTCTGTCTCAAAAAAAAAAAAAAAGACTCCATGATAAATGTGTATCTACAAAGGGCACAAAGGAATGAGTAGCTAATCCCCAAAGCCATATGGAGCAGTCAGTATAAGCTTCAGGAAAAGAAACTGAAGTAAAAAGCTAACCTGAATCTGAAAAAAATGAGTAGGTATTTTCCAAGCACGTTTCAGGGGAAAAGTTGCAGGATGCAGAAGTCCTCCCAAGTACAAAAAGAGAATGAACTCTGGACAACTGGCAATTTATGGCACACAGGAATCAGTAAATGTAGGGATGAGAGGCACACAGAAACATGGGCAAAAACAGGAATTTTGACTTTATTCCATAAATCATGGAAGGCCACCAATGGGTTTTAAGTAATAAAATACTAAGACCAGGTTTGCATTTTAGAAAGATCAATTTGATTTCAGTGAGGAGGTCCAAAAATGAGAGCAGCAAGGCCAGATAGAAGTCCTGCTGCAACTAGCTATGGTTAGAGATGCAGACCAAAACTAAGGTGAAATCATTTAGAAGAAAGAACGTGGATATAAGAGCCATTGGTTTGGCCTCTCCACATCATTTTTTTTATTTTATTTTCATTTATTTATTTATTTATTTTTTGAGACAGAGTCTCGCTCTGTCACCCAGGCTGGAGTGCAGTGGCGTGATCTTGGCTCACTGCAAGTTCTGCCTCCCGGGTTCACACTATTCTCCTGCCTCAGCCTCCCGAGTAGCTGGGACTACAGGCACGTGCCACCACGCCCAGCTAATTTTTTCTATTTTTTAGTAGAGATGGGGTTTCACCGTGTTAGCCAGGATGGTCTCGATCTCCTGACCTCGTGATCCACCCACCTCGGCCTCCCAATGTGCTGGGATTACAGGCTTGAGCCACCATGCCCAGCTGGCCTCTCCACATCTTTACTGTTATACTGATAACATGGGGATGAAAATAAATATTATTTGTATTTAAACTATTATTGTTATGTGAAAATTAAACAAATAACATACTATGATAACATCGGAGGTTCAAGAAATATTAAGTCTTGAAAATAGGAAAGATGAAAGGAAGGAAACAGGGAGTGGGGAGGAAAGTAGGAGAAAGGAGAGAATATAGGAATGAGAGAGGAGGAAAATAATAAGAAAGAAGTAGAAAGCTAGGTACGGTGGCTCATGACTGTAATCCCAGTGCTTTGGGAGGCCGAGTCAGGCAGATCACAAGGTCAGGAGTTCAAGACCAGCCTGGCCAATATGGTGAAACCTTGTCTCCACTAAAAATACAAAAATTAGCTGGGTGTGGTGGCAGGCACCTATAGTCCCAGCTACTCGGGAGGCTGAGGCAGGAGAATCACTTGACCCTGGGAGGCAGAGGTTGCAGTGAGCTGAGATCACACCACTGCACTCCAGCCTGGGTGACAGAGAAAGATGCTGTCTCAAAAAAAAAAAAAAAAAAGAAAAAAAAAAAAGAAAGAAGTAGAAAAAGATATAGTATTTCTTAATCAGCAGAAGCTACTCTTATTTTTCAATACTCTACCTTTCTAATGTATCACTGACAAGGAAAGGTCTTGAATAATTGACTGAAGTCAGAATAGGTAAGGCACTCTACCTGTGGATACATGAGAGGCCTTAAAAAGTTCATGGAAAATGTATATTATGAAAAAAACTATGCAAAGGTTTCAATTTTGGCAGCAAAATAAACTCATACTAATTTATTATAGCATGTTTGAACAGGATCTAGTTTGAGACAGTAAGAAGGAGTAGACATTAGTTTGAAAAGAGCCCCTAGCAGAGCAATGTAAATTCTGCTAAAATTGAAGCAAGAACAAACATTAGATTATGATGAAGCTTGAGTGAAAGAATGGTGAAATCACTGATGCTTTACAAGAAGCTTGAGGGGACAATGCACCAAAGAAATCAGTAGTTCACAAGCGGACAGCTTTTTTAAAGAAGAAACGAGATGATGTGGAAGATGAAGTCCACAGGGACAGATCATCCATATCAATTTTCAAGGAAAAAAATTAATCTTGTTTGTGCCCTAATTGAAGAGGACTGATAATCAACAGCACAAACAATAGCCAACATCGTAGACATCTTAATTGGTTCAGCTTACACAGTTCTGACTAAAAAATTAAAGTTGAACCAACTTTCCACTGCATGGGTGCCAAAAGTGTTGTGCTCAGATCAGCTGCAGACAAGAGGAGAGCTCTCAATGGAAATTTTAAAGAACTAGGGTCAAGATCCTGAAGGATTTCTTTGAAGAATTGTAACAGAAGATAAAACATGGCTTTCCCAGTATGATCCTGAGGGCAAAACACAATCAAAGCAATGGCTACCAAAGGTGGAAGTGGTCCAGTCAAAGCTAAAGGGGATCACTCAAGAGCAAAGGTCACGGCAACAGTTTTTTGGGGACATTCCAGGCATTTTGCTTGTTGACTTTGTGGAAGGTCAAAGAACAATAATATCTGCATATCATGAGAGTGTTTTGAATAAGTTAGCCAAAGTTTTAGGGCAAAATACCTGGGAAAGCTTTAGCAGACACTCCTCTAACACCACAATGTTTCTGCTCATTCCTGTCATCAAGCAAAGGCAATTTTGTGAGAGTCTCAATGGGAAATTGTCAGGCATCCACCTTACAGCTCTGATTTGGCTCCTTCTGACTTCTTTTTGTTTCCCAATCTCAACAAATGTGGAAAGGGCACCCATTTTTCTTAAGTTAATAATGTATAAGAGACTGCATTGACATTGTTAAGTTCCCAGGACCATCAGTTCTTTAGGGATGAAAACCGAAGATCACATTTTCAATGTTTATCTTTTAACTTCATTTTTCCACAAACTTTTTGAAGTTTCTCCATACAAATGTCTCCATACAAATGAGCACTTGCAAAATAAGCAGAGAGTCTCATTCAATGGACAGAAAGTTCTGTGCCATCTAAAAATTATCTTAAGCAAGTTCAATGTGTAGCAACAGACTGTATTGATAAATATCAGTTCGTTTGACTTCTGCAATGACCATGATGGAGTAACAAGAACTAGACTTTCTCTCCCTCCTGAAACAACCAAAAAATGGCCAAAATGTATGCCACAAAAGTTTGCAAGACCCTGTAAAGTCAGTCTCAAACAAGGTGAGCCTATCAACTGCCCTAATTTATGCCTGGAGAAAGTTTTCCAGCCCACTACTCCAGGAGAAAAGCCCAAGAGGAGCCCATTGTTCTCCCTGAGCTGAGGGGACAGAGCTGAGAGTCCACAGAAACCATGTTGACATGAGCTCTCAGGACAAGGTTTCCGAGAAGAAGGGGCTGCACAGAAAGAGAACTCCAGAGCTCTGCAAAGGGTCCCCCTAAAGTACATAGCTAAGTAATTGTTAGGACAGGCCTAGAGAAAAGTACCTACGGTTGGGGAAACAACACCCAGATAAGATGAAAAGTAACAGTACACATGCTCACCAAGGTCCAGTAATAGTGCTTATTTTATCAGCCAAACCAGAAACACCTCAAGATTCCCAGGGATACCCAGAAGGATCTTGCCTCACTAGTTGGGAGTGATTAGCTCTAAAATGAGAACTGGTCTGATCCCACCTAATGAA
The DNA here is from genome assembly GCF_029281585.2 of Gorilla gorilla gorilla. Taxonomy (NCBI): domain Eukaryota; kingdom Metazoa; phylum Chordata; class Mammalia; order Primates; family Hominidae; genus Gorilla; species Gorilla gorilla. The sequence continues at coordinate 873,933 of NC_086017.1, forward strand.
TTTTTAAAGCAAGACCAAAAAGAGTCAAACTCTTTCCAACTAAACTTAAATACATACCAATACAAAGATCAAGAATATTTATATATACTTCCAGCACTCAATAAGATAAAAGTCACCATATCTGACATCCAGACACAGTTTAGCAGAGACACAACAGTAACAACAAAAGACAGAAGAACGTGGCTCATAATAAGGAGAAAAATCACTGAGTCAGAACTGATCCAGAGTAAATCAAGGTGCCAGAGTTATCAGTTAAGAACATTCAAATGCTTATTGAAACAGTATTCTATATGTTCTAAAATAGAGACATGCAAGATACACTAAAGGAGGCTGGGCGCAGTGGCTCACGCCTGTAATCTCAGCATTTTGCGAGGCCGAGGCAGGTGGATCACGAAGTCAGGAGTTCAGGACCAGCCTGACCAATATGGTGAAATCCCATCTCTACTAAAAATACAAAAATTAGCGGGGCATAGTAGCATGCGGCTGTAGTCCCAGCTACATGGTAGGCTGATAGCACATTAGTCATTAAAGAAGAAAAGATAGACACCTCTCAAAATAAAATAGAGAGAGAAAATAAATTTTTAAAAAACATGAACAGAGCAATAGTAGACAGTAAATTTCAAGTAACTGAATTTACGTGTAATCTCAGTTCCCAAAGGAGAGGAGAGGGAAGATGTGAAAACATTTGGGACTTTGAGTCAGTCAAAGCTTTCTTTGATATGACCCCACAGCATGATTTATATAATAATATATTGATAAGAAGAACTCATCAAATTTAAAAAAAAGAATCTGCTCTTCAAAAGAATCTATTAAGAGACTGAAAAGACAAGCTGCAGGCTGGGAGAAAATATTTGCAATTCATATATCTGATGAAAGGCTTGCATCAAAAATATATTTTAAAAGCTCAAAATTTAATAATGAAAAACAAACAACCCCATTTAAAACTTGGGTGAAAGACTGGAACAGACATTACAAAGTAGACATTTGTTTGGTAAATAAGCACATATGCTCAACATAATTAATGCTTAGGGCAATGCAAATTAAAACCAAAATGAGACGCCACTATCTATTTTTAAATAGCTAAGATTAGCATGACTGATAACAGCCAAGCACTGGCTTGGATGTGGAGAAGCTGAAACTCTCATACACTGCTGATGGGAATACAAAAAAGTGTAACCTTTGAAAAACAGTTTAAGAGTCCCTTAAAAAGTTAAACATACTTCTGCCGTAAGACTCAGCCATTGCACTCCTGGGTATTTACCCAAGAGAGATAAAAGTAGGTGTTCATATAATGATATCAACACAAATGTTCATAGCACATGTATTCATAATAGCCCAAACTAGAAACAGTCTAAATATCAATCAATACATTAATGAATTAACTTGCTTTATCCGAATTAATTATGGATACATACTATAACATGAATGAATCTCAAAATAACTATACTAAGTGAAACAAGGCAGACTCTAGAGGTAAAACATGCAGAGAAAAAAACATAAAATGTCAGACAAAAAAGTGCATAGTGTAAAATTTTATTTATATACATTTTTTGACTGTATAAATTACTGTCCAGTGACAGAAAGCAGTTTGGTGGTTTTTAAGGGCCAGGAATGAGGGGCCAGAGAAATGTATTATAAAGAGGCATCAGGAAACTGGAGGTGAAGTATATTTCCATCACCTCGATTGCGTGCTGATGGTTTCTAAACTTTCAATATTTTTAGTTTATTATATGTTATACAAAATAAAGCTTGTAATAAAAATCAAAAGATTGAGCCATCCTTATTTTCTCTATAAAAGAGCAGAATTATCCTTTTAGAGATTTGGAAAGATTATTAAAAGATAAGTTACAAAATACAGTACCTGACACGTATAAAATATTAAATAAATACTAGCCATGCTTAATTATTTTGTTTTAAGTCTATATGAGTCAAGTTTTAGTAGAAATATGGGCTAGAAAAAAAAAACAGAAAGCGGGACTCTGTGATCCGACTTGGGCTTATAGAACAGACTGCATAGTTTGTTCTCATGCTGCTAATAAAGTCATACCCAAGACCGGGTAATTTAGAAAGGAAAGAGGTTTAATGAACTCACAATTCCACATGGCTGGGGAGGCCTCACAGTCATGGCAGAAGGCAAAAAAGAAGCAAAGGCACATCTTAAATGGTAGCAGAGAAGAAAGCTTGTGTAGGGAAACTCCCATTTTAAAAGCATCAGATCTCGTGAGACTTATTCGCTACCAGGAGAACAGTAGGGGGAACCCGCCCCTATGATTCAATGATCTCCACCTGACTCCATCCTTGACATGCGGGGATAATTACAATCAAGGTGAGATTCGGCCGGAGACACAGCCGAATCATATCAATGACTAATGAGAGTTACGTCCAGAACCTAATGAAAACCTGTCTGAGGCCACATTCCCTGTAAAGCAGATTTGAGATAGAGATTTGTGTAGAGAACATTTAACTGGGTAAAATCCTAGGAGCCAACAACTGTGGCGAAAAAGCTGAATTGGACAAAGGGAGTTGAGATGTGAGGCAGTCACAACAAATACCTCAGCTAATCTCAAGGGGGAGCTGAGAAGCAGGGGTGACCCTTCAGAGTTGCCCTAAATTGAGGCAGGAGTATGGAGTTTTAATACCTTTCACTGGCCATTCTTCAGATACGAGTTGTCCCCAAGGATGGACATCAGCTTGACAAGTTATTAATTAGATCTCCTGAGAATAAATTCTAGAGAGAATCAGCTGAGAGGCATTATTTGCCAACACTCCCAATAGCTGGGCAAACTTCAGTTTTGAGGGAGGATTTGGGTCACACACAAAGTCTCCACAACCAATTATTCATGGGAAATTCTATGTAGGCAGAGCTATTTCATGGCCAGTTAATCAAAACTACATAATCTATTTGGTTAAGCAAAAGAAATTAAAAAGATAAAATAAAATCTATATATTAACACTCAAAAGTTTTTAATGCATTTGCCTTGCATTTCATATGTTTTGCCTTGCATTTCATATGTTTTGCCTTGCATTTGTTTATTTGCTTTCAAGAACCTTTAGAGAACAATAATTACTAATATAATATGGAGTAGCACAGCATAGACGAGGGAAGCTAACTCTCTCCCTTTTCCCAGAACCTGGAACAGCTAAAGATCCTAAGCATTGTCAGCTTTGGTATCTGACATAGTTTGGATGTTTGTCCCCTTCAAATCTCACGTTAAAATGTGATCCCCAATGTTGGAGAGAGATGCCTCCTGAATGGCTTGGTGCTGTCCTCTTGGTAATGAATGAGTTCTTACCCTGTGAGTTCATGCGATATCTGGTTGTTTAAAAGAGACTGACACCTCCTCCCTGTCTCTATTGCTTCCTCTCTCACCACGTGACATGCTGGTTTCCCTTCACCTTCCACCATAATTGGAAGGTTCCTGAGGCCCTCCCTGGAAGCAGGTGCCAGTACTATGCTTCACGTACAGCCTTCAGAACAAGAAGCCAAATAAACCTCATTCCTTTATTAATTACCCAACCTCAGGTATTTCTTTACAACAATGCAAATGGGCTAACAGAGTATCATTCATGGACAGTGAGTGTATTAGTCAATTTTCATGCTGCTGATAAAGACATACCCAAGACTGGGTAATTTATAAAGAAAAAGAGGTTTAATGAATTCACATATCTGCACCGCTAGCTGTATAAATATGGAAATACCTTCACTGCTACCTGTACAAATATGGAAATATCTACAGCGCTACCTGTATAAACATGGAAATATCTACACCGCTATCTGTATAAACATAGAAATATCTACACCGCTATCTCTATAAACATGGAAATATCTACAGCGCTATCCGTATGAACATGGAAATATCTACACCGCTATCTGTATAAACAAGGAAATAACTACACCGCCATCTCTATAAACATGGATATATCTACAGGGCCATCTGTATAAACACGGAAATAACTACACCGCTATCTGTATATACATGGAAATATATACACCGCTATCTCTATAAACATGGAAATATCTACACCATTATCTGTATAAACATGGAAATAACTACACCTCTATCTCTATAAACATGGAAATATCTACACTGCTATCTGCATAAACATCGAAATATCTAAACCGCTACCTGTAAAACAGGGAAATATCTACACCGCTATCTCTATAAACATTGAAACATCTACACTGCTATCTTTATAAACATTGAAATACCTACACTGCTATTTGTATAAACATGGAAATATCTACAACGCTATCTCTATAAACATGGAAATAACTACACGGCTATCTCTATAAACGTGGAAATATCTACACCACCATCTGTATGAACATGGAATTATCTACAACGCCATCTGTATGAACATTGAAATATCTTCACCGCTATCTGTATAAACATGGAAATATCTACACCGCTATCTGTATATACATGGAAATATCAACACCGCTATCTCTATCAACATGGAAATATCTACACCGCTATCTCTATAAACATGGAAATACCTACACCGCCATCTGTATCGACATGAAAATATCTACACTGCCATCTGTATAAACATGGAAATATCTACACTGCTATCTGTATTAAGATGGAAATATCTACACCGCCATCTATATAAACATGGAAATATCTACACCGCCATCTGTATGAACATGGAAATATCTACAGTGCAATTTCTATAAAGATGGAAATATCTACACCGCAATCTGTTTAAACATGGAAATATCTACACCTCTATCTGTATTAAGATGGAAATATCTACACTGCCATCTCTATAAAGATGGAAATATCTACACCGCCATCTGTATGAACATGGAAATATCTACACCGCTATCTGTATATACATGGAAATATCTACACCGTTATCTCTATAAACATGGAAATATCTAAACTGCTACCTGTAAAACAGGGAAATATCCACACCGCTATCTCAATAAACATTGAAATATCTACACTGCAATCTTTATAAACATTGAAATACCAACACTGCTATTTGTATAAACATGGAAATATCTACAACGCTATCTCTATAAACATGGAAATAACTACACCACTATCTCTATAAACGTGGAAATATCTACACTGCCAACTGTATGAACATGGAAATATCTACAACGCCATCTGTACGAACATTGAAATATCTACACCGCTATCTGTATATACATGGAAATATCTACACCGCTATGTCTATCAACATGGAAATATCTACACCGCTTTCTCTATAAACATGGAAATACCTACACCGCCATCTGTATCGACATGAAAATATCTACACCGCCATCTGCATAAACATGGAAATATCTACACCGCTATATGTATTAAGATGGAAATATCTACACCGCCATCTATATAAACATGGAAATATCTACACCGCCATCTGTATGAATATGGAAATATCTACAGTGCAATCTCTATAAAGATGGAAATATCTACACCGCCATCTGTTTAAACATGGAAATATCTACACCTCTATCTGTATTAAGATGGAAATATCTACACTGCCATCTCTATAAAGATGGAAATACCTACAACGCCATCCCTATGAACATGGAAATATCTACAGCGCCATCTGTATAAACATGGAAATATCTACACAGCTATCTGTAAAAACATGGAAATATCTACAGCATAATGTGTATAAACATGGAAATACCTACCCCGGTATCTGTATTAACATGGAAATATCTACACCGCCATCTGTATGAACGTGGAAATATCTACACCGCCAACTCTGTAAACATGGAAATATCTACACCGCCATCTGTAGGAACATGGAAATATCTACAACGCTATCTCTATAAACATGGAAATGTCTACAACGCCATCTGTATATACATGGAAATTCGTACACCGCTATCTGGATAAACATGGAAATATCTACACCGCTATATCTATAAACATGGAAATATCTACACCGCCATTTGTATGCACATGGAAATATCTACAGCACCATCTGTAGGAACATGGAAATGTCTAAACCGCTATCTCTATAAACTTGGAAATACCTACACCGCTATCTGTAAAAACATGGAAATATATACACAACTATTTCTATAAACGTGGAAATGTCTACACCGATATCTGTATAAACAAGGAAATACATACAAAGCTATCTGTATAAACATGGAAATATCTACTCCGCTATCTGTGTAAACATGGAAATATCTACACCGCTATCAGTATAAACATGGAAATATCTACAATGCTATCTGTATAAACATGGAAATATCTACACCGCTGTCTGTGTAAACATGGAAATATCTACACCGCTATCTCCTAAAACATGGAAATATCTACACCGTAATGTGTACAAACATGGAAATACCTACACCGCTATCTGTATAAACATGGAAATATCTACACCGCCATCTGCAGGAACATGTGCATATCTAAACCGCCAACTCTATAAACATGGAAATATCTACACCACCATCTGTAGGAATATGGAAATATCTACACCACTTTCTCTATAAACATGGAAATATCTTCACTGCCATCTGTATAAATATGGAAATACGTACACTGCTATCTGGATAAACATGGAAATATCTACACTGCTATATCTATAAACATGGAAATATCTACACCGCCATCAGTATGAACATGGAAATATCTACACCGATATCTGAATAAACATGGAAATATCTACAACGCTATCTGTGTAAACATGGAAATATCTACACCGCTATCTCTTAAAACATGGAGATATTTAAACCGCTACCTTTATAAACATCGAAATATCTACACTGCTATCTGCATAAAAGTGGAAATATCTACACCGCTATCTGCATAAACTTGGAAATATCTACACCGCTGTCTGTGTAATCATGGAAATATCTACACCACCAACTGGAGGAACATGGAAATATCTACACCGCTATGTGTATAAACATGGAAATACCTAGACCGCCTTCTTTATAAATATGGAAATATCGACACCGCAATCTCTAACAACATGGCAATATCTAAACCGCCATCTGCATGAACATGGAAATATCTACACCGCCGTCTCTATAAAGATGGAAATATCTACACCGCCATGTGTATAAACATGGAAATATCTACACCGCTATCTACATAAAGATGGACATATCTACGCCGCTTTCTGAATAAACATGGAAATATCTACACAGCCTCTGTATAAACATGGAAATATCTACACCGCCATCTGTATAAACATGGAAATATCTACACCGCCATCTGTATAAACATGGAAATATCTACACTGCCAACCGTATAAACATGGAAATATCTACACCGCTATCTGTGTAAACATGGAAATATCTACACCGTTATGTGTGTAAACATGGAAATATCTTCACCGCCATCTGTATGAACATGGAAATATCTACACCGCCATCTGTATAAACATGGAAATATCTATACTGCCAACCGTATAAACATGGAAATATCTACACCGCTATCAGTATGAACATGGAAATATCTACACCACTATCTGTATAAACGTGGAAATATCTACACCACTATCTGTGTAAACATGGAAATATCTACACCGCTATCTGTTAAAACTTGGAAATATCTACACCGTTATGTGTGTAAACATGGAAATATCTTCACCGCCATCTATATGAACATGGAATTATCTACACTGCCATCTCTATAAACATGGAAATTTCTACACCGCCATCTGTAGGAACATGGAAATATCTACACCACCTTCTGAATGAACATGCAAATATCTTCACCGCCTTCTGTATGAACATGGAAATATCTATACAGCCATCTGTATGAATTTGGAAATATCTACACCGCTAACTGTATGAACATGGAAATACCTGCACCGCTATCTCTATGAACATGGAAATATCTACACCGCTATCTGTATAAACAAGGAAATATCTACACTGCCATCTCCATAAACATGGAAATATCTACACTGCCATCTGTATAAAGATGGAAATATCTACAACGTTATCCGTAAAAACATGGAAATATCTACAGCGTTATCTGTATAAACATGAAAAGATCTACACCGCCATCTCTATAAACATGGAAAATCTACACCGCTATCTGAATAAACATGTAAATATCTACACCGGTATCTGTATAAACATGGAAATATCTACACCACTATCTGTATGAACATGGAAATATCTACACCGCTATCTGTATGAACATGGAGATATCTTAACCGCCATCTGTATGGACATGGATATATCTGCACAACCATCTGGATGAACATGGAAATATCTACACCGCTATCGGTATAAACATGGAAATATCTACACCGCTATCTGTATAAACATGGAAATATCTACACCGCTACCTGTATAAACATGGAAATATAAGCACCGCTATCTGTATGAACATGGAAATATCTACACCGCTATCTGTTTGAACATGGAAATATCTACACCGCTATCTGTATGAACATGGAAATAGCTACACCGCTATCTGTATGAACATGGAAATATCTACAGCACTATCTGTATGAAGATGGAAATAACTACACCGCTATCTGTATGAACATGGATATATCTACACAGCCATCTGGATTAACATGGAAATATCTACACTGCTATCTGTATGAACATGGAAATATCTACACCGGTATCTGTGTAAACATGCATACTTCTTCACCGCTATCTGTAAGAACATGGAAATATCTTCACCACTATCTGTATGAACATGGAAATCTCTACACCGCTATCTGTATGAACATGGAAATATCTTCACCGCCATCTGTATGAACATGGATATATCTACAAAGCCATATGGATGAACATGGAAATATCTACACCGCTATATGCATGAACATGGAAATAGCTACACTGCTATCTGTATGAACATGGAAGTAGCCACACCGCCATCTGTATGAACATGGAAATATCTGCACCGCCATCTGTATGAACATATACATATCTACACCGCCATCTGTATTAAGATGGAGATATCTACACCGCTGTCTGTATAAACCTGGAAATAACTACACCGCTATCTGTATAAACATGGAAATATCCACACCGCTATCTGTATGAACATGGAAATATCTACACCGCTATCTGTACGAACATGGAAATATCTACACCGCTATCTGTATGAACATGGAAGTAGCTACACCGCTATCTGTATGAACATGGAAATATCTACACCACTATCTGTATGGACATGGAAATATCTACACCGTTATCTGTATGAACATGGATATATCTACACAGCCTTCTGGATGAACATTTAAATATCTACACCGCTATCTGTATGAACATGGAAATATCTACACCGCTATCTGTGTAAACTTGCATACAACTTCACCCCTATCTGTATAAACATGGAAATATCTACACCGCTATCTGTATGAACATGGAAATATCTTCACCGCCATCTGTATGAACATGGATATGTCTACACAGCCATCTGGATGAACATGGAAATATCTACACCGCGATCTGTATGAACATGGAAATATCTACACCGCTATCTGTGTAAACATGCATACATCTTCACCACTATCTGTATAAACATGGAAATATCTACACTGCTATCTGTATGAACATGGAAATATCTACACCACTATCTGTTTGAACATGGAAATATCTACACCGGTATCAGCATGAAAATGGAAATATCTACAAAGCTATCTGCATATACATGGAAATATCTATACAGCTATCTCTTTACACATGGAAATAACTTCACCGCTATCTCTATAAACATGGAAATATCTACACCGCCATCTGTATGAACATGGAAATATCTACACCGCCGTCTGTATGAACATATAAATATCTACACCGCCATCTGTATTAAGATGAAGATATCTACACCGCTATCTGAATAAACATGGAAATATCTATACCGCTATCTGTAAATACATGGAAATATCTACACCGCTATCTCTATAAACATGGAAATATCTACACCGCTATCTGTATGAACATAGAAATATCTACACCGCTATCTGTATGAACATGGAAATAGCTACACCGCTATCTGTATGAACATGGAAATGTCCACACCGCTATCTGTATGAACATGGAAATATCTATGCTGCCATCTGTATGAACATGGAAATATATTCACCGCCATCTGTATGAACCTGGATATATCTACAGAGCCATCTGGATGAACATGGAAATTTCTACACCGCTATATGTATGAACATGGAAATAGCTACACCGCTATCTGTATGAACATGGAAATATCTACACCGCTATCTGTATGAACATGGAAATATCTACACTGCTATCTGTATGAACATGGAAATATATTCACTGCCATCTGTATGAACATGGATATATCTACACAGCCATCTGGATTAACATGGAAATATCTACACCGCTATCTGTATGTTCATGGAAATATCTGCACCGCTATCTGTGTAACCATGCATACATCTTCACCGCTATCTGTATAAACATGGAAATATCTAAACCGCTATCTGTATGAACATGGAAATATCTACACCGCTATCTGTTTGAACATGGAAATATCTACACCGCTATCTGCATGAAAATGGAAATATCTACACAGCTATCTGCATATACATGGAAATATCTACAAAGCTATTTCTTTACACATGGAAATAACTACGCCGCGATCTCTATAAACATGGAAATATGTACACCGCAATCTGTATGAACATGGAAATATCTGCACCGCCATCTGTATGAAGATATAAACACCTACACCGCCATCTGTATTAAGATGGAGATATCTACACCGCTATCTGTATAAACATGGAAATATCTACACCGCCATCTGTATAAACATGGAAATATGTACAAAGCCATCTGTACGAACATGGAAATATCTACACCATCATGTGTATGAACATGGAAATATCTACACCGCCATCTGTATGAACATGGAAATATCTACACCGCCATATGTATGAACATGGAAGTATCTACACCGCCATCTGTATGAACATGCAAATATCTTCACCGCCGTCTGTATGAACAATGAAATATTTACACCGCTATCTCTATAAACATGGAAATATCTACACCTCTATCTCTATAATCATGGAAATATCTACCCCGCCATCTCTTTAAACACGGAAACACATACACCGCTATCTGTAAGAACATGGAAATATCTACACCACAATGTGTATAAAGATGGAAATATCTACACCGCTATCTGTATGAACATGGAAAGATCTACACCGCCATCTGTATGAACATGGAAATATCTACAGCGCCAACCATATAAAGATGGAAATAACTACACCGCTATCTGTATGAACATGGAAATATCTACACCACAATCTGTATAAACATGGAAATATCTACAACGCTATCCCTATAAACAGGGCAATATCTACACCGCTATCTCTATAATCATGGAAATATCTACACCACTCTCTATAAACTTGGAAATAACTACACTGCTATCTCTATAGACATGGAAATATCTAGACCGCCATCTCTATAAACATTTAAATATCTACACCGCCATATGCATAAACATGGAAATATCTATACCGCCATCTGTATGAACATGGAATTATCTACACCGCCATTTTTATAAAGATGGAATTAACTACACCGCCATCTGTGTAAACATGGAAATAGCTACACCGCCAACCGTATAAAGATGGAAATATCTACACCATCATCTGAATATACATGGCAATATCTACACAACCATCTTTATAAACATGCAAATATCTACACCGCCATCTGTATAAACATGGAAATATCTACACTGCCATTTGTATGAACACAGAAATATGTAAAAAGCCATCTGTATGAACATGGAAATATCTACACCACCATGTGGATGAACACGGAAATATCTACACCGCCATCCATATAAACATGGAAATATCTACACCACCATCTCTATAAACATGGAAATATCTACACCGCCATCTGTATGAACATCAAAATATCTATACCGCCAACCGTATAAAGATGGAAATATCTACACCGTTATCAGTATGAACATGGAAATATCTACACCACTACCTGTATAAACGTGGAAATATATACACCGCTATCTGTGTAAACATGGAAATATCTACACCGCTGTCTGTTAAAACTTGGAAATATCTACACCGTTATGCGTGTAAACATGGAAATATCTTCACCGCCATCTGTATGAACATGGAAATATCTACACTGCCATCTACATAAAGATGGAAATTTCTACACCGCCATCTGTAGGAATATGGAAATATCTACACCACCATCTGAATCAACATGCAAATATCTACACCGCCATCTGTATGAACATGGAAACATCTATACCGCCATCTGTATGAATTTGGAAATATCTACACCGCTAACAGTATGAACATGGAAATATCTGCACCGCTATCTCTATGAACATGCAAATATGTACACCGCTATCTGTATAAACAAGGAAATATCTACACTGCCATCTCTATAAACATGGAAATATCTACACTGCCATCTGTATAAACATGGAAATATCTGCAGCGTTATCCGTATAAACATGGAAATATCTACAGCGTTATCTGTATAAACATGAAAATATCTAAACCGCTATCTCTATAAACATTGAAAATCAACACCGCTATCTGAATAAGCATGTAAATATCTACACCGGTATCTGTATAAACATGGAAATATCTACACAGCTATCTGTATAAACATGGAAATATCTACACGGCCATCTGTATGAACATGGAAATTTCTACACCACCATCTGTATAAACATGGAAATATCTACACCGTCATCTGAATATACATAGAAATATCTACACCACCATCTGTATAAACTTGGAAATATCTACACCGCCATCTGTATAAACATGGAAATATCAACACCGCCATCTGTGTGAACATGGAAATATGTACAAAGCCATCTGTACGAACATGGAAATATCTACACCACCATGTGTATGAACATGGAAATATCTAAACCGCCATCTGTATGAACATGGAAATATCTACACCGCCATCTGTATAAACATGGAAATATCTACACTGCCAACCGTATAAACAAGGAAATATCTACACCGCTATCTGTGTAAACATGGAAATATCTACACCGTTATGTGTTTAAACATGGAAATATCTTCACCGCCATCTGTATGAACATGGAAATATCTACACCGCTATCTGTGTAAACATGCATACATCTTCACCGCTATCTGTATAAATATGGAAATATCTACACCGCTATCTGTGTAAACATGGAAATATCTACACCGCTATCTGTATGAACTTGGAAATATCTACACCGCTATATGTATGAACATGGAAATATCTACACCACTATCTGTTTGAAGATGGAAATATATACAGCGCTATCTGCATGAAAATGGAAATATCTACACCACTATCTGTATGAACATGGAAATATCTACACCGCTATCTGTATGAACATGGAAATATCTTCACCGCTATCTGTATGAACATGGAAATATCTACACCGCCATCTGTATGTACATGGAAATATCTGCACCGCCATCTGTATGAACATATAAATATCTACACCGCCATCTATATTAAGATGGAGATATCTACACCGCTATCTGTATAAACATGGAAATATCTACACCGTCATCTGTATAAACATGGAAATATCTACACTGCCAACCATATAAACATGGAAATATCTACACCGCTATCAGTATGAACATGGAAATATCTACACCACTATCTGTATAAACGTGGAAATATCTACACCACTATCTGTGTAAACATGGAAATATCTACACCGCTATCTGTTAAAACTTGTAAATATCTACACCGTTATGTGTGTAAACATGGAAATATCTTCACCGCCATCTATATGAACATGGAATTATCTACACTGCCATCACTATAAACATGGAAATTTCAACACCGCCATCTGTAGGAACATGGAAATATCTACACCACCTTCTGAATGAACATGCAAATATCTTCACCACCTTCTGTATGAACATTGAATATCTATACAGCCATCTGTATGAATTTGGAAATATCTACACCTCTAACTGTATGAACATGGAAATACCTGCACCGCTATCTCTATGAACATGGAAATATCTACACCGCTATCTGTATAAACAAGGAAATATCTACACTGCCATCTCTATAAACATGGAAATATCTACACTGCCATCTGTATAAAGATGGAAATATCTACACAGTTATCCGTAAAAACATGGAAATATCTACAGCGTTATCTGTATAAACATGAAAAGATCTACACCGCCATCTCTATAAACATGGAAAATCTACACCGCTATCTGAATAAACATGTAAATATCTACACCGGTATCTGTATAAACATGGAAATATATACACAGCTATCTGTATAATCATGGAAATATCTACACCGCCATCTGTATGAACATGGAAATATCTACACCACCATCTGTATAAAGATTGAAATATCTACACCGTCATCTGAATATACATAGAAATATCTACACCACCATCTGTATAAACATGGAAATATCTACACCGCCATCTGTATGAACATGGAAATATGTAGAAAGCCATCTGTACGAACATGGAAATATCTACACCACCATGTGGATGAACATGGAAATATCTATACCGCCATCTGTATGAACATGGAAACATCTACACCACCATCTGTATGAACATGGAAATATCTACACCGCCATCTGTATGAACATGCAAATATCTTCACCGCCGTCTGTATGAACATGGAAATATTTACACCGCCGTCTGTATGAACATGGAAATATCTACACCGCTGTCTGTATGAACATGGAAAAATCTACACCGCTATCTTTATAAACACGGAAATATCTACACGTCTATCTCTATAATCATGGATATATCTACACCGCTATCTGTATATACATGGAAATATTTACACCGCTATCCGTATAAACATGGAAATATCTACAGTGTTATCTATATAAACATGGAAAGAACTACACTGCTATCTCTATAAACATGGATATATCTACACCGCTATCTGTATAAACATGGAAATATCTACACTGCTATCTGTGAAACAGGGAAATATCTACACTGCTATCTCTATAAACATGGAAATATCTGCACCACTATCTCTATAATCATGAAAATATCTACACCGCCATCTCTATAAACATGGAAATACATACACCTCCATCTGTATGAATATGGAAATATCTAAACCACCATGTGTATAAAGATGGAAATATCTACACCGCTATCTGTATGAACATGGAAATATCTACACCGCCATCTGTATGAACATGGAAATACCTACACAGCCATCTGTATAAAGATGGAAACATCTACACCGCTATCTGTATGAACATGGAAATATCTACACGGCTATCTGTATAAACATGGAATTATCTACACCGCTATCTGTATAAACATGGAAATATCTCCACGGCTATCTCTATAAACATGGAAATAACTACACCGCTGTGTGTATAAACATGGAAATATCTAGACCGCCTTCTCTATAACATGGAAATATCTAAACCGCCAACTGTATGAACATGGAACTATCTACATGGCTATCCGTAGAAACATGGAAAATCTACACCGCTATCTGAATAAACATGGAAATATCTACACCGGTATCTGTATAAACATGGAAATATCTACAGAGCTATCTGTATAAACAGGGAAATAACTACACCGTTTTATGTATAACCTTGGAAATATCTACACCTTTCTCTTTATAAACATGGAAATAACTACACCACCATTTCTATAAACATGGAAATATCTAAACCGCCATCTGTACGAACATGGAAATATCTACACCGCCTTTATAAAGACAGAAATATCTACACCGCCATCTGCATAAACATGGAAATATTGACAACGCCATCTGTATAGAGATGGAAATATCTACAAAGCCATATGAATAAACATGGAAATATCAACACCACCATCTGAATAAACATGGAAATATCTACAAGGCCATCTGTATAGAGATGGAAATATCTACAGAGCCTTATGAATGAACATGGAAACATCTACACCGCCATCTGTATAAACATGGAAACATCTACACTCCCATCTGTATAAGCATGGAAATATCTACACCGCCATCTGTATGAACATGGAAATATCTACACCGCCATCTATATGAACATGGAAATATCTACACCGCCATCTGTATGAACATGGAAATATGTACACCGCCATCTGTATGAACATGCAAATATCTACATCGCGAACTGTATGAACATGGAAATATCTACACCGCTATCTCTATAAACATGGAAATATCTACACCGCTATCAGTGTAAACAAGGAAATATCAGCACTGCCATCTCTATAAACATGGAAACATCTACACTGCCATCTGTATAAACATAGAAATATCTACAACGCTATCTGTATATACATGGAAATATTTACACCGCTATCCGTATAAACATGGAAATATCTACAGCGATATCTATATAAACATGGAAATAACTACACCGCTATCTCTATAAACATGGATATATCTACACTGCTATCTGTATAAACATGGAAATATCTACACTGCTATCTGTGAAACAGGGAAATATCTACACCACTATCTCTATAAACATGGAAATATCTACACCGCCATCTCTATAAACATGGAAATATATACTCCACAACCTGTATGAACATGGAAATATCTACACCGCCATGTGTATAAAG
Source organism: Gorilla gorilla gorilla (assembly GCF_029281585.2). Lineage (NCBI taxonomy): Eukaryota > Metazoa > Chordata > Mammalia > Primates > Hominidae > Gorilla > Gorilla gorilla. Next base: position 890,470 of record NC_086017.1, read on the forward strand.
ATGGAAATATCTACACCACTTTCTGTATGAACATGGAAATATCTACAACGCCAAATGAATAAACACCGAAATATCTATACCGCCATAACCATACACTTGGAAATATCTACACCGCTACCTGTAGAAACATGGAAATATCTACACCGCTGTCTGTATAAAGATGGAAAAATCTACACCGCTATCTGAATAAATATGGAAATATCTACACCGCCATCTTTATAAACATGGAAATATGTACACCGCTATCTCTATAAACATGGAAATATCTACACCGCCGTCTATATGAACTTCGAAATATCCACACCGCCATCTCTGTAAAGATGGAAATATCTAAACCACCGTCTGTATAATCATGGAAACATCTACACCGCCACCTCTATAAACATGGAAATATCTACACCGCCATCTGTATGAACATGGAAATAACTACACAGCCATCTGTATAAAGATGGAAATATCTACACCGCCATCTGTATAAACATGGAAATATCTACACCGCTATCTGTATAAACAAGGAAATATCTACACTGCCATCTCTATAAACATGGAAATATCTACACTGCCATTTGTATAAACATGGAAATATCTACACCGTTATCCGTATAAACATGGAAATATCTACAGCGTTATCTGCATAAACATGAAAATATCTACACCGCCATCTCTATAAACATGGAAAATCTACACCGCTATCTGAATAAACTTGTAAATATCTATACCGGTATCTGTATAAACATGGAAATATCTACACAGCTATCTGTATAAACATGAAAATATCTATACCGCCAACCACATAAAGATGGAAATATCTACACCGCTATCAGTATGAACATGGAAATATCTACACCACTATCTGTATAAACGTGGAAATATATACACCGCTATCTGTGTAAACATGGAAATATCTACACCGCTATCTGTTAAAACTTGGAAATATCTACACCGTTATGTGTGTAAACATGGAAATACCTTCACCGCCATCTGTATGAACATGGAAATATCTACACCACTATCTCTATAAACATGGAAATACCTACTCCGCTATCTGTATAAAGAAGGAAATATCTATACTGCTATCTGTGAAACAGGGAAATATCTACACCGCTATCTCTATAAACATGGAAATATCTACACCACTATCTCTATAGTCATGGAAATATCTACCCCGCCATCTGTATGAACATGGAAATATCTACACAACCATCTGTATAAAGATGGAAATATCTACACCGCTACTGTGTGAACATGGAGATATCTACACCGCTATCTGTATAAACATGGAAATATCTACACCGCTATCTGAATAAACATGGAAATATCTCCACCGCAATACCTATAAACATGGAAATAACTACAGAGCTATGTGTATAAACATGGAAATACCTAGACCGCCATATTTAAAACCATGGAAATATCTACACAGCCATCTGTATAAACGTGGAAATACCTACACCGCCATCTGTATGAACATGGAAATATCTATAGCGCCAACCATATAAAGATGGAAATATCTACACCGCTATCTCTATGAACGTGGAAATATCTACACCGCAATCTGTATAAACATGGAAATATCTACACCGCTATCCCTATAAACATGGAAATATCTACACCACTCTCTATATACTTGGAAATAACTACACTACTATCTCTATAGACATGGAAATATCTAGACCGCCATCTCTATAAACATGGAAATATCTACACCGCCATATGCATAAACGTGGAAATATCTAAACCGCCATCTGTATGAACATGGAAATATCTACACCGCCATCTTTATAAAGATGGAAATAACTACACCGCCATTTGTGTAAACATGGAAATATCTACACTGCCATCTGTATAAAGATGGAAATATCTACACCGTCATCTGAATATACATGGAAATATCTAAACAACCATCTGTATAAACATGGAAATATCTACATCGCCATCTGTATAAACATGGAAATATCTACACCGCCATCTGTATGAACATGGAAATATGTACAAAGCCATCTGTATGAATATTGAAATATCTACACCACCATGTGTATGAACGTGGAAATATCTTCACCGCCATCTGTATGAACATGGAAATATCTACCCCGCCATCTGTATGAACATGGAAATATCTACACCGCCATCTGTATGAACATGCAAATATCTTCATTGCCATCTGTATGAACATGGAAATATCTACACCACCATCTGTATGAACATGGAAATATCTACACCGCTATCTGTATAATCATGGAAATATCTGCACGGATATCTCTATAAACATGGAAATATCTACACCACTTTCTGTGTAAACATGGAAATATCTACAACACCAACTGTAGGAACATGGAAATATCTACACCGCTATCTCTATAAACGTTGAAATATCTACAGAACTATGTGTACACACATGGAAATAAATACACCGCTATCTGTATAAACATAGAAATATCTACACCGCTATCTGTGTAAACATGGAAATATCTACACGGCTATCTGTATAAACATGGAAATATCTACACCGCTACCCGTATAAACATGCAAATATCTACACAGCCATGTGTATAAAAATGGAATTATCTACACCACTATCTGTATAAACATGGAAATATCTACAGGGCCATCTCTATAAACATGGAAATATCTACACTGCTATCAGAATAAACACGGAAATATCTAAACTGCTACCTGTAAAACAGGGAAATATCTACACTGCTATCTCTATAAACATGGAAATATCTACACTGCTATCTTTACAAACATTGAAATACCTACACTGCTATTTGTATAAACATGGAAATATCTACAACGCTATCTCCATAAACATGGAAATAACTACACCGCTATCTCTATAAACGTGGAAATATCTACACCGCCATCTGTATGAACATGGAAATATCTACAACGCCATCTGTATGAAAATTGAAATATCTACACCGCTATCTGCATAAACATGGAAATAGATACACCGCTATCTGTATATACATGGAAACATCTACACCGCTATCTCTATAAACATGGAAATACCTACACTGCCATCTGTATCGACATGAAAATATCTACAGCGCCATCTGAATAAACATGGAAATATCTACACTGCTATCTGTATTAAGATGGAAATATCTACACCGCCATCTATATGAACATGGAAATATCTACACCGCCATCTGTATGAACATGGAAATATCTACAGCGCTATCTCTATAAAGATGGAAATATCTACACCGCCAACTGTTTAAACATGGAAATATCTACACCTCTATCTGTTAAGATGCAAATACCTACACTGCCATCCCTATAAAGATGGAAATATCTTCACCGCCATCTGTATGAACGTGGATATATCTACAGCGCAATCTCTATAAAGTTGGAAATATCTACAACGCCATCTGTAGGAACATGGAAATATCTACACCGCCAACTCTGTAAACATGGAAATATCTACACCGCCATCTGTAGGAACATGGAAATATCTACACCGCCAACTCTGTAATCATGGAAATATCTACACTGCCATCTGAAGGAACATGGAAATATCTACAACGCGATCTCTATAAACATGGAAATATCTACAACGCCATCTGTATGAACATGGAAATATGTACAAAGCCATCTGTATGAATATGGAAATATCTACACCACCATGTGTATGAACGTGGAAATATCTACACCGCCATCTGTATGAACATGGAAATATCTACACCGCCATCTGTATGAACATGGAAATATCTACACCGCCATCTGTATGAACATGCAAATATCTTCATCGCCATCTGTATGAACATGGAAATATCTACACCACCATCTGTATGAACATGGAAATATCTACACCGCTATCTGTATAATCATGGAAATATCTGCACCGATATCTCTATAAACATGGAAATATCTACACCACTTTCTGTGTAAACATGGAAATATCTACAACACCAACTGTAGGAACATGGAAATATCTACACCGCTATCTCTATAAACGTTGAAATATCTACAGAACTATGTGTACACACATGGAAATAAATACACCGCTATCTGTATAAACATGGAAATATCTACACCGCTATCTGTGTAAACATGGAAATATCTACACGGCTACCTGTATAAACATGGAAATATCTACACCGCTATCTGTGTAAACATGGAAATATCTACAACGCTACCCATATAAACATGCAAATATCTACACAGCCATGTGTATAAACATGGAATTATCTACACCACTATCTGTATAAACATGGAAATATCTACAGGGCCATCTCTATAAACATGGAAATATCTACACTGCTATCAGAATAAACACGGAAATATCTAAACTGCTACCTGTAAAACAGGGAAATATCTACACCGCTATCTCTATAAACATGGAAATATCTACACTGCTATCTTTACAAACATTGAAATACCTACACTGCTATTTGTATAAACATGGAAATATCTACAACGCTATCTCCATAAACATGGAAATAACTACACCGCTATCTCTATAAACGTGGAAATATCTACACCGCCATCTGTATGAACATGGAAATATCTACAACGCCATCTGTATGAACATTGAAATATCTACACCGCTATCTGCATAAACATGGAAATAGATACACCGCTATCTGTATATACATGGAAACATCTACACCGCTATCTCTATAAACATGGAAATATCTACACCGCCATCTCTATAAACATGGAAATACCTACACTGCCATTTGTATCGACATGAAAATATCTACAGCGCCATCTGAATAAACATGGAAATATCTACACTGCTATCTGTATAAAGATGGAAATATCTACACCGCCAACTGTTTAAACATGGAAATATCTACACCTCTATCTGTTAAGATGCAAATACCTACACTGCCATCTCTACAAAGATGGAAATATCTACACCGCCATCTGTATGAACGTGGAAATATCTAAAGTGCAATCTCTATAAAGTTGGAAATATCTACAACGCCATCTGTAGGAACATGGAAATATCTACACCGCCAACTCTGTAAACATGGAAATATCTACACCGCCATCTGTAGGAACATGGAAATATCTACACCGCCAACTCTGTAAACATGGAAATATCTACACTGCCATCGGAAGGAACATGGAAATATCTACAACGCGATCTCTATAAACATGGAAATATCTACAACGCCATCTGTATAAACATGGAAATACGTACACCGCTATCTGGATAAACATGGAAATATCTACACCGCTATATCTATAAACATGGAAATATCTACACCGCCATTTGTATGTACATGGAAATATCTACAGCACCATCTGTATTAACATGGAAATATCTACACCGCCATCTGTAGGAACATGGAAATGTCTAAACCGCTATCTCTATAAACTTGGAAATACCTACACCGCTATCTGTATAAACATGGAATTATCTACACAACTATATCTATAAACGTGGAAATATCTACACCGCTATCTGTATAAACAAGGAAATACATACACTGCTATCTGTATAAACATGGAAATATCTACACCGCTATCTGTATAAACATGGAAATATCTACACCGCTATCTGTGTATACATGGAAATATCTACACTGCTATCTGTATAAACATGGAAATATCTACACCACTGTCTGTGTAAACATGGAAATATCTACACCGCTATCTCTTAAAACATGGAAATATCTACACCGTAATGTGTATAAACATGGAAATACCTACCCCGCTATCTTTATAAACATGGAAATCTCTACAACACCATCTGTAGGAACATGTAAATATCTAAACCGCCAACTCTATAAACATGGAAATATCTACACCGCCATCGGTAGGAACATGGAAATATCTACACCGCTTTCTCTACAAACATGGAAATATCTTCACCGTCATCTGTATAAATATGGAAATACGTACACCGCTATCTGGATAAACATGGAAATATCTACACGGCTATATCTATAAACATGGAAATATCTACACCGCCATATGTATGAACATGGAAATATCTACTCCGCTATCTGTATAAACATGGAAATATCTACAACGCTATCTGTGTAAACATGGAAATATCTACACCGCTATCTCTTAAAACATGGCGATATCTACACCGCTATCTGTACAAACATGGAAATATCTACACCGCTATCTGTATAAGGGTGGAAATATCTACACCGTCATCTGTATGAACATGGATATAGCTACACCGCTTACTGTATAAACGTGGAAATGTCTACACCTCTATCTCTATAAACATGGCAATATCTACACCGCTATCTGTATAAACATGGAAATATCTACACCGATCTCTATAAACATGGAAATAACTACTCTGCTACCTCTATAGACATGGAAATATCTACACCGCCATCTCTATAAACATGGAAATATCTACACCGCCATCTGTATGAACATGGAAATATCTACAACGACAACCGTATAAAGATGGAAATATCTACACCGCTATCAGTATGAACATGGAAATATCTATACCGCTATCTGTATAAACATGGAAATATCTACACCACCTTCTCTATAAACATGTAAATATCTAAAACGCAATCTGTATGAACATGGAAATATCTACACCACCTTCTTTATAAAGATGGAAATATCTACAATGCCATCTGTATAAACATGGAAATATCTTCACCGCCATCTTTATAAACACGGAAAAATCTACACTGTCAAATGAATAAACATGGAATTATCTACACCACCATCTGTATAAACATGGAAATATCTACACAGCCATCTGTATAAACATGGAAATACATACACCGCCATATGTATGAAGATGGAAATAGCCACACCGCCATGTGTATAAAGATGGAAATATATACACAGCTATCTGTATGAACATGGAAATATCTACACCGCCATCTGTATAAACACAGAAATATCTATACCGCCATCTGTATACACATGGAAATATCTACACCGCTATCTGTATAAACACGGAAATATCTACACCGCTATCTGTATAAACATAGAAATATCTACACCGCTATCTGTATAAAGATGGAAACATCTACATCGCTATCTGAATAAACATGGAAATATCTACACCGCCATCTTTATAAACATGGAAATATCTACACCGCCATCTCTATAAACATAGAAATACCTACAACGCCATCTGTATGAACATGGAAATATCTACACAGCCATCTGTATAAACATGGAAATACATACACCGCCATATGTATGAAGATGGAAATAGCTACACCACCATGTGTATAAAGATGGAAATATCTACACCGCTATCTGTATGAACATGGAAATATCTACACCGCTATCTGTATAAGGGTGGAAATATCTACACCGCCATCTGTATGAACATGGATATAGCTACACTGCTTACTGTATAAACGTGGAAATGTCTACACCGCTATCTCTATAAACATGGCAATATCTACACCGCTATCTGTATAAACATGGAAATATCTACACCGACCTCTATAAACATGGAAATAACTACTCTGCTACCTCTATAGACATGGAAATATCTACACCGCCATCTCTATAAACATGGAAATATCTACACCGCCATCTGTATGAACATGGAAATATCTACAACGACAACCGTATAAAGATGGAAATATCTACACCGCTATCAGTATGAACATGGAAAGATCTACACCACTATCTGTATAAACATGGAAATATCTACACCACCTTCTCTATAAACATGTAAATATCTAAAACGCCATCTGTATGAACATGGAAATATCTACACCACCTTCTTTATAAAGATGGAAATATCTACAAGGCCATCTGTATAAACATGGAAATATCTACACCACCATCTTTATAAACACGGAAAAATCTAAACTGTCAAATGAATAAACATGGAATTATCTACACCACCATCTGTATAAACATGGAAATATCTACACAGCCATCTGTATAAACATTGAAATACATACACCGCCATATGTATGAAGATGGAAATAGCCACACAGCCATGTGTATAAAGATGGAAATATATACACAGCTATCTGTATGAACATGGAAATATCTACACCGCCATCTGTATAAACACAGAAATATCTATACCGCCATCTGTATACACATGGAAATATCTACACCGCTATCTGTATAAACACGGAAATATCTACACCGCTATCTGTATAAACATAGAAATATCTACACTGCTATCTGTATAAAGATGGAAACATCTACATCGCTATCTGAATAAACATGGAAATATCTACACCGCCATCTTTATAAACATGGAAATATCAACACCGCCATCTCTATAAACATAGAAATACCTACAACGCCATCTGTATGAACATGGAAATATCTACACAGCCATCTGTATAAACATGGAAATACATACACCGCCATATGTATGAAGATGGAAATAGCTACACCGCCATGTGTATAAAATGGAAATATCTACACCGCTATCTGTATGAACATGGAAATATCTACACCGCCATCTGTATAAACAAAGAAATATCTATACCGCCATCTATATACACATGGAAATATCTACACCGCTATCTGTATTAACATGGAAATATCTACACCGCTATCTGTATAAACATAGAAATATCTACACCGCTATCTGTACAAAGTTGGAAACATCTACATCGGTATCTGAATAAACATGGAAATATCTATACCGCCATCTTTATAAACATGGAAATATCTACACCGCCCTCTCTATAAACATAGAAATATCTACACCGCCATCTGTATGAACATGGAAATATCTACACCGCCATCTCTATAAAGATGGAAATGTCTACACCGCCGTCTGTATAAACATGGAAATATCTACACCACCATCTGCATAAACATGGAAATATCTAAACCGCCATCCGTATGAACATGGAAATATGTACACCGCCATCTTTATACAGATGGAAATATCTACACCGCCATCTGTATAAACATGGAAATATCTACACCGCCATCTGTATAAAGATGGAAATTTCTACACCGTCATCTAAATCAACGTGGAAATATCTACACCACCATGTGTATGAACATGGAAATATCTACATCGCCATCTGTATGAACAAGGAAATACCTACACTGCCATCTGTATGAACATGGAAATATCTACACCGCCATCTGTATGAACATGCAAATATCTTCACTGCCATCTGTATGAACATGGAAATATCTACACAGTCATCTGTATGAACATGGAAATATACACACCGCTATCTGTTTGAAAATGGAAATATCTACTACGCTATCTCTATAAACATGGAAATGTCTACACCGCTATCTGTGTAAACAAGGAAATATCTACACTGCCATCTATATAAACATGGAAATATCTACACTGCCATCTGTACACACAAGGAAATATCTACACAGCCATGCGTATATACATGGAAATATTTACACCGCTATCCGTATAAACATGGAAATATCTACAGCATTATCTATATAAACATGGAAATAACTACAGCGCTATCTCTATAAATATTGATATATCTACACCGCTATCTGTATAAACATGGAAATATCTACACCGCTATCTGTATGACCATGGATATATCTACACAGCCATCTGGATGAACATGGAAATATCTACACCGCTATCTGTACGAACATGGAAATATGTACACCGCTATCTGTGTAAATATGCATACATCTTCACCGCAATCTGTATAAGCATGAAAATATCTACACCGCGATCTGTATGAACATGGAAATATCTACAGCCCTATCTGTTTGAACATGGAAAGATCTACACAGCTATCTGCATATACATGGAAATATCTACAAAGCTATCGCTTTACACATGGAAATAACTACACCGCTATCTCTATAAACATGGAAATATCTACACCGCCATCTGTATGAACATGGAAATATCTGCACCGCCATCTGTATGAACATATAAATATCTACACCGCCATCTGTATTAAGATGGATATATCTACACCGCTATCTGTATAAACTTGGAAATATCTACACCGCTATCTGTATAAACATGGAAATATATACACCGCTATCTGTATAAACATGGAAATATCTACACCGCTACCTGTATAAACATGGAAATATCAGCACCGCTATCTGTATGAACATGGAAATATCTACACCGCTATCTCTATGAACATGGAAATATCTACACCGCTATCTGTATGAACATGGAAATAGCTACACCGCTATCTGTATGAACATGGAAATATCTACAACGCTATCTGTATGAACATGCATATATCAACACAGCCATCTGGATGAACATGGAAATATCTACACCGCTATATGTATGAACGTGGAAATAGCTACACCGCTAACTGTATGAACATGGAATTATCTACACCGCTATCTGAATGAACGTGCAAATATCTACACCGCTATCTGTATGAACATGGAAATATCTACACCACTATCTGTATGAACATGGAAATATCTTCATCGCCATCTGTATGAACATGGATATATCAACACAGCCATCTGGATGAACATGGAAATATCTACACCGCTATAGGTATGAACAGGGAAATAGCTAAACCGCTATCTGTATGAAAATGGAAATATCTACACCGCTATCTGTATGAACATGGAAATATCTACACCGCTATCTGTATGAACATGGAAATATCTTCACCGCCATCTGTATGAACATGGATATATCTACACAGCCATCTGGATGAACATGGAAATATCTACACCGCTATGTGTATGAACATGGAATTATCTACACCGCTATCTGTGTAAACATGCATACATCTTCACCGCTATCTGTATAAACATGGAAATAACTACACCGCTATCTGTATGAACATGGAAATATCTACACCGCTATCTGTTTGAACATGGAAATATCTACACCGCTATCTGCATGAAAATGGAAATATCTACACAGCTATCTGCATATACATGGAAATATCTACAAAGCAATCTCTTTACACATGGAAATAACTACAACGCTATCTCTATAATCATGGAAATATCCACACCGCCATCTGTATGAACATGGAAATATCTGCACCGCCATCTGTATGAACATATAAATATCTACAAGGCCATCTGTATTAAGATGGAGATATCTACACCGCAATCAGTATAAACATGGAAATATCTACACCGCTATCTGCATAAACATGGAAATATCTACACCGCTATCTGTATAAACATGGAAATATCTACACCGCTACCTGTATAAACATGGAAATATCAGCACCGCTATCTGTATGAACACGGAAATATCAGCCCCTCTATCTGGATGAACATGGAAATATCTACACCGCTATCTGTTTGAACATGGAAATTGCTACACCGCTATCTGTATGAACATGGAAATATCTACACCACTATCTGTATGAACATGGAAATATCTACACCGCTTTCTGTATGAACATGGAAATATCTACACCGCTATCTGCATGAAAATGGAAATATCTACACAGCAATCTGCATATACATGGAAATATCTACCAAGCTATCTCTTTACACATGGAAATAACTACAGCGCTGTCTCTATAAACATGGAAATATCTACACCACCATCTGTATGAACATGGAAATATCTGCACCGCCATCTGTATGAACATATAAATATCTACACCGCCATCTATATTAAGATGGAGATATCTACACCGCTATCTGTATAAACTTGGAAATATCTACACCGCTATCTGTATAAACATGGAAATATCTACACCGCAATCTGTATAAACATGGAAATAACTACACCGCTACCAGTATAAACATGGAAATATCAGCACCGCTATCTTTATGAACATGGAAATATCTACACCGCTATATCTATGAACATGGAAATTTCTACACCGCTATCTGTATGAACATGGAAATATCTACACCGCTATCTGTATGAACATGGAAATATATATACCACTACCTGTATGAACATGGAAATATCTACACTGCTATCCGTATGAACATGGATATAACTACACCGCCATCTGGATGAACACGGAAATATCTACACCGCTATCCGTATGAACATGGAAATATCTACACCGCTATTTGTGTAAATATGCATACATCTTCACCGCAATCTGTATAAACATGGAAATATCTACACCGCTATCTGTATGAGCATGGAAATATCTACACCGCTATCTGTTTGAACATGGAAATATCTACACCGCCATCTGTATTAACATGGAAATATCTGCACCGACATCTGTATGAACATATACATATCTACACGGCCATCTGTATTAAGATGGAGATATCTACACCGATATCTGTATAAACATGGAAATATTTACACCGCTATCTGTATAAAACTGGAAATATCTACACCGCTATCTGTATAAACATGGAAATATCTACACCGCTACCTGTATAAACATGGAAATATCAGCAACGCTATCTGTATGAACATGGAAATATCAGCCCCTCTATCTGTATGAATATGGAAGTATCTACACCGCTATCTCTATGAACATGGAAATAACTACACCGCTATCTGTTTGAACATGGAAATACCTAAACCGCTATCTGAATGAAAATGGAAATATATACACAGCTATCTGCATATACATGGAAATATCTACACAGCTATCTCTTTACACATGGAAATAACTACACCGCTATCTGTATGAACATGGAAATATCTTCACCGCCATCTGTATGAAGATGGATATAACTACACAGCCATCTGGATGAAAATGGAAATATCTACACCGCTATCGGTATGAACATGGAAATATCTACACCGCTATCTGTGTAAACATGCATACATCTACACCGCTATCAGTTTGAACATGGAAATATCTACACCGCTATCTGTTTGAACATGGAAATATCTACACAGCGATCTGCATATACATGGAAATATCTTCAAAGATATCTATTTACACATGGAAATAACTACACAGCTATCTCTATGAACATGGAAAAATCTACACCGCTATCTGTATGAACATGGAAATATCTGCACTGACATCTGTATGAACATATACCTATCTACACGGCCATCTGTATTAAGATGGAGATATCTACACCGACATCTGTATAAACATGGAAAAATCTACACCGCTATCTGTATAAACATGGAAATATCTACACCGCTATCTGTATAAACATGGAAATATCTACACCGCTACCTGTATAAACATGGAAATATCAGCACCGCTATCTGTATAAACATGGAAATATCAGCCCCTCTATCTGTATGAACATGGAGATATCTACACCGCATTCTGTATGAACATGGAAATATCTACACCGCTATCTGTATGAACATGGAAATATCTTCACCGCCATCTGTATGAACATGGATATATCTACACAGCCATCTGGATGAACATGGAAATATCTACACCGCTATCTGTATGAACTTGGAAATAGGTACACCGCTGTCTGTATGAACATGGAAATATCTACACCACTATTTGTATGAACATAGAAATATCTACACCGCTACCTGTATGAACATGGAAATATCTACACCGCAATCTGTATGAACATGGATATATCTACACAGCCATCTGGATGAACACGGAAATATCTACACCGCTATCTGTATGAACATGGAAATATATACACCGCCATCTGTATGAACTTGGAAATATCTGCACCGCCATCTGTATGAACATATAAATATCTACAAGGCCATCTGTATTAAGATGGAGATATCTACACCGCAATCAGTATAAACATGGAAATATCTACACTGCTATCTGCATAAACATGGAAATATCTACACCGCTATCTGTATAAACATGGAAATATCTACACCGCTACCTGTATAAACATGGAAATATCAGCACCGCAATCTGTATGAACACGGAAATATCAGCCCCTCTATCTGGATGAACATGGAAATATCTACACCGCTATCTGTTTGAACATGGAAATTGCTACACCGCTATCTGTATGAACATGGAAATATCTACACCACTATCTGTATGAACATGGAAATATCTACACCGATTTCTTTATGAACATGGAAATATCTACACCGCTATCTTCATGAAAATGGAAATATCTACACAGCAATCTGCATATACATGGAAATATCTACAAAGCTATCTCTTTACACATGGAAATAACTACAGCGCTGTCTCTATAAACATGGAAATATCTACACCGCCATCTGTATGAACATGGAAATATCTGCAACGCCATCTGTATGAACATATAAATATCTACACCGCCATCTATATTAAGATGGAGATATCTACACCGCTATCTGTATAAACTTGGAAATATCTACACCGCTATCTGTATAAACATGGCAATATCTACACCGCAATCTGTATAAACATGGAAATAACTACACCGCTACCAGTATAAACATGGAAATATCAGCACCGCTATCTGTATGAACATGGAAATATCTACACCGCTATATCTATGAACATGGAAATTTCTACACCGCTATCTGTATGAACATGGAAATATCTACACCGCTATCTGTATGAACATGGAAATATATATACCACTACCTGTATGAACATGGAAATATCTACACTGCTATCCGTATGAACATGGATATAACTACACCGCCATCTGGATGAACACGGAAATATCTACACCGCTATCCGTATGAACATTGAAATATCTACACCGCTATTTGTGTAAATATGCATACATCTTCACCGCAATCTGTATAAACATGGAAATATCTACACCGCTATCTGTATGAGCATGGAAATATCTACAACGCTATCTGTTTGAACATGGAAATATCTACACCGCCATCTGTATTAACATGGAAATATCTGCACCGACATCTGTATGAACATATACATATCTACACGGCCATCTGTATTAAGATGGAGATATCTACACCGATATCTGTATAAACATGGAAATATTTACACCGCTATCTGTATAAAACTGGAAATATCTACACCGCTATCTGTATAAACATGGAAATATCTACACCGCTACCTGTATAAACATGGAAATATCAGCAACGCTATCTGTATGAACATGGAAATATCAGCCCCTCTATCTGTATGAATATGGAAGTATCTACACCGCTATCTCTATGAACATGGAAATAACTACACCGCTATCTGTTTGAACATGGAAATACCTAAACCGCTATCTGCATGAAAATGGAAATATATACACAGCTATCTGCATATACATGGAAATATCTACACAGCTATCTCTTTACACATGGAAATAACTACACCGCTATCTGTATGAACATGGAAATATCTTCACCGCCATCTGTATGAAGATGGATATAACTACACAGCCATCTGGATGAAAATGGAAATATCTACACCGCTATCGGTATGAACATGGAAATATCTACACCGCTATCTGTGTAAACATGCATACATCTACACCGCTATCAGTTTGAACATGGAAATATCTACACCGCTATCTGTTTGAACATGGAAATATCTACACAGCGATCTGCATATACATGGAAATATCTTCAAAGATATCTATTTACACATGGAAATAACTACACAGCTATCTCTATGAACATGGAAAAATCTACACCGCTATCTGTATGAACATGGAAATATCTGCACTGACATCTGTATGAACATATACCTATCTACACGGCCATCTGTATTAAGATGGAGATATCTACACCGACATCTGTATAAACATGGAAAAATCTACACCGCTATCTGTATAAACATGGAAATATCTACACCGCTATCTGTATAAACATGGAAAAATCTACACCGCTACCTGTATAAACATGGAAATATCAGCACCGCTATCTGTATAAACATGGAAATATCAGCCCCTCTATCTGTATGAACATGGAGATATCTACACCGCATTCTGTATGAACATGGAAATATCTACACCGCTATCTGTATGAACATGGAAATATCTTCACCGCCATCTGTATGAACATGGATATATCTACACAGCCATCTGGATGAACATGGAAATATCTACACCGCTATCTGTATGAACTTGGAAATAGGTACACCGCTGTCTGTATGAACATGGAAATATCTACACCACTATTTGTATGAACATAGAAATATCTACACCGCTACCTGTATGAACATGGAAATATCTACACCGCAATCTGTATGAACATGGATATATCTACACAGCCATCTGGATGAACACGGAAATATCTACACCGCTATCTGTATGAACATGGAAATATATACACCGCCATCTGTATGAACTTGGAAATATCTGCACCGCCATCTGTATGAACATATAAATATCTACAAGGCCATCTGTATTAAGATGGAGATATCTACACCGCAATCAGTATAAACATGGAAATATCTACACTGCTATCTGCATAAACATGGAAATATCTACACCGCTATCTGTATAAACATGGAAATATCTACACCGCTACCTGTATAAACATGGAAATATCAGCACCGCAATCTGTATGAACACGGAAATATCAGCCCCTCTATCTGGATGAACATGGAAATATCTACACCGCTATCTGTTTGAACATGGAAATTGCTACACCGCTATCTGTATGAACATGGAAATATCTACACCACTATCTGTATGAACATGGAAATATCTACACCGATTTCTTTATGAACATGGAAATATCTACACCGCTATCTTCATGAAAATGGAAATATCTACACAGCAATCTGCATATACATGGAAATATCTACAAAGCTATCTCTTTACACATGGAAATAACTACAGCGCTGTCTCTATAAACATGGAAATATCTACACCGCCATCTGTATGAACATGGAAATATCTGCAACGCCATCTGTATGAACATATAAATATCTACACCGCCATCTATATTAAGATGGAGATATCTACACCGCTATCTGTATAAACTTGGAAATATCTACACCGCTATCTGTATAAACATGGCAATATCTACACCGCAATCTGTATAAACATGGAAATAACTACACCGCTACCAGTATAAACATGGAAATATCAGCACCGCTATCTGTATGAACATGGAAATATCTACACCGCTATCTCTATGAACATGGAAATTTCTACACCGCTATCTGTATGAACATGGAAATATCTACACCGCTATCAGTATGAACATGGAAATATCTACACCGCTATCTGTTTGGACATGGAAATATCTACACCGCTATCTGCATGAAAATGGAAATATCTACACTGCTATCTGCATATACATGGAAATATCTACAAAGCAATCTCTTTACACATGGAAATAACTACACCGCTATCTCTATAAACATGGAAATATCTACACCGCCATCTGTATGAACATGGAAATATCTGCACCGCCATCTGTATGAACATATAAATATCTGCACCGCCATCTGTATTAAGATGGAAGATATCTACACTGCTATCTGTATAAACATGGAAATATCTACACCGCTATCTGTATCAACATGGAAATATCTACACCGCTATCTGTATAAACATGGACGTATCTACACCGATATCTGTATGAACATGGAAATATCTTCACCACAATCTGTATGAACATAGATATATCTTCACAGCCATCTGGATGAACATGGAAATATCTACACCGCTATCTGTGTAAACATGCATACATCTTCACCGCTATCTGTATAAACATGGAAATATCTACACCGCTATCTGCATGAACATGGAAATATCTACACCACTATCTGTATGAACATGGAAATATCTACACCGCTACCTGTATGAACATGGATATATCTACACAGCCATCTGGATGAACATGGAAATATCTACACCGCTCTCTGTATGAACATGGAAATATCTACACCGCTATCTGTGTAAAGATGCATACATCTTCACCGCAATCAGTATTTAGCATGGAAATATCTACACCGCTATTTGTATGAACGTGGAAATAACTACACCGCTATCTGTTTGAACATGGAAATATCTAAACCGCTATCAGCATGAAAATGGAAATATCTACACAGCTATCTGCATATACATGGAAATATCTACACAGCTATCTCTTTACACATGGAAATAACTACACCACTATCTGTATGAACATGGAAATATCTACACCGCCATCTGTATGAACATGGAAATATCTGCACCGCCATCTGTATGAACCTATAAGTATCTACACCGCCATCTGTATTAAGATGTAGATATCTACACCGCTATCTGAATAAACATGGAAATGTCTACACCGCTATCTGTATAAACATGGAAATATCTACACCGTAATCTGTATAAACATGGAAATAACTACACCGCTACCAGTATAAACATGGAAATATCAGCACCGCTATCTGTATGAACATGGAAATATCTACACCGCTATCTCTATGAACATGGAAATTTCTACACCGCTATCTGTATGAACATGGAAATAGCTACACCGCTATCTGTATGAACATGGAAATATCTACACCACTACCTGTATGAACATGGAAATATCTACACCGCTATCAGTATGAACATGGAAATATCTACACCGCTATCTGTTTGAACATGGAAATATCTACACCGCTGTCTGCATGAAAATGGAAATATCTACACAGCTATCTGCATATACATGGAAATATCTACACAGCTATCTCTTTACACATGGAAATAACTACACAGCTATCTCTATGAACATGGAAAAATCTACACCGCCATCTGTATGAACATGGAAATATCTGCACTGACATCTGTATGAACATATACCTATCTACACGGCCATCTGTATTAAGATGGAGATATCTACACCGTCATCTGTATAAACATGGAAATATCTACACCGCTATCTGTACAAACATGGAAATATCTACACCGCTATCTGTATAAACATGGAAATATCTACACCGCTACCTGTATAAACATGGAAATATCAGCACCGCTATCTGTATAAACATGGAAATATCAGCCCCTCTATCTGTATGAACATGGAGATATCTACACCGCATTCTGTATGAACATGGAAATATCTACACCGCTATCTGTATGAACATGGAAATATCTTCACCGCCATCTGTATGAACATGGATATATCTACACAGCCATCTGGATGAACATGGAAATATCTACACCAATATCTGTATGAACTTGGAAATAGGTACACCGCTGTCTGTATGAACATGGAAATATCTACACCACTATCTGTATGAACATAGAAATATCTACACCGCTACCTGTATGAACATGGAAATATCTACACCGCTATCTGTATGAACATGGATATATCTACACAGCCATCTGGATGAACACGGAAATATCTACACCGCTATCTGTATGAACATGGAAATATATACACCGCCATCTGTATGAACATGGAAATATCTGCACCGCCATCTGTATGAACACATAAATATCTACAAGGCCATGTGTATTAAGATGGAGATATCTACACCGCAATCAGTATAAACATGGAAATATCTACACCGCTATCTGCATAAACATGGAAATATCTACACCGCTATCTGTATAAACATGGAAATATCTACACCGCTACCTGTATAAACATGGAAATATCAGCACCGCTATCTGTATGAACACGGAAATATCAGCCCCTCTATCTGGATGAACATGGAAATATCTACACCGCTATCTGTTTGCACATGGAAATAGCTACACCGCTATCTGTATGAACATGGAAATATCTACACCACTATCTGTATGAACATGGAAATATCTACACCTCTTTCTGTATGAACATGGAAATATCTACACCGCTATCTGCATGAAAATGGAAATATCTTCACAGCAATCTGCATATACATGGAAATATCTACAAAGCTATCTCTTTACACATGGAAATAACTACAGCGCTGTCTCTATAAACATGGAAATATCTACACCGCCATCTGTATGAACATGGAAATATCTGCACCGCCATCTGTATGAACATATAAATATCTACACCGCCATCTATATTAAGATGGAGATATCTACACCGCTATCTGTATAAACTTGGAAATATCTACACCGCTATCTGTATAAACATGGAAATATCTACACCGCAATCTGTATAAACATGGAAATAACTACACCGCTACCAGTATAAACATGGAAATATCAGCACCGCTATCTGTATGAACAAGGAAATATCTACACCGCTATATATATGAACATGGAAATTTCTACACCGCTATCTGTATGAACATGGAAATATCTACACCGCTATCTGTATGAACATGGAAATATATATACCACTACCTGTATGAACATGGAAATATCTACACTGCTATCCGTATGAACATGGATATATCTACACCGCCATCTGGATGAACACGGAAATATCTACACCGCTATCTGTATGAACATGGAAATATCTACACCGCTATTTGTGTAAATATGCATACATCTTCACCACAATCTGTATAAACATGGAAATATCTACACCGCTATCTGTATGAGCATGGAAATATCTACAACGCTATCTGTTTGAACATGGAAATATCTACACCGCCATCTGTATTAACATGGAAATATCTACACCGCTATCTGTTTGAACAAGGAAATATCTACACCACTATCTGCATGAAAATGGAAATATCTACACAGCTATCTGCATATACATGGAAATATCTACAAAGCTATCTCTTTACACATGGAAATAACTACACCGCTATCTGTATGAACATGGAAATATCCACACCGCCATGTGTATGAACATGGATATATCTACACAGCCATCTGGATGAACATGGAAATATCTTCACCGCCATCTGTATGAACATGGATATATCTACAGAGCAATCTGGATGACATGGAAATATCTACACAGCTATCTGTATGAACATGGAAATATATACACCGCTATCTGTATGAACATGGAAATATCTACACCACTATCTGCATGAAAATGGAAATATCTACACAGCTATCTGCATATACATGGAAATATCTACAAAGCTATCTTTTTACACATGGAAATAACTACACCGCTATCTCTATAATCATGGAAATACCTACACCACCATCTGTATGAACATGGAAATATCTGCACGCCATCTGTATGAACATATAAATATCTACACCACCATCTTTATTAAGATGGAGATATCTACACCGCTATCTGTATGAACATGGAAATAGCTACACCGCTATCTGTATGAACATGGAAATATCTACACCACTACCTGTATGAACATGGAAATATCTACACCGCTTTCTGTATAAACATGGAAATATCTACACAGCTATCTCTTTACTCATGGAAATAACTACACCGCTATCTGTATGAACATGGAAATATCTTCACTGCCATCTGTATGAAGATGGATATAACTACACAGACATCTGGATGAAAATGGAAATATCTACACCGCTATCGGTATGAACATGGAAATATCTACAAAGGTATCTGTGTAAACATGCATACATCTTCACCGCTATCTGTATAAACATGGAAATATCTACACTGCTATCTGTATGAACATGGAAATATCTACACTGCTATCTGTATGAACATGGAAATATCTACACCGCTATCTGCATGAAAATGGAAATATCTACACAGCTATCTGCATATACATGGAAATATCCACAAAGCTATCTCTTTACACATGGAAATATCTACAACGCTATCTCTATAAACATGGAAATATCTACACCACCATCTGCATGAACATGGAAATTTCTGCACCGCCATCTGCATGAACATATAAATATGTACACCACCATATGTATTAAGATGGAGATATATACACCTCTATCTGTATAAACCTGGAAATATCTACACCGCTCTCTGTATAAACATGGAAATATCTTCACCGCTATCTGTATAAACATGGAAATATCTACACCACTACCTGTATAAACATGGAAATATCAGCACCGCTATCTGTATGAACATGGAAATATCTACACCGCTATCTGTACGAACATGGAAATATCTACACCGCTATCTGTATGAACATGGAAATATCAGCCCCTCTATCTGTATGTACATGGAAGTATCTACACCGCTATCTGTATGAACATGGAAATATCTACACTGCTATCTGTATGAACATGGAAATATCTACACCATTACCTGTATGAACATGGAAATATCTACACTGCTATCTGTATGAACATGGATATATCTACACCGCCATCTGGATGAACACGGAAATATTTAAACCGATATCTGTACGAACATGGAAATATCTACACCGCTATCTGCATGAAAATGGAAATATCTACACTGCTATCTGCATATACATGGAAATATCTACACAGCTATCTCTTTACACATGGAAATAACCATACCGCTTCCTGTATAAGCATGGAAATAGCACCGCTATCTGTATGAACATGGAAATATCTACACCGATATCTGTATGAACATGGAGATATCTACACCGCTATCTGTATGAACATGGAAATATCTACACCGCTATCTGTATGAACATGGAAATATCTACACCGCAATCTGTATGAACATGGATATATCTACACAGCCCTCTGGATGAACATGGAAATATCCACACCGCTATCTGTGTAAACATGCATACCTCTTCACCGCTAGCTGTATAAACATGGAAATATCTACACCGGTATCTGTATGAACATGGAAATATCTACACCGCTACCTGTTTGAAGATGGAAATACATACACCGCTATCTGCATGAAAATGGAAATATCTACACAGCTATCTGCATATACATGGAAATATCTACACAGCTATCTCTTTACACATGGAAATAACTACACCGCTATCTGTATGAACATGGAAATATCTACACCGCCATCTGTATGAACATGGAAATATCTGCACCGCCATCTGTATGAACATATAAATATCTACACCGCCATCTGTATTAAGATGGAGATATCTACACCGCTATCCGAATAAACATGGAAATATCTACACCGCTATCTGTATAAAGATGGAAATATCTACACCGCTATCTGTATAAACATGGAAATATCTACACCGCTACCTGTATAAACATGGAAATATCAGCACCGCTATCTGTATGAACATGGAAATATCTACACCGCTATCTGTATGACCATGGAAATATCTACACCGCTATCTGTGAACATGGAATTATCTACAAAGCTCTGTGAATGAACATGGAAATATCTACACCGCTATCTGTTTGAACATGGAAATATCTACACCGCTATCTGCATGAAAATGGAAATATCTACAAAGCTATCTGCATATACACGGAAATATCTACACAGCTAACTCTTTACACATGGAAATAACTACACCGCTATATCTATAAACATGGAAACATCTACACCGCCATCTGAATGAACATGGAAATATCTGCACCGCCATCTGTATGAACATATAAATATCTACACCACCATGTGTATTAAGAAGGAAATATCTAAACCGCTATCTGTGTGAACATGGAAATATCTACACCGCTATCTGTACGAACATGGAAATATCTACACCGCTATCTGCATGAAAATGGAAAAATCTACACAGCGATCTGCATATACATGGAAATATCTACGAATCTATCTCTTTACACGTGGAAATAACTACAGCGCTATCTCTTTAAACATGGAAATAGCTACACCGCCATCTGTATGAACATGGAAATATCTGCACCGCCATCTGTATTAAGATGGAGATATCTACACCGGTATCTGTATAAGCTTGGAAATATCTACACCGCTATCTGTGTAAACATGGAAATATCAGCACAGCTATCTGTATGAACATGGAAATATCTACACCGCTATCTCTATGAACATGGAAATTTCTACACCGCTATCTGTATGAACATGGAAATAGCTACACTGCTATCTGTATGAACATGGAAATATCTTCAACACTACCTGTATGAACATGGAAATATCTACACTGCTATCTGTTTGAACATGGATATATCTACAAAGCCATCTGGATGAACACGGAAATAACTACACCGATATTTGTATGAACATGGAAATATCTACACCGCTATCTCTGTAAATATGCATACATCTTCACCGCAATCTGTATAAACATGGAAATATCTACACCGCTATCTGTATGAACATGGAAATACCTACACCGCTATCTGTATGAACATGGAAATATATACACAGCCCTCTGGATGAACATGGAAATATCCACACCGCTACCTGTGTAAACATGCATACATCTTCACCGCTAGCTGTATAAACATGGAAATATCTACACCGCTATCTGTATGAACATGGAAATATCTACACCGCTATCTCTTTATATGAACATGGAAAGAGCTGCACCGACATCTGTATGAACATGGATATATCTACACAGCCATCTGGATGAACATGGAAATATCTACACCGCTATCTGTATGAACATGGAAATAGCTACACCGCTATCTGTATAAACATGGAAATATCTACACCACTATCTGTATGAACATAGAAATATCTACACCGCTATCTGTATGAACATGGAAATATCTTCTCCGCCATCTGTATGAACATGGATATATCTACACAGCCATCTGGATGAACATGGAAATATCTACACCGCTATCTGTATGAACATGGAAATAGCTACACCGCTATCTGTATGAACATGGAAATATCTACAAAGCTATCTGTATGAACATGGAAATATCTACACCGCTATCTGTTTGAACATTGAAATATCTACACCGCTATCTGCATGAAAATGGAAATATCTACACAGCGATCTGCACATACATGGAAATACCTACAAAGCTATCTCTTTACACATGGAAATAACTACAGCACTATCTGTATAAACTTGGAAATAGCTACACCGCCATCTGTATGAACATGGAAATATATGCACCGCCATCTGTATGAACACATAAATATCTACACCGCCATCTATATTAAGATGGAGATATCAACACCGCTATCTGTATAAACTTGGAAATATCTACCCCGCTATTTGTATAAACATGGAAATATCTTCACCGCAATCTGTATAAACCTGGAAATATCTACAACGCTACCTGTAAACATGGAAATTTCAGCACCGCTATATGGATGAACATGGAAATATCTACACCGCTATATCTATGAAAATGGAAATTTCTACACCGCTATCTGTATGAACATGGAAATAGCTACACTGCAATCTGTATGAACATGGAAATATCTACACCACTACCTGTATGAACATGGAAATATCTACACCGCTATCTGTTTGAACATGGATATACCTACACAGCCATCTGGTTGAACACGGAAATAACTACACCGCTATCTGTATGAACATGGAAATATCTACACCGCTATCTGTGTAAATATGCATACATCTTCACCGCAATCTGTATAAACATGGAAATATCTAAACCGCTATCTGTATGAACATGGAAATATCAACACAGTTATCCCTTTACACATGGAAATAATTACACCGCTATCTATATGAACATGGAAATATCTACACCGCCATCTGTATGAACAAGGAAATAGCTGCACCAACATCTGTATGCACATATACATATCTACACGGCCATCTGTATTAAGATGGAGATATCTACACCGCTATCTGTATGAACATGGAAATATCTACACCACTATCTGTTTGAACATGGAAATATCTACACCGCTATCTGCATGAAAATGGAAATATCTACAAAGCCATCTGCATATACATGGAAATATCTACAAAGCTATCTCTTTACACATGGAAATAACTACAGCGCTATCTCTATAAACATGGAAATAGCTACACCGCCATCTGAATGAACATGGAAATAACTGCACCGCCATCTGTATGAACATATAAATATCTACACCGCCATCTATATTAAAATGGAGATATCTACACCTCTATCTGAATGTACCTGGAGATATCTACACCGCAATCTGTATGAACATGGAAATATCTACACCGCTATCTGTATGAACATGGAAATACCTTCACCGCCATCTGTATGAACATGGATATGTCTACACAGCCATCTGGATGAACATGGAAATATCTACACCGCTATCTGTATGAACATGGAAATATCTCCACCGCTATCTGTATGAACATGGAAATATCTACACCACTATCTGTATGAACATGGAAATATCTACACCGCTATCTGTATGAACATGGAAATATCTTCACCGCCATCTGTATGAACAAGGAAATATCTACACAGCAATCTGGATGAACATGGAAATATCTACACCGCTATCTGTATGAACATGGAAATATCTACACCGCTATCTCTGTAAACATGGAAATATCTACAACGCTATCTGTATGAACATGGAAATATCTACACCGCTATCTGTATGAACATGGAAATATCTTCACCGCCATCTCTATGAACATGGATATATCTACAGAGCCATCTGGATGAACACGGAAATATCCACAAAGCTATCTGTATGAACATGGAAATACATACACCGCTATCTGTGTAAACATGCATACATCTTCACCGCTATCTGTATAAACATGGAAATATCTACACCGCTATCTGTATGAACATGGAAATATCTACACCGCTATCTGTTTGAACATGGAAATATCTACTCCGCTATCTGCATGAAAATGGATATATCTACACAGCTATCCGCATATACATGGAAATCTCTACAAAGCTATCTCTTTACACATGTAAATAACTACACCACTATCTCTATAAACATGGAAATATCTACACCGCCATCTGTGTGAACATGGAAATATCTGCACCGCCATCTGTGTGAACATATAAATATCTACACTGCCATCTGTGTTAAGATGGAGATATCTACACCGCTATCTGCATAAACCTGGAAATATCTACACCGATATCTGTATAAACATGGAAATATCTACACTGCTACCTGTATAAACATGGAAATATCAGCACCGCTATCTGTTTGAACATGGAAATATCTACACCGATATCTATACGAACATGGAAATATCTACACCGCTATCTGTATGAACATGGAAATACCTACACCGCTATCTGTATGAACATGAAAATATCTACACCGCTATCTGTTTGAACATGGAAATATCTACACCGCTATCTGCATGAGAATGGAAATACCTACACTGCTATCTGCATATACATGGAAATATCTACACAGCTATCTCTTTACACATGGAAATAACTACACCGCTCTCTCTATGAATATGGAAATATCTACACCGCCATCTGTATGAACATGGAAATATCTACACCGCCAACCTTATGAACATATAAATATCTACACAGCCATCTGTATTAACATGGAGATATCTACACCGCTATCTGTATAAACATGGAAATATCTACACCTCTATCTGTATAAACATGGAAATATCTACACCACTATCTGTATAAACATGGAAATATCTACACCGCTACCTGTATAAACATGGAAATATTAGCACCGCTATCTGTATGAACATGGAAATATCTACACCGCTATCTGTATGAACATGGAAATAACTACATTGCTATCTGTATGAACATGGAAATATCTACACCGCTATCTGTATGAACATGGAAATATCTACACCGCTATCTGAATGAACATGGATATATCTACACAGCCCTCTGGATGAACTTGGAAATATCCACACCTCTATCTGTGTAAACATGCATACATCTTCACCGCTATCTGTATAAACATGGAAATATCTACACCACTATCTGTATGAACATGGAAATATCTACACCGCTATCTGTTTGAAGATGGAAATATACACACCGCTATCTGCATGAAAATGGAAATATCTACACAGCTATCTGCATACGCATGGAAATATCTACACAGCTATCTCTTTACACGTGGAAATAACTACACCGCTATCTGTATGAAGATGGAAATATCTACACCGCCATCTGTATGAACATGGAAATATCTGCACCGCCGTCTGTATGAACATATAAATATCTACACCGCCATCTGTATTAAGATGGAGATATCTACACCGCTATGTGAATAAACATGGAAATATCAACACCGCTATCTGTATAAACATGGAAATATCTACACCGCTATCTGTATAAACATGGAAAAATCTACCCCGCTACCTGTATAAACATGGAAATATCAGCACCGCCATCTGTATGAACATGGAAATATCTACACCGCTATCTGTATGAACATGGAAATATCTACAAAGCTATCTGAATGAACATGGAAATATCTACACCGCTATCTGAACATGTAAATATCTACACCGCTATCTGCATGAAAATGTAAATATCTACAAAGCTATCTGCATATACATGGAAATATCTACACAGCTATCTCTTTACACATGAAATAACTACGCCGCTATATCTATAAACATGGAAATATCTACACCACCAACTGTATGAACATGGAAATATCTGCACCGCCATTTGTATGAACATATAAATATCTACACCGCCATCTGTATTACGAAGGAAATATCTAAACCGCTATCTTTATAAACATGGAAATATCTACACCGCTGCCTGTATAAACATGGAAATATCAGCACCGCTATCTGTATGAACATGGAAATATCTCCACCGCTATCTGTATGAACATGGAAATATCTACACCGCTATCTATGAACATGGATATAGCTACACCGTTATCTGTATGAACATGGGAATAGCTACACCGCTATCTGTATGAACATGGAAATATCTACACCGCTATCTGTATGAACATGGATATATCTACACAGCCATCTGGATGAATATGGAAATATCTACAACGCTATCTGTATAAACATGGAAATATCTACACTGCTATCTGTATGAACATGGATATATCTACACAGCCATCTGGATGAACATGGAAATATCTACACCGCTATCTGTGTAAACATGCATACATCTTCACCGCTATCTGTATAAACATGGAAATATCTACACCGCTATCTGTATGAACATGGAAATATCTACACCACTATCTGCATAAAATTGGAAATATCTACACTGCTATCTGCATATACATTTAAAATGTCTACACAGCTATCTCTTTAAACATGGAAATAACTACACCGCTATCTGTATGAACATGGAAATACCTACACCGCCATCTGTATGAACATGGAAATATCTGCACCGCCATCTGTATGAACATATAAATACCTACACCGCTATATGTATTAAGATGGAGATATCTACTCTGCTATCTGTATAAACATGGAAATATCTACACCGCCATCTCTATGAACCTATAAATATCTACACCATCATCTGTATTAAGAAGGAAATATCTAAACCGCTATGTGTATAAACATGGAAATATCTACACCGCTGCCTGTATAAACATGGAAATATCAGCACCGCTATCTGTATGAACATGGAAATATCTACACCGCTATCTGTATGAACATGGAAATATCTACACCGCTATCTGTATGAACATGGAAATAGCTACACCGCTATCTGTATGAACATGGAAATATCTACACCGCTATCTGTATGAACATGGAAATATCTACACCGCCATCTGTATGAACATGGAAATATCTGCACCGCCATCTGTATGAACATATAAATATCTACACCGCCATCTGTATTAAGATGGAGATATCTACACCGCTATCTGTATAAACATGGAAATATCTACACCTCTATCTGTATAAACATGGAAACATCTACACCGCTATCTGTATAAACATGGAAATATCTACACCGCTACCTGTACAAACATGGAAATAAGACCGCTATCTGTATGAACATGGAAATGTCTACACCGCTATCTGTATGAACATGGAAATATCTACACCGCTATCTGTATGAACATGGAAATATCTACACCGCTATCTTTATGAACATGGAAATATCTACAAGGCTATCTGAATGAACATGGAAATATCTACACCGCTATCTGTTTGAACATGTAAATATCTACACCGCTATCTACATGAAAATGGAAATATCTAAAAAGCTATCTGCATATACATGGAAATATCTACACAGCTATCTCTTTACACATGGAAATAACTACACCGCTATATCTATAAACATGGAAATATCTACCCCGCCATCTGTATGAACATGGAAATATCTGCACCGCCATCTGTATGAACATATAAATATCTACACCGCCATCTGTATTAAGAAGGAAATATCTAAACCGCTATCTATATAAACATGGAAATATCTACACCGCTGCCTGTATAAACATGGAAATATCAGCACCGCTATCTGTATGAACATGGAAATATCTACACCGCTATCTGTATGAACATGGAAATATCTACACTGCTATCTGCATAAACATTTAAATATCTACACAGCTATCTCTTTAAACATGGAAATAACTACACCGCTATCTGTATGAACATGGAAATACCTACACCGCCATGTGTATGAACATGGAAATATCTTCACCGCTGCCTGTATAAACATGGAAATATCAGCACCGCCATCTGTATGAACATATAAATATCTACACCATCATCTGTATTAAGAAGGAAATATCTAAACCGCTATGTGTATAAACATGGAAATATCTACACCGCTGCCTGTATAAACATGGAAATATCAGCACCGCTATCTGTTTGAACATGGAAATATCTACACCGCTATCTGTATGAACATGGAAATATCTACACCGCTATCTGTATGAACATGGAAATAGCTACACCGCTATCTGTATGAACATGGATATATCTACACAGCCATCTGGATGAACATGGAAATATCTACACCGCTATCTGTGTAAACATGCATACATCTTCACCGCTATCTGTATAAACATGGAAATATGTACACTGCTATCAGTATGAACATGGAAATATGTACACCGCTATCTGTATGAACATGGAAATATCTACACCGCTATCTGTTTGAACATGGAAATATCTACACCGCTATCTGTATGAACATGGAAATATCTACACTGCTATCTGTTTGAACATGGAAATATCTACACCGCTATCTGCGTGAAAATGGAAATATCTACACCGCTATCTGTACGAACATGGAAATATCTACACCGATATCTGTATGAACATGGAAATAGCTACACCGCTATCTGTATGAACATGGAAATATCTACACCACTATCTGTATAAACATGGAAATATCTACACCGCTATCTGTATAAACATGGAAATATCAGCACCGCTATCTGTATGAACATGGAAATATCAGCACGGCTATCTGTATGAACATGGAAATATCAGCCCCTCTATCTGTATGTACATGGAAGTATCTACACCGCTATCTGTATGAACATGGAAATAGCTACACCGCTATCTGTATGAACATGGATATATCTACACAGCCATCTGGATGAACATGGAAATATCTACACCGCTATCTGTGTAAACATGCATACATCTTCACCGCTATCTGTATAAACATGGAAATATCTACACCGCTATCTGTATGAACATGGAAATATCTACACTGCTATCTGTATGAGCATGGAAATATCTACACCACTATCTGTTTGAACATGGAAATATCTACACCGCTATCTGCGTGAAAATGGAAATATCTGCACTGCTCTCTGCATATACATGGAAATATCTACACAGCTATCTCTTTACACATGGAAATAACTACACCGCTCTCTGTATGAACATGGAAACATCTACACCGCCATATGTATGAACATGGAAATATCTGCACCGCCATCTGTATGAACATATAAATATCTACACTGCCATTTGTATTAAGATGGAGATACCTACACCGCTATCTGAATAAACATGGAAATATCTACACCTCTATCTGTATAAACATGGAAATATCTACACCGCTATCTGTATAAACATGGAAATATCTACACCGCTACCTGTATAAACATGGAAATATCAGCACCGCTTTCTTTATGAACATGGAAATATCTACAAAGCTATCTGTATGAACATGGAAATATCTACCCTGCTATCTGTATGAACATGGAAATATCTACACCGCTATCTGTAAGAACATGGAAATATCTACACCGCTATCTGTATGAACATGGATATATCTTCACAGCCCTCTGGATGAACATGGAAATATCCACACCGCTATCTGTGTAAACATGCATACATCTTCACCGCTATCTGTATAAACATGGAAATATCTACAAAGCTTTCTGTATGAACATGGAAATATCTACACCGCTATCTGTTTGAAGATGGAAATACATACACCGCTATCTGCATGAAAATGGAAATATCTACACAGCTATCTGCATACACATGGAAATATCTACACAGCTATCTCTTTACACATGGAAATAACTACACCGCTATCTGTATGAACATGGAAATATCTACACCGCCATCTGTATGAACATGGAAATATCTGCACCGCCACCTGTATGAACATATAAATATCTACACCGCCATCTGTATTAAAAAGGAAATATCTAAACCGCTATCTGTATGAACATGGATATAGCTACACCGTTATCTGTATGAACATGGGAATAGCTACACCGCTATCTGTATGAACATGGAAATATCTACACCGCTATCTGTATGAACATGGAAATATCTACACCGCTATCTGTATGAACATGGAAATATCTACAAAGCTATCTGAATGAACAAGGAAATATCTACACCGCTATCTGTTTGAACATGTAAATATCTACACCGCTATCTGCATGAAAATGGAAATATCTACAAAGCTATCTGCATATACATGGAACTATCTACACAGCTATCTCTTTACACATGGAAACAACTACACTGCTATCTCTATAAACACGGAAATATCTACACCGCCATCTGTATGAACGTGGAAATATCTGCGCCGCCATCTAAATGAACATATAAATATCTACACCGCCATCTGTATTAAGATGGAGATATCTACATCGCTATCTGTATAAACTTGGAAATATCTACACCGCTATCTGTGTAAACATGGAAATACCTACACCGCTATCTGTATAAACATGGAAATATCTACACCGCTACCTGTATAAACATGGAAATATCAGCACCGCTATCTCTATGAACATGGAAATATCTACACCGCTATCTGTATGAACATGGAAATAGCTACACCGCTATCTGTATGAACATGGAAATATCTACACCGCTATCTGTTTGAACATGGAAATATCTACACCACTATCTGTATGAACATGGAAATATCTACACCGCTATCTGTTTGAACATGGAAATATCTACACCGCTATCTGCGTGAAAATGGAAATATCTGCACTGCTATGTGCATATACATGGAAATATCTACACAGCTATCTCTTTACACATGGAAATAACTACACCGCTCTCTGTATGAACATGGAAACATCTACACCGCCATCTGTATGAACATGGAAATATCTGCACCGCCGTCTGTATGAACATATAAATATCTACACCGCCATCTGTATTAAGAAGGAGATATCTACACCGCTATCTGTTTGAACATGTAAATATCTACACCGCTATCTGCATGAAAATGGAAATATCAGCACCGCTATCTGTATGAACATGGAAATATCTACTCCGCTATCTCTATGAACATGGAAATATCTACACCGCTATCTGTATGAACATGGAAATAGCTACACCGCTATCTGTATGAACATGGAAATATCTACACCACTATCTGTATAAACATGGAAATATCTACACCGCTATCTGTATAAACATGGAAATATCAGCACCGCTATCTGTATGAACATGGAAATATCAGCACCGCTATCTGTATGAACATGGAAATATCAGCCCCTCTATCTGTATGTACATGGAAGTATCTACACCGCTATCTGTATGAACATGGAAATAGCTACACCGCTATCTGTATGAACATGGATATATCTACACAGCCATCTGGATGAACATGGAAATATCTACACCGCTATCTGTGTAAACATGCATACATCTTCACCGCTATCTGTATAAACATGGAAATATCTACACCGCTATCTGTATGAACATGGAAATATCTACACTGCTATCTGTATGAGCATGGAAATATCTACACCACTATCTGTTTGAACATGGAAATATCTACACCGCTATCTGCGTGAAAATGGAAATATCTGCACTGCTCTCTGCATATACATGGAAATATCTACACAGCTATCTCTTTACACATGGAAATAACTACACCGCTCTCTGTATGAACATGGAAACATCTACACCGCCATCTGTATGAACATGGAAATATCTGCACCGCCATCTGTATGAACATATAAATATCTACACTGCCATTTGTATTAAGATGGAGATACCTACACCGCTATCTGAATAAACATGGAAATATCTACACCTCTATCTGTATAAACATGGAAATATCTACACCGCTATCTGTATAAACATGGAAATATCTACACCGCTACCTGTATAAACATGGAAATATCAGCACCGCTTTCTTTATGAACATGGAAATATCTACAAAGCTATCTGTATGAACATGGAAATATCTACCCTGCTATCTGTATGAACATGGAAATATCTACACCGCTATCTGTAAGAACATGGAAATATCTACACCGCTATCTGTATGAACATGGATATATCTTCACAGCCCTCTGGATGAACATGGAAATATCCACACCGCTATCTGTGTAAACATGCATACATCTTCACCGCTATCTGTATAAACATGGAAATATCTACAAAGCTTTCTGTATGAACATGGAAATATCTACACCGCTATCTGTTTGAAGATGGAAATACATACACCGCTATCTGCATGAAAATGGAAATATCTACACAGCTATCTGCATACACATGGAAATATCTACACAGCTATCTCTTTACACATGGAAATAACTACACCGCTATCTGTATGAACATGGAAATATCTACACCGCCATCTGTATGAACATGGAAATATCTGCACCGCCACCTGTATGAACATATAAATATCTACACCGCCATCTGTATTAAAAAGGAAATATCTAAACCGCTATCTGTATGAACATGGATATAGCTACACCGTTATCTGTATGAACATGGGAATAGCTACACCGCTATCTGTATGAACATGGAAATATCTACACCGCTATCTGTATGAACATGGAAATATCTACACCGCTATCTGTATGAACATGGAAATATCTACAAAGCTATCTGAATGAACAAGGAAATATCTACACCGCTATCTGTTTGAACATGTAAATATCTACACCGCTATCTGCATGAAAATGGAAATATCTACAAAGCTATCTGCATATACATGGAACTATCTACACAGCTATCTCTTTACACATGGAAACAACTACACTGCTATCTCTATAAACACGGAAATATCTACACCGCCATCTGTATGAACGTGGAAATATCTGCGCCGCCATCTAAATGAACATATAAATATCTACACCGCCATCTGTATTAAGATGGAGATATCTACATCGCTATCTGTATAAACTTGGAAATATCTACACCGCTATCTGTGTAAACATGGAAATACCTACACCGCTATCTGTATAAACATGGAAATATCTACACCGCTACCTGTATAAACATGGAAATATCAGCACCGCTATCTCTATGAACATGGAAATATCTACACCGCTATCTGTATGAACATGGAAATAGCTACACCGCTATCTGTATGAACATGGAAATATCTACACCACTATCTGTATAAACATGGAAATATCTACACCGCTATCTGTATAAACATGGAAATATCAGCACCGCTATCTGTATGAACATGGAAATATCAGCCCCTCTATCTGTATGTACATGGAAGTATCTACACCGCTATCTGTATGAACATGGAAATAGCTACACCGCTATCTGTATGAACATGGATATATCTACACAGCCATCTGGATGAACATGGAAATATCTACACCGCTATCTGTGTAAACATGCATACATCTTCACCGCTATCTGTATAAACATGGAAATATCTACACCGCTATCTGTATGAACATGGAAATATCTACACTGCTATCTGTATGAGCATGGAAATATCTACACCACTATCTGTTTGAACATGGAAATATCTACACCGCTATCTGCGTGAAAATGGAAATATCTGCACTGCTCTCTGCATATACATGGAAATATCTACACAGCTATCTCTTTACACATGGAAATAACTACACCGCTCTCTGTATGAACATGGAAACATCTACACCGCCATCTGTATGAACATGGAAATATCTGCACCGCCATCTGTATGAACATATAAATATCTACACTGCCATCTGTATTAAGATGGAGATACCTACACCGCTATCTGAATAAACATGGAAATATCTACACCTCTATCTGTATAAACATGGAAATATCTACACCGCTATCTGTATAAACATGGAAATATCTACACCGCTACCTGTATAAACATGGAAATATCAGCACCGCTTTCTTTATGAACATGGAAATATCTACAAAGCTATCTGTATGAACATGGAAATATCTACCCTGCTATCTGTATGAACATGGAAATATCTACACCGCTATCTGTATGAACATGGAAATATCTACACCGCTATCTGTATGAACATGGATATATCTTCACAGCCCTCTGGATGAACATGGAAATATCCACACCGCTATCTGTGTAAACATGCATACATCTTCACCGCTATCTGTATAAACATGGAAATATCTACAAGGCTTTCTGTATGAACATGGAAATATCTACACCGCTATCTGTTTGAAGATGGAAATACATACACCGCTATCTGCATGAAAATGGAAATATCTACACAGCTATCTGCATACACATGGAAATATCTACACAGCTATCTCTTTACACATGGAAATAACTACACCGCTATCTGTATGAACATGGAAATATCTACACCGCCATCTGTATGAACATGGAAATATCTGCATCGCCACCTGTATGAACATATAAATATCTACACCGCCATCTGTATTAAAAAGGAAATATCTAAACCGGTATCTGTATGAACATGGATATAGCTACACCGTTATCTGTATGAACTTGGGAATAGCTACACCGCTATCTGTATGAACATGGAAATATCTACACCGCTATCTGTATGAACATGGAAATATCTACACCGCTATCTGTATGAACATGGAAATAGTTACACCGTTATCTGTATGAACATGGGAATAGCTACACCACTATCTGTATGAACATGGAAATATCTACACCACTATCTGTATGATCATGGATATATCTACACAACCATCTGGATGAACATGGAAATATCTACACCGCTATCTGTATGAACATGGAAATATCTACACCGCTATCTGTATGAACATGGATATATCTAAACAGCCATCTGGATGAACATGGAAATATCTACACCGCTCTATGTGTAAACATGCATAGATCTTCACCGCTATCTGAATAAACATGGAAATATCTACACCACTATCTGTATGAACATGGAAATATATACACCGCTATCTGTATGAACGTGGAAATATCTACACAGCTATCTGTTTGAACGTGTAAATCTCTACACAGCTATCTGCATGAAAATGGAAATATCTACACTGCTATCTGCATATACATTTAAACGTCTACACAACTATCTCTTTACACATGGAAATATCTACACCGCTATCTGTATGAACATGGAAATATCTACGCCGCCATGTGTATGAACTTGGAAATATCTGCACCGCCATCTGTATGAACCTATAAATATCTACACCGCCATCTGTATGAAGATGGAGATATCTACACTGCTATCTGTATAAACATGGAAATATCTACACCGCCATCTGTATGAACATATAAATATCTACACCGCCATCTGTATTAAGAAGGAAATATCTAAACCGCTATCTGTATAAACATGGAAATATCTACACCGCTGCCTGTATAAACATGGAAATATCAGCACCGATATCTCTATGAACATGGAAATATCTACACCGCTATGTGAATGAACATGGGAATATCTACACCGCTGCCTGTATAAACATGGAAATATCAGCACCGATATCTGTATGAACATGGAAATAGCTACACCGCTATCTGTATGAACATGGATATATCTACACAGCCGTCTGGATGAACATGGAAATATCTACACCGCTATCTGTGTAAACATGCATACATCTTCACCGCTATCTGTATAAACATGGAAATATCTACACCGCTATCTGTATGAACATGGAAATATCTACTCCGCTATCTGTATGGACATGGAAATATCTACACCGCAATCTGTTTGAACATGGAAATATCTACACCGCTATCTGCATGAAAATGGAAATATCTACACTACTATCTGCATATACATTTAAATGTCTACACAGTTATCTCTTTACACATGGAAATAACTACACCGCTATCTGTATGAATATGGAAATATCTACAGAGCCATCTGTATGAACATGGAAATATCTGCACCGCCATCTGTATGAACATATAAATATCTACACCACCATCTGTATTAAGATGGAGATATCTACACTGCTATCTGTATAAACATGGAAATATCTACACCGCTATCTGTATAAACATGGACATATCTACACCGCTATCTGTAAAAACATGGAAATGTCTACACCACTACCTGTATAAACATGGAAATATCAGCACCGCTATCTGTATGAACATGGAAATATCTAAACCGCTATCTGTATGAACACGGAAATATCTACACCGCTATCTGTATGAACATTTAAATATCTACACCGCTATCTTTATGAACATGGAAATATGTACACCGCTATCTGTTTGAACTTGGAAATATCTACACCGCTGTCTGCATGAAAATGGAAATATCTACACAGCTATCAGCATATACATGGAAATATCTACACAGCTATCTCTTAACACTTGAAAATAACTACACCGCTATCTCTATAAACATGGAAATATCTACACCGCCATCTGTATGAACATGGAAATATCTGCACCGCCATCTGTATGAACATATAAATATCTACACCGCCATCTGTATTAAGAAGGAGATATCTACACCGCTATCTGTATAAACTTTGAAATATCTACACCGCTACCTGTATAAACATGGAAATATCTTCACCACTATCTGTATAAACATGGAAATATCTACACCGCTACCTGTATAAACATGGAAATATCAGCACCGCTATCTGTATGAACATGGAAATATCTACACCACTTTCAGTATGAACATGGAAATATCTACACTGCTATCTGTATGAACATGGAAATATCTACAAAGCTATCTGAATGAACAAGGAAATATCTACACCGCTATCTGTTTGAACATGTAAATATCTACACCGCTATCTGCATGAAAATGGAAATATCTACAAAGCTATCTGCATATACATGGAACTATCTACACAGCTATCTCTTTACACATGGAAACAACTACACTGCTATCTCTATAAACACGGAAATATCTACACCGCCATCTGTATGAACGTGGAAATATCTGCGCCGCCATCTAAATGAACATATAAATATCTACACCGCCATCTGTATTAAGATGGAGATATCTACATCGCTATCTGTATAAACTTGGAAATATCTACACCGCTATCTGTGTAAACATGGAAATACCTACACCGCTATCTGTATAAACATGGAAATATCTACACCGCTACCTGTATAAACATGGAAATATCAGCACCGCTATCTCTATGAACATGGAAATATCTACACCGCTATCTGTATGAACATGGAAATAGCTACACCGCTATCTGTATGAACATGGAAATATCTACACCACTATCTGTATAAACATGGAAATATCTACACCGCTATCTGTATAAACATGGAAATATCAGCACCGCTATCTGTATGAACATGGAAATATCAGCCCCTCTATCTGTATGTACATGGAAGTATCTACACCGCTATCTGTATGAACATGGAAATAGCTACACCGCTATCTGTATGAACATGGATATATCTACACAGCCATCTGGATGAACATGGAAATATCTACACCGCTATCTGTGTAAACATGCATACATCTTCACCGCTATCTGTATAAACATGGAAATATCTACACCGCTATCTGTATGAACATGGAAATATCTACACTGCTATCTGTATGAGCATGGAAATATCTACACCACTATCTGTTTGAACATGGAAATATCTACACCGCTATCTGCGTGAAAATGGAAATATCTGCACTGCTCTCTGCATATACATGGAAATATCTACACAGCTATCTCTTTACACATGGAAATAACTACACCGCTCTCTGTATGAACATGGAAACATCTACACCGCCATCTGTATGAACATGGAAATATCTGCACCGCCATCTGTATGAACATATAAATATCTACACTGCCATCTGTATTAAGATGGAGATACCTACACCGCTATCTGAATAAACATGGAAATATCTACACCTCTATCTTTATAAACATGGAAATATCTACACCGCTATCTGTATAAACATGGAAATATCTACACCGCTACCTGTATAAACATGGAAATATCAGCACCGCTTTCTTTATGAACATGGAAATATCTACAAAGCTATCTGTATGAACATGGAAATATCTACCCTGCTATCTGTATGAACATGGAAATATCTACACCGCTATCTGTATGAACATGGAAATATCTACACCGCTATCTGTATGAACATGGATATATCTTCACAGCCCTCTGGATGAACATGGAAATATCCACACCGCTATCTGTGTAAACATGCATACATCTTCACCGCTATCTGTATAAACATGGAAATATCTACAAGGCTTTCTGTATGAACATGGAAATATCTACACCGCTATCTGTTTGAAGATGGAAATACATACACCGCTATCTGCATGAAAATGGAAATATCTACACAGCTATCTGCATACACATGGAAATATCTACACAGCTATCTCTTTACACATGGAAATAACTACACCGCTATCTGTATGAACATGGAAATATCTACACCGCCATCTGTATGAACATGGAAATATCTGCATCGCCACCTGTATGAACATATAAATATCTACACCGCCATCTGTATTAAAAAGGAAATATCTAAACCGGTATCTGTATGAACATGGATATAGCTACACCGTTATCTGTATGAACTTGGGAATAGCTACACCGCTATCTGTATGAACATGGAAATATCTACACCGCTATCTGTATGAACATGGAAATATCTACACCGCTATCTGTATGAACATGGAAATAGTTACACCGTTATCTGTATGAACATGGGAATAGCTACACCACTATCTGTATGAACATGGAAATATCTACACCACTATCTGTATGATCATGGATATATCTACACAACCATCTGGATGAACATGGAAATATCTACACCGCTATCTGTATGAACATGGAAATATCTACACCGCTATCTGTATGAACATGGATATATCTACACAGCCATCTGGATGAACATGGAAATATCTACACCGCTCTCTGTGTAAACATGCATAGATCTTCACCGCTATCTGAATAAACATGGAAATATCTACACCACTATCTGTATGAACATGGAAATATATACACCGCTATCTGTATGAACGTGGAAATATCTACACAGCTATCTGTTTGAACGTGTAAATCTCTACACAGCTATCTGCATGAAAATGGAAATATCTACACTGCTATCTGCATATACATTTAAACGTCTACACAACTATCTCTTTACACATGGAAATATCTACACCGCTATCTGTATGAACATGGAAATATCTACGCCGCCATGTGTATGAACTTGGAAATATCTGCACCGCCATCTGTATGAACCTATAAATATCTACACCGCCATCTGTATGAAGATGGAGATATCTACACTGCTATCTGTATAAACATGGAAATATCTACACCGCCATCTGTATGAACATATAAATATCTACACCGCCATCTGTATTAAGAAGGAAATATCTAAACCGCTATCTGTATAAACATGGAAATATCTACACCGCTGCCTGTATAAACATGGAAATATCAGCACCGATATCTGTATGAACATGGAAATATCTACACCGCTATGTGAATGAACATGGGAATATCTACACCGCTGCCTGTATAAACATGGAAATATCAGCACCGATATCTGTATGAACATGGAAATAGCTACACCGCTATCTGTATGAACATGGATATATCTACACAGCCGTCTGGATGAACATGGAAATATCTACACCGCTATCTGTGTAAACATGCATACATCTTCACCGCTATCTGTATAAACATGGAAATATCTACACCGCTATCTGTATGAACATGGAAATATCTACTCCGCTATCTGTATGGACATGGAAATATCTACACCGCAATCTGTTTGAACATGGAAATATCTACACCGCTATCTGCATGAAAATGGAAATATCTACACTACTATCTGCATATACATTTAAATGTCTACACAGTTATCTCTTTACACATGGAAATAACTACACCGCTATCTGTATGAATATGGAAATATCTACAGAGCCATCTGTATGAACATGGAAATATCTGCACCGCCATCTGTATGAACATATAAATATCTACACCACCATCTGTATTAAGATGGAGATATCTACACTGCTATCTGTATAAACATGGAAATATCTACACCGCTATCTGTATAAACATGGACATATCTACACCGCTATCTGTAAAAACATGGAAATGTCTACACCACTACCTGTATAAACATGGAAATATCAGCACCGCTATCTGTATGAACATGGAAATATCTAAACCGCTATCTGTATGAACACGGAAATATCTACACCGCTATCTGTATGAACATTTAAATATCTACACCGCTATCTTTATGAACATGGAAATATGTACACCGCTATCTGTTTGAACTTGGAAATATCTACACCGCTGTCTGCATGAAAATGGAAATATCTACACAGCTATCTGCATATACATGGAAATATCTACACAGCTATCTCTTAACACTTGAAAATAACTACACCGCTATCTCTATAAACATGGAAATATCTACACCGCCATCTGTATGAACATGGAAATATCTGCACCGCCATCTGTATGAACATATAAATATCTACACCGCCATCTGTATTAAGAAGGAGATATCTACACCGCTATCTGTATAAACATTGAAATATCTACACCGCTACCTGTATAAACATGGAAATATCTTCACCACTATCTGTATAAACAAGGAAATATCTACACCGCTACCTGTATAAACATGGAAATATCAGCACCGCTATCTGTATGAACATGGAAATATCTACACCACTTTCAGTATGAACATGGAAATATCTACACTGCTATCTGTATGAACATGGAAATATCTACAAAGCTATCTGAATGAACAAGGAAATATCTACACCGCTATCTGTTTGAACATGTAAATATCTACACCGCTATCTGCATGAAAATGGAAATATCTACAAAGCTATCTGCATATACATGGAACTATCTACACAGCTATCTCTTTACACATGGAAATAACTACACCGCTATCTCTATAAACACGGAAATATCTACACCGCCATCTGTATGAACGTGGAAATATCTGCGCCGCCATCTAAATGAACATATAAATATCTACACCGCCATCTGTATTAAGATGGAGATATCTACATTGCTATCTGTATAAACTTGGAAATATCTACACCGCTATCTGTATAAACATGGAAATACCTACACCATTATCTGTATAAACATGGAAATATCTACACCGCTACCTGTATAAACATGGAAATATCAGCACCGCTATCTGTATGAACATGGAAATATCTACTCCGCTATCTCTATGAACATGGAAATATCTACACCGCTATCTGTATGAACATGGAAATAGCTACACCGCTATCTGTATGAACATGGAAATATCTACACCGCTATCT
Source organism: Gorilla gorilla gorilla (assembly GCF_029281585.2). Lineage (NCBI taxonomy): Eukaryota > Metazoa > Chordata > Mammalia > Primates > Hominidae > Gorilla > Gorilla gorilla. The sequence goes on from NC_086017.1 coordinate 933,666, forward strand.
GTATGAACATGGAAATAGCTACACCGCTATCTGTATAAACATGGAAATATCAGCACCGCTATCTGTATGAACATGGAAATATCAGACCCTCTATCTGTATGAACATGGAAGTATCTACACCGCTATCTGTATGAACATGGAAATATATGCACCGCTATCTGTTTGAACATGGAAATATCTAAACCGCTACCAGCATGAAAATGGAAATAAATACACAGCTATGTGCATATACACGGAAATATCTACACAGCTATCTCTATACACATGGAAATAACTATACAGCTATCTGTATAAACATGGAAATATCTTCACCGCCATCTGTATGAACATGGATATATCTACACAGCCATCTGGATGAACATGGAAATATCTACAGCGCTATCTGTGTAAACATGCATAGATCTTCACCGCTATCTGTATAAACATGGAAATATCTACACCGCTACCTGTATGAACATGGAAATATCTACACCGCTATCTGTATGAACATGGAAATATCTACACCGCTATCTGTTTGAACATGGAAATATCTACACCGCTATCTGCATGAAAATGGAAATATCTACACTGCTATCTGCATATACATTTAAATATCTACACAGCTATCTCTTTACACTTGGAAATAACTACACCGCTATCTGTATGAACATGGAAATATCTACACCGCCATCTGTATGAACATGGAAATATCTGCACCGCCATCTGTATGAACATATAAATATCTACACTGCCATCTGTATTAAGATGGAGATATCTACACTGCTATCTGTATAAAGACGGAAGTACCTACACCGCCATCTCTGTGAACATATAAATATCTACACCGCCATCTGTATTAAGAAGGAAATATCTAAACCGCAATCTTTATAAACATGGAAATATCTACACCACTGCCTGTATAAACATGGAAACATCAGCACCGCTATCTGTATGAACATGGAAATATCTACACCGCTATCTGAATGAACATGGAAATATCTACACTGCTATCTGTATGAACATGGAAATAGCTACACCGCTATCTGTATGAACATGGATATATCTACACAGCCATCTGGATGAACATATAAATATCTACACCGCTATCTGTGTAAACATGCATAGATCTTCGCCGCTATCTGTATAAACATGTAAATATCTACACCGCTATCTGTATGAACCTGGAAATATCTACACCGCTCTCTGTTTGAACATGGAAATATCTACACCGCTATCTGTATGGACATGGATATATCTACACCGCAATCTGTTTGAACATGGAAATATCTACACCGCTATCTGCATGAAAAGGGAAATATCTACACTGCTATCGGCATATACATTTAAATGTCTACACAGTTATCTCTTTATACATGGAAATAACTACACTGCTATCTGTATGAACATGGAAATATCTACACCGACATCTGTATGAACATGGAAATATCTGCACCGCCATCTGTATGAACATATAAATATCTACACCGCCATCTGTATTAAGATGGAGATATCTACACTGCTATCTGTATAAACATAGAAATATCTACACCGCTATCTGTATAAACATGGAAATATCTACACCGCTATCTGTAAAAACATGGAAATGTCTACACCACTACCTGTATAAACATGGAAATATCAGCACCGCTATCTGTATGAACATGGAAATATCTACACCGCTATCTGCATGAACATGGAAATATCAACACAGCTATCTGTATGAACATTTAAATATCTACACCGCTATCTTTATGAACATGGAAATAGGTACACCGCTTTCTGTTTGAACTTGGAAATATCTACACCGCTGTCTGCATGAAAATGGAAATATCTACACAGCTATCTGCATGTACATGGAAATATCTACACAGCTATCTCTTAACACTTGGAAATAACTACACCGCTATCTCTATAAACATGGAAATATCTACACCGCCATCTGTATGAACATGGAAATATCTGCACCGCCATCTGTATGAACATATAAATATCTACACCGCCATCTGTATTAAGAAGGAGATATCTACACCGCTATCTGTATAAACATGGAAATATCTACACCGCTACCTGTATAAACATGGAAATATCTACACCGCTATCTGTATAAACATGGAAATATCTACACCGCTACCTGTATAAACATGGAAATATCAGCACCGCCATCTGTATGAACATGGAAATATCTACACCACTATCAGTATGAACATGGAAATATCTACACTGCTATCTGTATGAACATGGAAATATCTACAAAGCTATCTGAATGAACAAGGAAATATCTACACCGCTATCTGTTTGAACATGTAAATATCTACACCGCTATCTGCATGAAAATGGAAATATCTACAAAGCTATCTGCATATACATGGAACTATCTACACAGCTATCTCTTTACACATGGAAATAACTACACCGCTATATCTATAAACACGGAAATATCTACACCGCCATCTGTATGAACGTGGAAATATCTGCGCCGCCATCTAAATGAATATATAAATATCTACACCGCCATCTGTATTAAGATGGAGATATCTACATCGCTATCTGTATAAACTTGGAAATATCTACACCGCTATCTGTATAAACATGGAAATACCTACACCGCTATCTGTATAAACATGGAAATATCTACACCGCTACCTGTATAAACATGGAAATATCAGCACCGCTATGTGTATGAACATGGAAATATCTACTCTGCTATCTCTATGAACATGGAAATATCTACACCGCTATCTGTATGAACATGGAAATAGCTACACCGCTATCTGAATGAACATGGAAATATCTACACCACTATCTGTATAAACATGGAAATATCTACACCGCTATCTGTATAAACATGGAAATATCAGCACCGCTATCTGTATGAACATGGAAATATCAGCCCCTCTATCTGTATGAACATGGAAGTATCTACACCGCTATGTGTATGAACATGGAAATAGCTACACAGCTATCTGTATGAACATGGATATATCTACACAGCCATCTGGATGAACATGGAAATATCTACACCGCTATCTGTGTAAACATGCATACATCTTCACCGCTATCTGTATAAACATGGAAATATCTACACCGCTATCTCTATGAACATGGAAATATCTACACTGCTATCTGTATGAACATGGAAATATCTACACCGCTATCTGTTTGAACATGGAAATATCTACACCGCTATTTGTATGAACATGGAAATATCTACACCGCTATCTGTTTGAACATGGAAATATCTACACCGCTATCTGCGTGAAAATGGAAATATCTGCACTGCTATCTGCATATACATGGAAATATCTACACAGCTATCTCTTTACACATGGAAATAACTACACCGCTCTCTGTATGAACATGGAAACATCTAAACCGCCATCTGTATGAACATGGAAATATCTGCACAGCCATCTGTATGAACATATAAATATCTACACTGCCATCTGTATTAAGATGGAGATACCTACACCGCTATCTGAATAAACATGGAAATATCTACACGTCTATCTGTATCAACATGGAAATATCTACACCGCTATCTGTATAAACATGGAAATATCTACACAGCTACCTGTATAAACATGGAAATATCAGCACCGGTTTCTGTATGAACATGGAAATATCTACACTGCTATCTGTATGAACATGGAAATATCTACACCGCTATCTGTATGAACATGGAAATATCTACACCGCTATCTGTATGAACATGGATATATCTACACAGCCCTCTGGATGAACATGGAAATATCCACACCGCTATCTGTGTAAACATGCATACATCTTCACCGCTATGTGTATAAACATGGAAATATCTACAAAGCTTTCTGTATGAACATGGAAATATCTACACCGCTATCTGTTTGAAGATGGAAATACATACACCGCTATCTGCATGAAAATGGAAATATCTACACAGCTATCTGCATACACATGGAAATATCTACCCAGCTATCGCTTTACACATGGAAATAACTACACCGCTATCTGTATGAACATGGAAATATCTACACCGCCATCTGTATGAACATGGAAATATCTACACCGCCATCTGTATGAACATGGAAATATCTGCACCGCCAACTGAATGAACATATAAATATCTACACCGCCATCTGTATTAAGAAGGAAATATCTAAACCGCTATCTGTATAAAGATGGAAATATCTACACCGCTGCCTGTATTAACATGGAAATATCAGCACCGCTATCTGTATGAACATGGAAATATCTACACCGCTATCTGTATAAACATGGAAATATCTACACCGCTATCTGTATGAACATGGATATAGCTACACCGTTATCTGTATGAACATGGGAATAGCTACACCGCTCTCTGTATGAACATGGAAATATCTACACCGCTATCTGTATGAACATGGAAATATCTACACCGCTATCTGTATGAACTTGGAAATATCTACACCGTTATCTGTATGAACATGGGAATAGCTACACCGCTATCTGTATGAACATGGAAATATCTACACCACTATCTGTATGAACATGGATATATCTACACAGCCATCTGGATGAACATGGAAATATCTACACCGCTATCTGTATGAACATGGAAATATCTACACCGCTATCTGTGTGAACATGGATAAAACTACACAGCCATCTGGATGAACATGGAAATATCTACACCGCTATCTGTGTAAACATGCATAGATCTTCACCGCTATCTGAATAAACATGGAAATATCTACACCACTATCTGTATGAACATGGAAATATCTCCACCGCTATCTGTATGAACATGGAAATATCTACACAGCTATCTGTTTGAACGTGTAAATCTCTACACAGCTATCTGCATGAAAATGGTAATATCTACACTGCTATCTGCATATACATTTAAATGTCTGCACAGCTATCTCTTTACACATGGAAATATCTACACCGCTATCTGTATGAACATGGAAATATCTACGCCGCCATCTGTATGAACTTGGAAATATCTGCACCGCCATCTGTATGAACCTATAAATATCTACACCGCCATCTGTATGAAGATGGAGATATCTACACTGCTATCTGTATAAACACGGAAATATCTACACCGCCATCTGTATGAACATGTAAATATCTACACCGCCATCTGTATTAAGAAGGAAATATCTAAACCGCTATCTGTATAAACATGGAAATATCTACACCGCTGCCTGTATAAACATGGAAATATCAGCACCGATATCTGTATGAACATGGAAATATCTACACCGCTATGTGTATGAACATGGGAATATCTACACCGCTATCTGTATGAACATGGAAATATCTACACCGCTATCTGTTTGAACATGGAAATATCTACACCGCTATCTGTATGGACATGGAAATATCTACACCGCAATCTGTTTGAACATGGAAATATCTACACCGCTATCTGCATGAAAATGGAAATATCTATACTGCTATCTGCATATACATTTAAATGTCTACACCGTTATCTCTTCACACATGGAAATAACTACACCGCTATCTGTATGAACATGGAAATATCTACACCGCCATCTGTATGAACATGGAAATATCTGCACCGCCATCTGTATGAACATATAAATATCTACACCGCCATCTGTATTAAGATGGAGATATCTACACTGCTATCTGTATAAACATGGAAATATCTACACCGCTATCTGTATAAACATGGAAATATCTACACCGCTATCTGAATGAACATGGAAATTTCCACACCACTACCTGTATAAACATGGAAATATCAGCACCGCTATCTGTATGAACATGGAAATATCTACACCGCTATCTGTATGAACATTTAAATATCTACACCGCTATCTTTATGAACATGGAAATATGTACACCGCTATCTGTTTGAACTTGGAAATATCTACACCGCTGTCTGCATGAAAATGGAAATATCTACACAGCTATCTGCATATACATGGAAATATCTACACAGCTATCTCTTAACACTTGGAAATAACTACACCGCTATCTCTATAAACATGGAAATATCTACACCGCCATCCGTATGAACATGGAAATATCTACACCGCTACCTGTATAAACATGGAAATATCAGCACCGCTATCTGTATGAACATGGAAATATCTACACCACTTTCAGTATGAACATGGAAATATCTACACTGCTATTTGTATGAACATGGAAATATCTACAAAGCTATCTGAATGAACAAGGGAATATCTACACCGCTATCTGTTTGAACATGTAAATATCTACACCGCTATCTGCATGAAAATGGAAATATCTACACAGCTATCTGCATATATATGGAACTATCTACACAGCTATCTCTTTACACATGGAAATAACTACACCGCTATCTCTATAAACACGGAAATATCTACACCGCCATCTGTATGAACGTGGAAATATCTGCGCCGCCATCTAAATGAACATATAAATATCTACACCGCCATCTGTATTAAGATGGAGATAACTACATCGCTATCTGTATAAACTTGGAAATATCTACACCGCTATCTGTATAAACATGGAAATACCTACACCGCTATATGTATAAACATGGAAATATCTACACCGCTACCTGTATAAACATGGAAATATCAGCACCGCTATCTGTATGTACATGGAAATATCTACTCCGCTATCTCTATGAACATGGAAATATCTACACCGCTATCTGTATGAACATGGAAATAGCTACACCGCTATCTGTATGAACATGGAAATATCTACACCGCTATCTGTATAAACATGGAAATATCTACACCGCTATCTGTATAAACATGGAAATATCAGCACCGCTATCTGTATGAACATGGAAATATCAGCCCCTCTATCTGTATGAACATGGAAGTATCTACACCGCTATCTGTATGAACATGGAAATATATGCACCGCTATCTGTTTGAACATGGAAATATCTAAACCGCTACCAGCATGAAAATGGAAATAAAAACACAGCTATGTGCATATACACGGAAATATCTACACAGCTATCTCTTTACACATGGAAATAACTACACAGCTATCTGTATGAACATGGAAATATCTTCACCGCCATCTGTATGAATATGGATATATCTACACAGCCATCTGGATGAACATGGAAATATCTACACCGCTATCTGTGTAAACATGCATAGATCTTCACCGCTATCTGTATAAACATGGAAATATCTACACCGCTATGTGTATGAACATGGAAATATCTACACCGCTATCTGTATGAACATGGAAATATCTACACCGCTATCTGTTTGAACATGTAAATATCTACACCGCTATCTGCATGAAAATGGAAATATCTACAAAGCTATCTGCATATATATGGAACTATCTACACAGCTATCTCTTTACACATGGAAATAACTACACCGCTATCTCTATAAACACGGAAATATCTACACCGCCATCTGTATGAACGTGGAAATATCTGCGCCGCCATCTAAATGAACATATAAATATCTACACCGCCATCTGTATTAAGATGGAGATAACTACATCGCTATCTGTATAAACTTGGAAATATCTACACCGCTATCTGTATAAACATGGAAATACCTACACCGCTATATGTATAAACATGGAAATATCTACACCGCTACCTGTATAAACATGGAAATATCAGCACCGCTATCTCTATGTACATGGAAATATCTTCTCCGCTATCTCTATGAACATGGAAATATCTACACCGCTATCTGTATGAACATGGAAATAGCTACACTGCTATCTGTATGAACATGGAAATATCTACACCGCCATCTTTATAAACATGGAAATATCTACACCGCCATCTCTATAAACATAGAAATACCTACAACGCCATCTGTATGAACATGGAAATATCTACACAGCCATCTGTATAAACATGGAAATACATACACCGCCATATGTATGAAGATGGAAATAGCTACACCACCATGTGTATAAAGATGGAAATATCTACACCGCTATCTGTATGAACATGGAAATATCTACACCGCTATCTGTATAAGGGTGGAAATATCTACACCGCCATCTGTATGAACATGGATATAGCTACACCGCTTACTGTATAAACGTGGAAATGTCTACACCGCTATCTCTATAAACATGGCAATATCTACACCGCTATCTGTATAAACATGGAAATATCTACACCGACCTCTATAAACATGGAAATAACTACTCTGCTACCTCTATAGACATGGAAATATCTACACCGCCATCTCTATAAACATGGAAATATCTACACCGCCATCTGTATGAACATGGAAATATCTACAACGACAACCGTATAAAGATGGAAATATCTACACCGCTATCAGTATGAACATGGAAAGATCTACACCACTATCTGTATAAACATGGAAATATCTACACCACCTTCTCTATAAACATGTAAATATCTAAAACGCCATCTGTATGAACATGGAAATATCTACACCACCTTCTTTATAAAGATGGAAATATCTACAAGGCCATCTGTATAAACATGGAAATATCTACACCACCATCTTTATAAACACGGAAAAATCTACACTGTCAAATGAATAAACATGGAATTATCTACACCACCATCTGTATAAACATGGAAATATCTACACAGCCATCTGTATAAACATTGAAATACATACACCGCCATATGTATGAAGATGGAAATAGCCACACAGCCATGTGTATAAAGATGGAAATATATACACAGCTATCTGTATGAACATGGAAATATCTACACCGCCATCTGTATAAACACAGAAATATCTATACCGCCATCTGTATACACATGGAAATATCTACACCGCTATCTGTATAAACACGGAAATATCTACACCGCTATCTGTATAAACATAGAAATATCTACACTGCTATCTGTATAAAGATGGAAACATCTACATCGCTATCTGAATAAACATGGAAATATCTACACCGCCATCTTTATAAACATGGAAATATCAACACCGCCATCTCTATAAACATAGAAATACCTACAACGCCATCTGTATGAACATGGAAATATCTACACAGCCATCTGTATAAACATGGAAATACATACACCGCCATATGTATGAAGATGGAAATAGCTACACCGCCATGTGTATAAAATGGAAATATCTACACCGCTATCTGTATGAACATGGAAATATCTACACCGCCATCTGTATAAACAAAGAAATATCTATACCGCCATCTATATACACATGGAAATATCTACACCGCTATCTGTATTAACATGGAAATATCTACACCGCTATCTGTATAAACATAGAAATATCTACACCGCTATCTGTACAAAGTTGGAAACATCTACATCGGTATCTGAATAAACATGGAAATATCTATACCGCCATCTTTATAAACATGGAAATATCTACACCGCCCTCTCTATAAACATAGAAATATCTACACCGCCATCTGTATGAACATGGAAATATCTACACCGCCATCTCTATAAAGATGGAAATGTCTACACCGCCGTCTGTATAAACATGGAAATATCTACACCACCATCTGCATAAACATGGAAATATCTAAACCGCCATCCGTATGAACATGGAAATATGTACACCACCATCTTTATACAGATGGAAATATCTACACCGCCATCTGTATAAACATGGAAATATCTACACCGCCATCTGTATAAAGATGGAAATTTCTACACCGTCATCTAAATCAACGTGGAAATATCTACACCACCATGTGTATGAACATGGAAATATCTACATCGCCATCTGTATGAACAAGGAAATACCTACACTGCCATCTGTATGAACATGGAAATATCTACACCGCCATCTGTATGAACATGCAAATATCTTCACTGCCATCTGTATGAACATGGAAATATCTACACAGTCATCTGTATGAACATGGAAATATACACACCGCTATCTGTTTGAAAATGGAAATATCTACTACGCTATCTCTATAAACATGGAAATGTCTACACCGCTATCTGTGTAAACAAGGAAATATCTACACTGCCATCTATATAAACATGGAAATATCTACACTGCCATCTGTACACACAAGGAAATATCTACACAGCCATGCGTATATACATGGAAATATTTACACCGCTATCCGTATAAACATGGAAATATCTACAGCATTATCTATATAAACATGGAAATAACTACAGCGCTATCTCTATAAATATTGATATATCTACACCGCTATCTGTATAAACATGGAAATATCTACACCGCTATCTGTATGACCATGGATATATCTACACAGCCATCTGGATGAACATGGAAATATCTACACCGCTATCTGTACGAACATGGAAATATGTACACCGCTATCTGTGTAAATATGCATACATCTTCACCGCAATCTGTATAAGCATGAAAATATCTACACCGCGATCTGTATGAACATGGAAATATCTACAGCCCTATCTGTTTGAACATGGAAAGATCTACACAGCTATCTGCATATACATGGAAATATCTACAAAGCTATCGCTTTACACATGGAAATAACTACACCGCTATCTCTATAAACATGGAAATATCTACACCGCCATCTGTATGAACATGGAAATATCTGCACCACCATCTGTATGAACATATAAATATCTACACCGCCATCTGTATTAAGATGGATATATCTACACCGCTATCTGTATAAACTTGGAAATATCTACACCGCTATCTGTATAAACATGGAAATATATACACCGCTATCTGTATAAACATGGAAATATCTACACCGCTACCTGTATAAACATGGAAATATCAGCACCGCTATCTGTATGAACATGGAAATATCTACACCGCTATCTCTATGAACATGGAAATATCTACACCGCTATCTGTATGAACATGGAAATATCTACACCGCTACCTGTATAAACATGGAAATATCAGCACCGCTATCTGTATGAACACGGAAATATCAGCCCCTCTATCTGGATGAACATGGAAATATCTACACCGCTATCTGTATGAACATGGAAATATCTACACCGCTATCTGTATGAACATGGAAATATATATACCACTACCTGTATGAACATGGAAATATCTACACTGCTATCCGTATGAACATGGATATAACTACACCGCCATCTGGATGAACACGGAAATATCTACACCGCTATCCGTATGAACATGGAAATATCTACACCGCTATTTGTGTAAATATGCATACATCTTCACCGCAATCTGTATAAACATGGAAATATCTACACCGCTATCTGTATGAGCATGGAAATATCTACACCGCTATCTGTTTGAACATGGAAATATCTACACCGCCATCTGTATTAACATGGAAATATCTGCACCGACATCTGTATGAACATATACATATCTACACGGCCATCTGTATTAAGATGGAGATATCTACACCGATATCTGTATAAACATGGAAATATTTACACCGCTATCTGTATAAAACTGGAAATATCTACACCGCTATCTGTATAAACATGGAAATATCTACACCGCTACCTGTATAAACATGGAAATATCAGCAACGCTATCTGTATGAACATGGAAATATCAGCCCCTCTATCTGTATGAATATGGAAGTATCTACACCGCTATCTCTATGAACATGGAAATAACTACACCGCTATCTGTTTGAACATGGAAATACCTAAACCGCTATCTGAATGAAAATGGAAATATATACACAGCTATCTGCATATACATGGAAATATCTACACAGCTATCTCTTTACACATGGAAATAACTACACCGCTATCTGTATGAACATGGAAATATCTTCACCGCCATCTGTATGAAGATGGATATAACTACACAGCCATCTGGATGAAAATGGAAATATCTACACCGCTATCGGTATGAACATGGAAATATCTACACCGCTATCTGTGTAAACATGCATACATCTACACCGCTATCAGTTTGAACATGGAAATATCTACACCGCTATCTGTTTGAACATGGAAATATCTACACAGCGATCTGCATATACATGGAAATATCTTCAAAGATATCTATTTACACATGGAAATAACTACACAGCTATCTCTATGAACATGGAAAAATCTACACCGCTATCTGTATGAACATGGAAATATCTGCACTGACATCTGTATGAACATATACCTATCTACACGGCCATCTGTATTAAGATGGAGATATCTACACCGACATCTGTATAAACATGGAAAAATCTACACCGCTATCTGTATAAACATGGAAATATCTACACCGCTATCTGTATAAACATGGAAATATCTACACCGCTACCTGTATAAACATGGAAATATCAGCACCGCTATCTGTATAAACATGGAAATATCAGCCCCTCTATCTGTATGAACATGGAGATATCTACACCGCATTCTGTATGAACATGGAAATATCTACACCGCTATCTGTATGAACATGGAAATATCTTCACCGCCATCTGTATGAACATGGATATATCTACACAGCCATCTGGATGAACATGGAAATATCTACACCGCTATCTGTATGAACTTGGAAATAGGTACACCGCTGTCTGTATGAACATGGAAATATCTACACCACTATTTGTATGAACATAGAAATATCTACACCGCTACCTGTATGAACATGGAAATATCTACACCGCAATCTGTATGAACATGGATATATCTACACAGCCATCTGGATGAACACGGAAATATCTACACCGCTATCTGTATGAACATGGAAATATATACACCGCCATCTGTATGAACTTGGAAATATCTGCACCGCCATCTGTATGAACATATAAATATCTACAAGGCCATCTGTATTAAGATGGAGATATCTACACCGCAATCAGTATAAACATGGAAATATCTACACTGCTATCTGCATAAACATGGAAATATCTACACCGCTATCTGTATAAACATGGAAATATCTACACCGCTACCTGTATAAACATGGAAATATCAGCACCGCAATCTGTATGAACACGGAAATATCAGCCCCTCTATCTGGATGAACATGGAAATATCTACACCGCTATCTGTTTGAACATGGAAATTGCTACACCGCTATCTGTATGAACATGGAAATATCTACACCACTATCTGTATGAACATGGAAATATCTACACCGATTTCTTTATGAACATGGAAATATCTACACCGCTATCTTCATGAAAATGGAAATATCTACACAGCAATCTGCATATACATGGAAATATCTACAAAGCTATCTCTTTACACATGGAAATAACTACAGCGCTGTCTCTATAAACATGGAAATATCTACACCGCCATCTGTATGAACATGGAAATATCTGCAACGCCATCTGTATGAACATATAAATATCTACACCGCCATCTATATTAAGATGGAGATATCTACACCGCTATCTGTATAAACTTGGAAATATCTACACCGCTATCTGTATAAACATGGCAATATCTACACCGCAATCTGTATAAACATGGAAATAACTACACCGCTACCAGTATAAACATGGAAATATCAGCACCGCTATCTGTATGAACATGGAAATATCTACACCGCTATATCTATGAACATGGAAATTTCTACACCGCTATCTGTATGAACATGGAAATATCTACACCGCTATCTGTATGAACATGGAAATATATATACCACTACCTGTATGAACATGGAAATATCTACACTGCTATCCGTATGAACATGGATATAACTACACCGCCATCTGGATGAACACGGAAATATCTACACCGCTATCCGTATGAACATGGAAATATCTACACCGCTATTTGTGTAAATATGCATACATCTTCACCGCAATCTGTATAAACATGGAAATATCTACACCGCTATCTGTATGAGCATGGAAATATCTACAACGCTATCTGTTTGAACATGGAAATATCTACACCGCCATCTGTATTAACATGGAAATATCTGCACCGACATCTGTATGAACATATACATATCTACACGGCCATCTGTATTAAGATGGAGATATCTACACCGATATCTGTATAAACATGGAAATATTTACACCGCTATCTGTATAAAACTGGAAATATCTACACCGCTATCTGTATAAACATGGAAATATCTACACCGCTACCTGTATAAACATGGAAATATCAGCAACGCTATCTGTATGAACATGGAAATATCAGCCCCTCTATCTGTATGAATATGGAAGTATCTACACCGCTATCTCTATGAACATGGAAATAACTACACCGCTATCTGTTTGAACATGGAAATACCTAAACCGCTATCTGAATGAAAATGGAAATATATACACAGCTATCTGCATATACATGGAAATATCTACACAGCTATCTCTTTACACATGGAAATAACTACACCGCTATCTGTATGAACATGGAAATATCTTCACCGCCATCTGTATGAAGATGGATATAACTACACAGCCATCTGGATGAAAATGGAAATATCTACACCGCTATCGGTATGAACATGGAAATATCTACACCGCTATCTGTGTAAACATGCATACATCTACACCGCTATCAGTTTGAACATGGAAATATCTACACCGCTATCTGTTTGAACATGGAAATATCTACACAGCGATCTGCATATACATGGAAATATCTTCAAAGATATCTATTTACACATGGAAATAACTACACAGCTATCTCTATGAACATGGAAAAATCTACACCGCTATCTGTATGAACATGGAAATATCTGCACTGACATCTGTATGAACATATACCTATCTACACGGCCATCTGTATTAAGATGGAGATATCTACACCGACATCTGTATAAACATGGAAAAATCTACACCGCTATCTGTATAAACATGGAAATATCTACACCGCTATCTGTATAAACATGGAAAAATCTACACCGCTACCTGTATAAACATGGAAATATCAGCACCGCTATCTGTATAAACATGGAAATATCAGCCCCTCTATCTGTATGAACATGGAGATATCTACACCGCATTCTGTATGAACATGGAAATATCTACACCGCTATCTGTATGAACATGGAAATATCTTCACCGCCATCTGTATGAACATGGATATATCTACACAGCCATCTGGATGAACATGGAAATATCTACACCGCTATCTGTATGAACTTGGAAATAGGTACACCGCTGTCTGTATGAACATGGAAATATCTACACCACTATTTGTATGAACATAGAAATATCTACACCGCTACCTGTATGAACATGGAAATATCTACACCGCAATCTGTATGAACATGGATATATCTACACAGCCATCTGGATGAACACGGAAATATCTACACCGCTATCTGTATGAACATGGAAATATATACACCGCCATCTGTATGAACTTGGAAATATCTGCACCGCCATCTGTATGAACATATAAATATCTACAAGGCCATCTGTATTAAGATGGAGATATCTACACCGCAATCAGTATAAACATGGAAATATCTACACTGCTATCTGCATAAACATGGAAATATCTACACCGCTATCTGTATAAACATGGAAATATCTACACCGCTACCTGTATAAACATGGAAATATCAGCACCGCAATCTGTATGAACACGGAAATATCAGCCCCTCTATCTGGATGAACATGGAAATATCTACACCGCTATCTGTTTGAACATGGAAATTGCTACACCGCTATCTGTATGAACATGGAAATATCTACACCACTATCTGTATGAACATGGAAATATCTACACCGATTTCTTTATGAACATGGAAATATCTACACCGCTATCTTCATGAAAATGGAAATATCTACACAGCAATCTGCATATACATGGAAATATCTACAAAGCTATCTCTTTACACATGGAAATAACTACAGCGCTGTCTCTATAAACATGGAAATATCTACACCGCCATCTGTATGAACATGGAAATATCTGCAACGCCATCTGTATGAACATATAAATATCTACACCGCCATCTATATTAAGATGGAGATATCTACACCGCTATCTGTATAAACTTGGAAATATCTACACCGCTATCTGTATAAACATGGCAATATCTACACCGCAATCTGTATAAACATGGAAATAACTACACCGCTACCAGTATAAACATGGAAATATCAGCACCGCTATCTGTATGAACATGGAAATATCTACACCGCTATATCTATGAACATGGAAATTTCTACACCGCTATCTGTATGAACATGGAAATATCTACACCGCTATCTGTATGAACATGGAAATATATATACCACTACCTGTATGAACATGGAAATATCTACACTGCTATCCGTATGAACATGGATATATCTACACCGCCATCTGGATGAACACGGAAATATCTACACCGCTATCTGTATGAACATGGAAATATCTACACCGCTATTTGTGTAAATATGCATACATCTTCACCGCAATCTGTATAAACATGGAAATATCTACACCGCTATCTGTATGAGCATGGAAATATCTACAACGCTATCTGTTTGAACATGGAAATATCTACACCGCCATCTGTATTAACATGGAAATATCTGCACCGACATCTGTATGAACATATACATATCTACACGGCCATCTGTATTAAGATGGAGATATCTACACCGATATCTGTATAAACATGGAAATATTTACACCGCTATCTGTATAAACCTGGAAATATCTACACCACTATCTGTATAAACATGGAAATATCTACACCGCTACCTGTATAAACATGGAAATATCAGCAACGCTATCTGTATGAACATGGAAATATCAGCCCCTCTATCTGTATGAATATGGAAGTATCTACACCGCTATCTCTATGAACATGGAAATAACTACACCGCTATCTGTTTGAACATGGAAATACCTAAACCGCTATCTGCATGAAAATGGAAATATATACACAGCTATCTGCATATACATGGAAATATCTACACAGCTATCTCTTTACACATGGAAATAACTACACCGCTATCTGTATGAACATGGAAATATCTTCACCGCCATCTGTATGAAGATGGATATAACTACACAGCCATCTGGATGAAAATGGAAATATCTACACCGCTATCGGTATGAACATGGAAATATCTACACCGCTATCTGTGTAAACATGCATACATCTACACCGCTACCTGTTTGAACATGGAAATATCTTCACCGCTATCGGTTTGAACATGGAAATATCTACACAGCGATCTGCATATACATGGAAATATCTTCAAAGATATCTCTTTACACATGGAAATAACTACAGCGCTATCTCTATGAACATGGAAATAGCTTCACCGCCATCTGTATGAACATGGAAATATCTGCACCGCCATCTGTATGAACATATAAATATCTACACCGCCATCTATATTAAGATGGAGATATCTACACCGCTATCTGTATAAACTTGGAAATATCTACACCGCTATCTGTATAAACATGGAAATATCTACACCACTACTGTATAAACATGGAAATATCAGCACCGCTATCTGTATGAACATGGAAATATCTACACCGCTATCTCTATGAACATGGAAATTTCTACACCGCTATCTGTATGAACATGGAAATATCTACACCGCTATCAGTATGAACATGGAAATATCTACACCGCTATCTGTTTGGACATGGAAATATCTACACCGCTATCTGCATGAAAATGGAAATATCTACACTGCTATCTGCATATACATGGAAATATCTACAAAGCAATCTCTTTACACATGGAAATAACTACACCGCTATCTCTATAAACATGGAAATATCTACACCGCCATCTGTATGAACATGGAAATATCTGCACCGCCATCTGTATGAACATATAAATATCTGCACCGCCATCTGTATTAAGATGGAAGATATCTACACTGCTATCTGTATAAACATGGAAATATCTACACCGCTATCTGTATCAACATGGAAATATCTACACCGCTATCTGTATAAACATGGACGTATCTACACCGATATCTGTATGAACATGGAAATATCTTCACCACAATCTGTATGAACATAGATATATCTTCACAGCCATCTGGATGAACATGGAAATATCTACACCGCTATCTGTGTAAACATGCATACATCTTCACCGCTATCTGTATAAACATGGAAATATCTACACCGCTATCTGCATGAACATGGAAATATCTACACCACTATCTGTATGAACATGGAAATATCTACACCGCTACCTGTATGAACATGGATATATCTACACAGCCATCTGGATGAACATGGAAATATCTACACCGCTCTCTGTATGAACATGGAAATATCTACACCGCTATCTGTGTAAAGATGCATACATCTTCACCGCAATCAGTATTTAGCATGGAAATATCTACACCGCTATTTGTATGAACGTGGAAATAACTACACCGCTATCTGTTTGAACATGGAAATATCTAAACCGCTATCAGCATGAAAATGGAAATATCTACACAGCTATCTGCATATACATGGAAATATCTACACAGCTATCTCATTACACATGGAAATAACTACACCACTATCTGTATGAACATGGAAATATCTACACCGCCATCTGTATGAACATGGAAATATCTGCACCGCCATCTGTATGAACCTATAAGTATCTACACCGCCATCTGTATTAAGATGTAGATATCTACACCGCTATCTGAATAAACATGGAAATGTCTACACCGCTATCTGTATAAACATGGAAATATCTACACCGTAATCTGTATAAACATGGAAATAACTACACCGCTACCAGTATAAACATGGAAATATCAGCACCGCTATCTGTATGAACATGGAAATATCTACACCGCTATCTCTATGAACATGGAAATTTCTACACCGCTATCTGTATGAACATGGAAATAGCTACACCGCTATCTGTATGAACATGGAAATATCTACACCACTACCTGTATGAACATGGAAATATCTACACCGCTATCAGTATGAACATGGAAATATCTACACCGCTATCTGTTTGAACATGGAAATATCTACACCGCTGTCTGCATGAAAATGGAAATATCTACACAGCTATCTGCATATACATGGAAATATCTACACAGCTATCTCTTTACACATGGAAATAACTACACAGCTATCTCTATGAACATGGAAAAATCTACACCGCCATCTGTATGAACATGGAAATATCTGCACTGACATCTGTATGAACATATACCTATCTACACGGCCATCTGTATTAAGATGGAGATATCTACACCGTCATCTGTATAAACATGGAAATATCTACACCGCTATCTGTACAAACATGGAAATATCTACACCGCTATCTGTATAAACATGGAAATATCTACACCGCTACCTGTATAAACATGGAAATATCAGCACCGCTATCTGTATAAACATGGAAATATCAGCCCCTCTATCTGTATGAACATGGAGATATCTACACCGCATTCTGTATGAACATGGAAATATCTACACCGCTATCTGTATGAACATGGAAATATCTTCACCGCCATCTGTATGAACATGGATATATCTACACAGCCATCTGGATGAACATGGAAATATCTACACCAATATCTGTATGAACTTGGAAATAGGTACACCGCTGTCTGTATGAACATGGAAATATCTACACCACTATCTGTATGAACATAGAAATATCTACACCGCTACCTGTATGAACATGGAAATATCTACACCGCTATCTGTATGAACATGGATATATCTACACAGCCATCTGGATGAACACGGAAATATCTACACCGCTATCTGTATGAACATGGAAATATATACACCGCCATCTGTATGAACATGGAAATATCTGCACCGCCATCTGTATGAACACATAAATATCTACAAGGCCATCTGTATTAAGATGGAGATATCTACACCGCAATCAGTATAAACATGGAAATATCTACACCGCTATCTGCATAAACATGGAAATATCTACACCGCTATCTGTATAAACATGGAAATATCTACACCGCTACCTGTATAAACATGGAAATATCAGCACCGCTATCTGTATGAACACGGAAATATCAGCCCCTCTATCTGGATGAACATGGAAATATCTACACCGCTATCTGTTTGCACATGGAAATAGCTACACCGCTATCTGTATGAACATGGAAATATCTACACCACTATCTGTATGAACATGGAAATATCTACACCTCTTTCTGTATGAACATGGAAATATCTACACCGCTATCTGCATGAAAATGGAAATATCTTCACAGCAATCTGCATATACATGGAAATATCTACAAAGCTATCTCTTTACACATGGAAATAACTACAGCGCTGTCTCTATAAACATGGAAATATCTACACCGCCATCTGTATGAACATGGAAATATCTGCACCGCCATCTGTATGAACATATAAATATCTACACCGCCATCTATATTAAGATGGAGATATCTACACCGCTATCTGTATAAACTTGGAAATATCTACACCGCTATCTGTATAAACATGGAAATATCTACACCGCAATCTGTATAAACATGGAAATAACTACACCGCTACCAGTATAAACATGGAAATATCAGCACCGCTATCTGTATGAACAAGGAAATATCTACACCGCTATATATATGAACATGGAAATTTCTACACCGCTATCTGTATGAACATGGAAATATCTACACCGCTATCTGTATGAACATGGAAATATATATACCACTACCTGTATGAACATGGAAATATCTACACTGCTATCCGTATGAACATGGATATATCTACACCGCCATCTGGATGAACACGGAAATATCTACACCGCTATCTGTATGAACATGGAAATATCTACACCGCTATTTGTGTAAATATGCATACATCTTCACCACAATCTGTATAAACATGGAAATATCTACACCGCTATCTGTATGAGCATGGAAATATCTACAACGCTATCTGTTTGAACATGGAAATATCTACACCGCCATCTGTATTAACATGGAAATATCTACACCGCTATCTGTTTGAACAAGGAAATATCTACACCACTATCTGCATGAAAATGGAAATATCTACACAGCTATCTGCATATACATGGAAATATCTACAAAGCTATCTCTTTACACATGGAAATAACTACACCGCTATCTGTATGAACATGGAAATATCCACACCGCCATGTGTATGAACATGGATATATCTACACAGCCATCTGGATGAACATGGAAATATCTTCACCGCCATCTGTATGAACATGGATATATCTACAGAGCAATCTGGATGACATGGAAATATCTACACAGCTATCTGTATGAACATGGAAATATATACACCGCTATCTGTATGAACATGGAAATATCTACACCACTATCTGCATGAAAATGGAAATATCTACACAGCTATCTGCATATACATGGAAATATCTACAAAGCTATCTTTTTACACATGGAAATAACTACACCGCTATCTCTATAATCATGGAAATACCTACACCACCATCTGTATGAACATGGAAATATCTGCACGCCATCTGTATGAACATATAAATATCTACACCACCATCTTTATTAAGATGGAGATATCTACACCGCTATCTGTATGAACATGGAAATAGCTACACCGCTATCTGTATGAACATGGAAATATCTACACCACTACCTGTATGAACATGGAAATATCTACACCGCTTTCTGTATAAACATGGAAATATCTACACAGCTATCTCTTTACTCATGGAAATAACTACACCGCTATCTGTATGAACATGGAAATATCTTCACTGCCATCTGTATGAAGATGGATATAACTACACAGACATCTGGATGAAAATGGAAATATCTACACCGCTATCGGTATGAACATGGAAATATCTACAAAGGTATCTGTGTAAACATGCATACATCTTCACCGCTATCTGTATAAACATGGAAATATCTACACTGCTATCTGTATGAACATGGAAATATCTACACTGCTATCTGTATGAACATGGAAATATCTACACCGCTATCTGCATGAAAATGGAAATATCTACACAGCTATCTGCATATACATGGAAATATCCACAAAGCTATCTCTTTACACATGGAAATATCTACAACGCTATCTCTATAAACATGGAAATATCTACACCACCATCTGCATGAACATGGAAATTTCTGCACCGCCATCTGCATGAACATATAAATATCTACACCACCATATGTATTAAGATGGAGATATATACACCTCTATCTGTATAAACCTGGAAATATCTACACCGCTCTCTGTATAAACATGGAAATATCTTCACCGCTATCTGTATAAACATGGAAATATCTACACCACTACCTGTATAAACATGGAAATATCAGCACCGCTATCTGTATGAACATGGAAATATCTACACCGCTGTCTGTACGAACATGGAAATATCTACACCGCTATCTGTATGAACATGGAAATATCAGCCCCTCTATCTGTATGTACATGGAAGTATCTACACCGCTATCTGTATGAACATGGAAATATCTACACTGCTATCTGTATGAACATGGAAATATCTACACCATTACCTGTATGAACATGGAAATATCTACACTGCTATCTGTATGAACATGGATATATCTACACCGCCATCTGGATGAACACGGAAATATTTAAACCGATATCTGTACGAACATGGAAATATCTACACCGCTATCTGCATGAAAATGGAAATATCTACACTGCTATCTGCATATACATGGAAATATCTACACAGCTATCTCTTTACACATGGAAATAACCATACCGCTTCCTGTATAAGCATGGAAATAGCACCGCTATCTGTATGAACATGGAAATATCTACACCGATATCTGTATGAACATGGAGATATCTACACCGCTATCTGTATGAACATGGAAATATCTACACCGCTATCTGTATGAACATGGAAATATCTACATCGCTATCTGTATGAACATGGATATATCTACACAGCCCTCTGGATGAACATGGAAATATCCACACCGCTATCTGTGTAAACATGCATACCTCTTCACCGCTAGCTGTATAAACATGGAAATATCTACACCGGTATCTGTATGAACATGGAAATATCTACACCGCTACCTGTTTGAAGATGGAAATACATACACCGCTATCTGCATGAAAATGGAAATATCTACACAGCTATCTGCATATACATGGAAATATCTACACAGCTATCTCTTTACACATGGAAATAACTACACCGCTATCTGTATGAACATGGAAATATCTACACCGCCATCTGTATGAACATGGAAATATCTGCACCGCCATCTGTATGAACATATAAATATCTACACCGCCATCTGTATTAAGATGGAGATATCTACACCGCTATCCGAATAAACATGGAAATATCTACACCGCTATCTGTATAAAGATGGAAATATCTACACCGCTATCTGTATAAACATGGAAATATCTACACCGCTACCTGTATAAACATGGAAATATCAGCACCGCTATCTGTATGAACATGGAAATATCTACACCGCTATCTGTATGACCATGGAAATATCTACACCGCTATCTGTGAACATGGAATTATCTACAAAGCTCTGTGAATGAACATGGAAATATCTACACCGCTATCTGTTTGAACATGGAAATATCTACACCGCTATCTGCATGAAAATGGAAATATCTACAAAGCTATCTGCATATACACGGAAATATCTACACAGCTAACTCTTTACACATGGAAATAACTACACCGCTATATCTATAAACATGGAAACATCTACACCGCCATCTGAATGAACATGGAAATATCTGCACCGCCATCTGTATGAACATATAAATATCTACACCACCATGTGTATTAAGAAGGAAATATCTAAACCGCTATCTGTGTGAACATGGAAATATCTACACCGCTATCTGTATGAACATGGAAATATCTACACCGCTATCTGCATGAAAATGGAAAAATCTACACAGCGATCTGCATATACATGGAAATATCTACGAATCTATCTCTTTACACGTGGAAATAACTACAGCGCTATCTCTTTAAACATGGAAATAGCTACACCGCCATCTGTATGAACATGGAAATATCTGCACCGCCATCTGTATTAAGATGGAGATATCTACACCGGTATCTGTATAAGCTTGGAAATATCTACACCGCTATCTGTGTAAACATGGAAATATCAGCACAGCTATCTGTATGAACATGGAAATATCTACACCGCTATCTCTATGAACATGGAAATTTCTACACCGCTATCTGTATGAACATGGAAATAGCTACACTGCTATCTGTATGAACATGGAAATATCTTCAACACTACCTGTATGAACATGGAAATATCTACACTGCTATCTGTTTGAACATGGATATATCTACAAAGCCATCTGGATGAACACGGAAATAACTACACCGATATTTGTATGAACATGGAAATATCTACACCGCTATCTCTGTAAATATGCATACATCTTCACCGCAATCTGTATAAACATGGAAATATCTACACCGCTATCTGTATGAACATGGAAATACCTACACCGCTATCTGTATGAACATGGAAATATATACACAGCCCTCTGGATGAACATGGAAATATCCACACCGCTACCTGTGTAAACATGCATACATCTTCACCGCTAGCTGTATAAACATGGAAATATCTACACCGCTATCTGTATGAACATGGAAATATCTACACCGCTATCTCTTTATATGAACATGGAAAGAGCTGCACCGACATCTGTATGAACATGGATATATCTACACAGCCATCTGGATGAACATGGAAATATCTACACCGCTATCTGTATGAACATGGAAATAGCTACACCGCTATCTGTATAAACATGGAAATATCTACACCACTATCTGTATGAACATAGAAATATCTACACCGCTATCTGTATGAACATGGAAATATCTTCTCCGCCATCTGTATGAACATGGATATATCTACACAGCCATCTGGATGAACATGGAAATATCTACACCGCTATCTGTATGAACATGGAAATAGCTACACCGCTATCTGTATGAACATGGAAATATCTACAAAGCTATCTGTATGAACATGGAAATATCTACACCGCTATCTGTTTGAACATTGAAATATCTACACCGCTATCTGCATGAAAATGGAAATATCTACACAGCGATCTGCACATACATGGAAATACCTACAAAGCTATCTCTTTACACATGGAAATAACTACAGCACTATCTGTATAAACTTGGAAATAGCTACACCGCCATCTGTATGAACATGGAAATATATGCACCGCCATCTGTATGAACACATAAATATCTACACCGCCATCTATATTAAGATGGAGATATCAACACCGCTATCTGTATAAACTTGGAAATATCTACCCCGCTATTTGTATAAACATGGAAATATCTTCACCGCAATCTGTATAAACCTGGAAATATCTACAACGCTACCTGTAAACATGGAAATTTCAGCACCGCTATATGGATGAACATGGAAATATCTACACCGCTATATCTATGAAAATGGAAATTTCTACACCGCTATCTGTATGAACATGGAAATAGCTACACTGCAATCTGTATGAACATGGAAATATCTACACCACTACCTGTATGAACATGGAAATATCTACACCGCTATCTGTTTGAACATGGATATACCTACACAGCCATCTGGTTGAACACGGAAATAACTACACCGCTATCTGTATGAACATGGAAATATCTACACCGCTATCTGTGTAAATATGCATACATCTTCACCGCAATCTGTATAAACATGGAAATATCTAAACCGCTATCTGTATGAACATGGAAATATCAACACAGTTATCCCTTTACACATGGAAATAATTACACCGCTATCTATATGAACATGGAAATATCTACACCGCCATCTGTATGAACAAGGAAATAGCTGCACCAACATCTGTATGCACATATACATATCTACACGGCCATCTGTATTAAGATGGAGATATCTACACCGCTATCTGTATGAACATGGAAATATCTACACCACTATCTGTTTGAACATGGAAATATCTACACCGCTATCTGCATGAAAATGGAAATATCTACAAAGCCATCTGCATATACATGGAAATATCTACAAAGCTATCTCTTTACACATGGAAATAACTACAGCGCTATCTCTATAAACATGGAAATAGCTACACCGCCATCTGAATGAACATGGAAATAACTGCACCGCCATCTGTATGAACATATAAATATCTACACCGCCATCTATATTAAAATGGAGATATCTACACCTCTATCTGAATGTACCTGGAGATATCTACACCGCAATCTGTATGAACATGGAAATATCTACACCGCTATCTGTATGAACATGGAAATACCTTCACCGCCATCTGTATGAACATGGATATGTCTACACAGCCATCTGGATGAACATGGAAATATCTACACCGCTATCTGTATGAACATGGAAATATCTCCACCGCTATCTGTATGAACATGGAAATATCTACACCACTATCTGTATGAACATGGAAATATCTACACCGCTATCTGTATGAACATGGAAATATCTTCACCGCCATCTGTATGAACAAGGAAATATCTACACAGCAATCTGGATGAACATGGAAATATCTACACCGCTATCTGTATGAACATGGAAATATCTACACCGCTATCTCTGTAAACATGGAAATATCTACAACGCTATCTGTATGAACATGGAAATATCTACACCGCTATCTGTATGAACATGGAAATATCTTCACCGCCATCTCTATGAACATGGATATATCTACAGAGCCATCTGGATGAACACGGAAATATCCACAAAGCTATCTGTATGAACATGGAAATACATACACCGCTATCTGTGTAAACATGCATACATCTTCACCGCTATCTGTATAAACATGGAAATATCTACACCGCTATCTGTATGAACATGGAAATATCTACACCGCTATCTGTTTGAACATGGAAATATCTACTCCGCTATCTGCATGAAAATGGATATATCTACACAGCTATCCGCATATACATGGAAATCTCTACAAAGCTATCTCTTTACACATGTAAATAACTACACCACTATCTCTATAAACATGGAAATATCTACACCGCCATCTGTGTGAACATGGAAATATCTGCACCGCCATCTGTGTGAACATATAAATATCTACACTGCCATCTGTGTTAAGATGGAGATATCTACACCGCTATCTGCATAAACCTGGAAATATCTACACCGATATCTGTATAAACATGGAAATATCTACACTGCTACCTGTATAAACATGGAAATATCAGCACCGCTATCTGTTTGAACATGGAAATATCTACACCGCTATCTATACGAACATGGAAATATCTACACCGCTATCTGTATGAACATGGAAATACCTACACCGCTATCTGTATGAACATGAAAATATCTACACCGCTATCTGTTTGAACATGGAAATATCTACACCGCTATCTGCATGAGAATGGAAATACCTACACTGCTATCTGCATATACATGGAAATATCTACACAGCTATCTCTTTACACATGGAAATAACTACACCGCTCTCTCTATGAATATGGAAATATCTACACCGCCATCTGTATGAACATGGAAATATCTACACCGCCAACCTTATGAACATATAAATATCTACACAGCCATCTGTATTAACATGGAGATATCTACACCGCTATCTGTATAAACATGGAAATATCTACACCTCTATCTGTATAAACATGGAAATATCTACACCACTATCTGTATAAACATGGAAATATCTACACCGCTACCTGTATAAACATGGAAATATTAGCACCGCTATCTGTATGAACATGGAAATATCTACACCGCTATCTGTATGAACATGGAAATAACTACATTGCTATCTGTATGAACATGGAAATATCTACACCGCTATCTGTATGAACATGGAAATATCTACACCGCTATCTGAATGAACATGGATATATCTACACAGCCCTCTGGATGAACTTGGAAATATCCACACCTCTATCTGTGTAAACATGCATACATCTTCACCGCTATCTGTATAAACATGGAAATATCTACACCACTATCTGTATGAACATGGAAATATCTACACCGCTATCTGTTTGAAGATGGAAATATACACACCGCTATCTGCATGAAAATGGAAATATCTACACAGCTATCTGCATACGCATGGAAATATCTACACAGCTATCTCTTTACACGTGGAAATAACTACACCGCTATCTGTATGAAGATGGAAATATCTACACCGCCATCTGTATGAACATGGAAATATCTGCACCGCCGTCTGTATGAACATATAAATATCTACACCGCCATCTGTATTAAGATGGAGATATCTACACCGCTATGTGAATAAACATGGAAATATCAACACCGCTATCTGTATAAACATGGAAATATCTACACCGCTATCTGTATAAACATGGAAAAATCTACCCCGCTACCTGTATAAACATGGAAATATCAGCACCGCCATCTGTATGAACATGGAAATATCTACACCGCTATCTGTATGAACATGGAAATATCTACAAAGCTATCTGAATGAACATGGAAATATCTACACCGCTATCTGAACATGTAAATATCTACACCGCTATCTGCATGAAAATGTAAATATCTACAAAGCTATCTGCATATACATGGAAATATCTACACAGCTATCTCTTTACACATGAAATAACTACGCCGCTATATCTATAAACATGGAAATATCTACACCACCAACTGTATGAACATGGAAATATCTGCACCGCCATTTGTATGAACATATAAATATCTACACCGCCATCTGTATTACGAAGGAAATATCTAAACCGCTATCTTTATAAACATGGAAATATCTACACCGCTGCCTGTATAAACATGGAAATATCAGCACCGCTATCTGTATGAACATGGAAATATCTCCACCGCTATCTGTATGAACATGGAAATATCTACACCGCTATCTATGAACATGGATATAGCTACACCGTTATCTGTATGAACATGGGAATAGCTACACCGCTATCTGTATGAACATGGAAATATCTACACCGCTATCTGTATGAACATGGATATATCTACACAGCCATCTGGATGAATATGGAAATATCTACAACGCTATCTGTATAAACATGGAAATATCTACACTGCTATCTGTATGAACATGGATATATCTACACAGCCATCTGGATGAACATGGAAATATCTACACCGCTATCTGTGTAAACATGCATACATCTTCACCGCTATCTGTATAAACATGGAAATATCTACACCGCTATCTGTATGAACATGGAAATATCTACACCACTATCTGCATGAAATTGGAAATATCTACACTGCTATCTGCATATACATTTAAAATGTCTACACAGCTATCTCTTTAAACATGGAAATAACTACACCGCTATCTGTATGAACATGGAAATACCTACACCGCCATCTGTATGAACATGGAAATATCTGCACCGCCATCTGTATGAACATATAAATACCTACACCGCTATATGTATTAAGATGGAGATATCTACTCTGCTATCTGTATAAACATGGAAATATCTACACCGCCATCTCTATGAACCTATAAATATCTACACCATCATCTGTATTAAGAAGGAAATATCTAAACCGCTATGTGTATAAACATGGAAATATCTACACCGCTGCCTGTATAAACATGGAAATATCAGCACCGCTATCTGTATGAACATGGAAATATCTACACCGCTATCTGTATGAACATGGAAATATCTACACCGCTATCTGTATGAACATGGAAATAGCTACACCGCTATCTGTATGAACATGGAAATATCTACACCGCTATCTGTATGAACATGGAAATATCTACACCGCCATCTGTATGAACATGGAAATATCTGCACCGCCATCTGTATGAACATATAAATATCTACACCGCCATCTGTATTAAGATGGAGATATCTACACCGCTATCTGTATAAACATGGAAATATCTACACCTCTATCTGTATAAACATGGAAACATCTACACCGCTATCTGTATAAACATGGAAATATCTACACCGCTACCTGTACAAACATGGAAATAAGACCGCTATCTGTATGAACATGGAAATGTCTACACCGCTATCTGTATGAACATGGAAATATCTACACCGCTATCTGTATGAACATGGAAATATCTACACCGCTATCTTTATGAACATGGAAATATCTACAAGGCTATCTGAATGAACATGGAAATATCTACACCGCTATCTGTTTGAACATGTAAATATCTACACCGCTATCTACATGAAAATGGAAATATCTAAAAAGCTATCTGCATATACATGGAAATATCTACACAGCTATCTCTTTACACATGGAAATAACTACACCGCTATATCTATAAACATGGAAATATCTACCCCGCCATCTGTATGAACATGGAAATATCTGCACCGCCATCTGTATGAACATATAAATATCTACACCGCCATCTGTATTAAGAAGGAAATATCTAAACCGCTATCTATATAAACATGGAAATATCTACACCGCTGCCTGTATAAACATGGAAATATCAGCACCGCTATCTGTATGAACATGGAAATATCTACACCGCTATCTGTATGAACATGGAAATATCTACACTGCTATCTGCATAAACATTTAAATATCTACACAGCTATCTCTTTAAACATGGAAATAACTACACCGCTATCTGTATGAACATGGAAATACCTACACCGCCATGTGTATGAACATGGAAATATCTTCACCGCTGCCTGTATAAACATGGAAATATCAGCACCGCCATCTGTATGAACATATAAATATCTACACCATCATTTGTATTAAGAAGGAAATATCTAAACCGCTATGTGTATAAACATGGAAATATCTACACCGCTGCCTGTATAAACATGGAAATATCAGCACCGCTATCTGTTTGAACATGGAAATATCTACACCGCTATCTGTATGAACATGGAAATATCTACACCGCTATCTGTATGAACATGGAAATAGCTACACCGCTATCTGTATGAACATGGATATATCTACACAGCCATCTGGATGAACATGGAAATATCTACACCGCTATCTGTGTAAACATGCATACATCTTCACCGCTATCTGTATAAACATGGAAATATGTACACTGCTATCAGTATGAACATGGAAATATGTACACCGCTATCTGTATGAACATGGAAATATCTACACCGCTATCTGTTTGAACATGGAAATATCTACACCGCTATCTGTATGAACATGGAAATATCTACACTGCTATCTGTTTGAACATGGAAATATCTACACCGCTATCTGCGTGAAAATGGAAATATCTACACTGCTATCTGCATATACATGGAAATATCTACACAGCTATCTCTTTACACATGGAAATAACTACAACGCTCTCTGTATGAACATGGAAATATCTACACCGCCATCTGTTTGAACATGGAAATATCTGCACCGCCATCTGTATGAACATATAAATATCTACACCGCCATCTGTATTAAGATGGAGATATCTACACCGCTATCTGTATAAACATGGAAATATCTATACCTCTATCTGTATAAACATGGAAACATCTACACCGCTATCTGTATAAACATGGAAATATCTACACCGCTACCTGTACAAACATGGCAATAGCACCGCTATCTGTATGAACATGGAAATATCTACACCGCTATCTGTATGAACATGGAAATATCTACACCGCTATCTGTATGAACATGGAAATATCTACACCGCTATCTTTATGAACATGGAAATATCTACAAAGCTATCTGAATGAACATGGAAATATCTACACCGCTATCTGTTTGAACATGGAAATATCTACACCGCTATCTACATGAAAATGGAAATATCTACAAAGCTATCTGCATATACATGGAAATATCTACACAGATATCTCTTTACACATGGAAATAACTACACCGCTATATCTATAAACATGGAAATATCTTCACCGCCATCTGTATGACCATGGAAATATCTGCACCGCCATCTGTATGAACATATAAATATCTACACCGCCATCTGTATTAAGAAGGAAATATCTAAACCGCTACATATATAAACATGGAAATATCTACACCGCTGCCTGTATAAACATGGAAATATCAGCACCGCTATCTGTATGAACATGGAAATATCTACACCGATATCTGTATGAACATGGAAATAGCTACACCGTTATCTGTATGAACATGGAAATAGCTACACCGCTATCAGTATGAACATGGAAATATCTACACCGCTATCTGTATGAACATGGAAATAGTTACACCGTTATCTGTATGAACATGGGAATAGCTACACCACTATCTGTATGAACATGGAAATATCTACACCACTATCTGTATGATCATGGATATATCTACACAACCATCTGGATGAACATGGAAATATCTACACCGCTATCTGTATGAACATGGAAATATCTACACCGCTATCTGTATGAACATGGATATATCTACACAGCCATCTGGATGAACATGGAAATATCTACACCGCTCTCTGTGTAAACATGCATAGATCTTCACCGCTATCTGAATAAACATGGAAATATCTACACCACTATCTGTATGAACATGGAAATATATACACCGCTATCTGTATGAACGTGGAAATATCTACACAGCTATCTGTTTGAACGTGTAAATCTCTACACAGCTATCTGCATGAAAATGGAAATATCTACACTGCTATCTGCATATACATTTAAACGTCTACACAACTATCTCTTTACACATGGAAATATCTACACCGCTATCTGTATGAACATGGAAATATCTACGCCGCCATGTGTATGAACTTGGAAATATCTGCACCGCCATCTGTATGAACCTATAAATATCTACACCGCCATCTGTATGAAGATGGAGATATCTACACTGCTATCTGTATAAACATGGAAATATCTACACCGCCATCTGTATGAACATATAAATATCTACACCGCCATCTGTATTAAGAAGGAAATATCTAAACCGCTATCTGTATAAACATGGAAATATCTACACCGCTGCCTGTATAAACATGGAAATATCAGCACCGATATCTGTATGAACATGGAAATATCTACACCGCTATGTGAATGAACATGGGAATATCTACACCGCTGCCTGTATAAACATGGAAATATCAGCACCGATATCTGTATGAACATGGAAATAGCTACACCGCTATCTGTATGAACATGGATATATCTACACAGCCGTCTGGATGAACATGGAAATATCTACACCGCTATCTGTGTAAACATGCATACATCTTCACCGCTATCTGTATAAACATGGAAATATCTACACCGCTATCTGTATGAACATGGAAATATCTACTCCGCTATCTGTATGGACATGGAAATATCTACACCGCAATCTGTTTGAACATGGAAATATCTACACCGCTATCTGCATGAAAATGGAAATATCTACACTACTATCTGCATATACATTTAAATGTCTACACAGTTATCTCTTTACACATGGAAATAACTACACCGCTATCTGTATGAATATGGAAATATCTACAGAGCCATCTGTATGAACATGGAAATATCTGCACCGCCATCTGTATGAACATATAAATATCTACACCACCATCTGTATTAAGATGGAGATATCTACACTGCTATCTGTATAAACATGGAAATATCTACACCGCTATCTGTATAAACATGGACATATCTACACCGCTATCTGTAAAAACATGGAAATGTCTACACCACTACCTGTATAAACATGGAAATATCAGCACCGCTATCTGTATGAACATGGAAATATCTAAACCGCTATCTGTATGAACACGGAAATATCTACACCGCTATCTGTATGAACATTTAAATATCTACACCGCTATCTTTATGAACATGGAAATATGTACACCGCTATCTGTTTGAACTTGGAAATATCTACACCGCTGTCTGCATGAAAATGGAAATATCTACACAGCTATCTGCATATACATGGAAATATCTACACAGCTATCTCTTAACACTTGAAAATAACTACACCGCTATCTCTATAAACATGGAAATATCTACACCGCCATCTGTATGAACATGGAAATATCTGCACCGCCATCTGTATGAACATATAAATATCTACACTGCCATCTGTATTAAGAAGGAGATATCTACACCGCTATCTGTATAAACATTGAAATATCTACACCGCTACCTGTATAAACATGGAAATATCTTCACCACTATCTGTATAAACATGGAAATATCTACACCGCTACCTGTATAAACATGGAAATATCAGCACCGCTATCTGTATGAACATGGAAATATCTACACCACTTTCAGTATGAACATGGAAATATCTACACTGCTATCTGTATGAACATGGAAATATCTACAAAGCTATCTGAATGAACAAGGAAATATCTACACCGCTATCTGTTTGAACATGTAAATATCTACACCGCTATCTGCATGAAAATGGAAATATCTACAAAGCTATCTGCATATACATGGAACTATCTACACAGCTATCTCTTTACACATGGAAATAACTACACCGCTATCTCTATAAACACGGAAATATCTACACCGCCATCTGTATGAACGTGGAAATATCTGCGCCGCCATCTAAATGAACATATAAATATCTACACCGCCATCTGTATTAAGATGGAGATATCTACATTGCTATCTGTATAAACTTGGAAATATCTACACCGCTATCTGTATAAACATGGAAATACCTACACCATTATCTGTATAAACATGGAAATATCTACACCGCTACCTGTATAAACATGGAAATATCAGCACCGCTATCTGTATGAACATGGAAATATCTACTCCGCTATCTCTATGAACATGGAAATATCTACACCGCTATCTGTATGAACATGGAAATAGCTACACCGCTATCTGTATGAACATGGAAATATCTACACCGCTATCTGTATGAACATGGAAATAGCTACACCGCTATCTGTATAAACATGGAAATATCAGCACCGCTATCTGTATGAACATGGAAATATCAGACCCTCTATCTGTATGAACATGGAAGTATCTACACCGCTATCTGTATGAACATGGAAATATATGCACCGCTATCTGTTTGAACATGGAAATATCTAAACCGCTACCAGCATGAAAATGGAAATAAATACACAGCTATGTGCATATACACGGAAATATCTACACAGCTATCTCTATACACATGGAAATAACTATACAGCTATCTGTATAAACATGGAAATATCTTCACCGCCATCTGTATGAACATGGATATATCTACACAGCCATCTGGATGAACATGGAAATATCTACAGCGCTATCTGTGTAAACATGCATAGATCTTCACCGCTATCTGTATAAACATGGAAATATCTACACCGCTACCTGTATGAACATGGAAATATCTACACCGCTATCTGTATGAACATGGAAATATCTACACCGCTATCTGTTTGAACATGGAAATATCTACACCGCTATCTGCATGAAAATGGAAATATCTACACTGCTATCTGCATATACATTTAAATATCTACACAGCTATCTCTTTACACTTGGAAATAACTACACCGCTATCTGTATGAACATGGAAATATCTACACCGCCATCTGTATGAACATGGAAATATCTGCACCGCCATCTGTATGAACATATAAATATCTACACTGCCATCTGTATTAAGATGGAGATATCTACACTGCTATCTGTATAAAGACGGAAGTACCTACACCGCCATCTCTGTGAACATATAAATATCTACACCGCCATCTGTATTAAGAAGGAAATATCTAAACCGCAATCTTTATAAACATGGAAATATCTACACCACTGCCTGTATAAACATGGAAACATCAGCACCGCTATCTGTATGAACATGGAAATATCTACACCGCTATCTGAATGAACATGGAAATATCTACACTGCTATCTGTATGAACATGGAAATAGCTACACCGCTATCTGTATGAACATGGATATATCTACACAGCCATCTGGATGAACATATAAATATCTACACCGCTATCTGTGTAAACATGCATAGATCTTCGCCGCTATCTGTATAAACATGTAAATATCTACACCGCTATCTGTATGAACCTGGAAATATCTACACCGCTCTCTGTTTGAACATGGAAATATCTACACCGCTATCTGTATGGACATGGATATATCTACACCGCAATCTGTTTGAACATGGAAATATCTACACCGCTATCTGCATGAAAAGGGAAATATCTACACTGCTATCGGCATATACATTTAAATGTCTACACAGTTATCTCTTTATACATGGAAATAACTACACTGCTATCTGTATGAACATGGAAATATCTACACCGACATCTGTATGAACATGGAAATATCTGCACCGCCATCTGTATGAACATATAAATATCTACACCGCCATCTGTATTAAGATGGAGATATCTACACTGCTATCTGTATAAACATAGAAATATCTACACCGCTATCTGTATAAACATGGAAATATCTACACCGCTATCTGTAAAAACATGGAAATGTCTACACCACTACCTGTATAAACATGGAAATATCAGCACCGCTATCTGTATGAACATGGAAATATCTACACCGCTATCTGCATGAACATGGAAATATCAACACAGCTATCTGTATGAACATTTAAATATCTACACCGCTATCTTTATGAACATGGAAATATGTACACCGCTTTCTGTTTGAACTTGGAAATATCTACACCGCTGTCTGCATGAAAATGGAAATATCTACACAGCTATCTGCATGTACATGGAAATATCTACACAGCTATCTCTTAACACTTGGAAATAACTACACCGCTATCTCTATAAACATGGAAATATCTACACCGCCATCTGTATGAACATGGAAATATCTGCACCGCCATCTGTATGAACATATAAATATCTACACCGCCATC
The DNA here is from genome assembly GCF_029281585.2 of Gorilla gorilla gorilla. NCBI lineage: Eukaryota > Metazoa > Chordata > Mammalia > Primates > Hominidae > Gorilla > Gorilla gorilla. The sequence continues at coordinate 970,254 of NC_086017.1, forward strand.
TGTATTAAGAAGGAGATATCTACACCGCTATCTGTATAAACATGGAAATATCTACACCGCTACCTGTATAAACATGGAAATATCTACACCGCTATCTGTATAAACATGGAAATATCTACACCGCTACCTGTATAAACATGGAAATATCAGCACCGCCATCTGTATGAACATGGAAATATCTACACCACTATCAGTATGAACATGGAAATATCTACACTGCTATCTGTATGAACATGGAAATATCTACAAAGCTATCTGAATGAACAAGGAAATATCTACACCGCTATCTGTTTGAACATGTAAATATCTACACCGCTATCTGCATGAAAATGGAAATATCTACAAAGCTATCTGCATATACATGGAACTATCTACACAGCTATCTCTTTACACATGGAAATAACTACACCGCTATATCTATAAACACGGAAATATCTACACCGCCATCTGTATGAACGTGGAAATATCTGCGCCGCCATCTAAATGAACATATAAATATCTACACCGCCATCTGTATTAAGATGGAGATATCTACATCGCTATCTGTATAAACTTGGAAATATCTACACCGCTATCTGTATAAACATGGAAATACCTACACCGCTATCTGTATAAACATGGAAATATCTACACCGCTACCTGTATAAACATGGAAATATCAGCACCGCTATGTGTATGAACATGGAAATATCTACTCTGCTATCTCTATGAACATGGAAATATCTACACCGCTATCTGTATGAACATGGAAATAGCTACACCGCTATCTGAATGAACATGGAAATATCTACACCACTATCTGTATAAACATGGAAATATCTACACCGCTATCTGTATAAACATGGAAATATCAGCACCGCTATCTGTATGAACATGGAAATATCAGCCCCTCTATCTGTATGAACATGGAAGTATCTACACCGCTATGTGTATGAACATGGAAATAGCTACACAGCTATCTGTATGAACATGGATATATCTACACAGCCATCTGGATGAACATGGAAATATCTACACCGCTATCTGTGTAAACATGCATACATCTTCACCGCTATCTGTATAAACATGGAAATATCTACACCGCTATCTCTATGAACATGGAAATATCTACACTGCTATCTGTATGAACATGGAAATATCTACACCGCTATCTGTTTGAACATGGAAATATCTACACCGCTATTTGTATGAACATGGAAATATCTACACCGCTATCTGTTTGAACATGGAAATATCTACACCGCTATCTGCGTGAAAATGGAAATATCTGCACTGCTATCTGCATATACATGGAAATATCTACACAGCTATCTCTTTACACATGGAAATAACTACACCGCTCTCTGTATGAACATGGAAACATCTACACCGCCATCTGTATGAACATGGAAATATCTGCACAGCCATCTGTATGAACATATAAATATCTACACTGCCATCTGTATTAAGATGGAGATACCTACACCGCTATCTGAATAAACATGGAAATATCTACACGTCTATCTGTATCAACATGGAAATATCTACACCGCTATCTGTATAAACATGGAAATATCTACACAGCTACCTGTATAAACATGGAAATATCAGCACCGGTTTCTGTATGAACATGGAAATATCTACACTGCTATCTGTATGAACATGGAAATATCTACACCGCTATCTGTATGAACATGGAAATATCTACACCGCTATCTGTATGAACATGGATATATCTACACAGCCCTCTGGATGAACATGGAAATATCCACACCGCTATCTGTGTAAACATGCATACATCTTCACCGCTATGTGTATAAACATGGAAATATCTACAAAGCTTTCTGTATGAACATGGAAATATCTACACCGCTATCTGTTTGAAGATGGAAATACATACACCGCTATCTGCATGAAAATGGAAATATCTACACAGCTATCTGCATACACATGGAAATATCTACCCAGCTATCGCTTTACACATGGAAATAACTACACCGCTATCTGTATGAACATGGAAATATCTACACCGCCATCTGTATGAACATGGAAATATCTACACCGCCATCTGTATGAACATGGAAATATCTGCACCGCCAACTGAATGAACATATAAATATCTACACCGCCATCTGTATTAAGAAGGAAATATCTAAACCGCTATCTGTATAAAGATGGAAATATCTACACCGCTGCCTGTATTAACATGGAAATATCAGCACCGCTATCTGTATGAACATGGAAATATCTACACCGCTATCTGTATAAACATGGAAATATCTACACCGCTATCTGTATGAACATGGATATAGCTACACCGTTATCTGTATGAACATGGGAATAGCTACACCGCTCTCTGTATGAACATGGAAATATCTACACCGCTATCTGTATGAACATGGAAATATCTACACCGCTATCTGTATGAACTTGGAAATATCTACACCGTTATCTGTATGAACATGGGAATAGCTACACCGCTATCTGTATGAACATGGAAATATCTACACCACTATCTGTATGAACATGGATATATCTACACAGCCATCTGGATGAACATGGAAATATCTACACCGCTATCTGTATGAACATGGAAATATCTACACCGCTTTCTGTGTGAACATGGATAAAACTACACAGCCATCTGGATGAACATGGAAATATCTACACCGCTATCTGTGTAAACATGCATAGATCTTCACCGCTATCTGAATAAACATGGAAATATCTACACCACTATCTGTATGAACATGGAAATATCTCCACCGCTATCTGTATGAACATGGAAATATCTACACAGCTATCTGTTTGAACGTGTAAATCTCTACACAGCTATCTGCATGAAAATGGTAATATCTACACTGCTATCTGCATATACATTTAAATGTCTGCACAGCTATCTCTTTACACATGGAAATATCTACACCGCTATCTGTATGAACATGGAAATATCTACGCCGCCATCTGTATGAACTTGGAAATATCTGCACCGCCATCTGTATGAACCTATAAATATCTACACCACCATCTGTATGAAGATGGAGATATCTACACTGCTATCTGTATAAACACGGAAATATCTACACCGCCATCTGTATGAACATGTAAATATCTACACCGCCATCTGTATTAAGAAGGAAATATCTAAACCGCTATCTGTATAAACATGGAAATATCTACACCGCTGCCTGTATAAACATGGAAATATCAGCACCGATATCTGTATGAACATGGAAATATCTACACCGCTATGTGTATGAACATGGGAATATCTACACCGCTATCTGTATGAACATGGAAATATCTACACCGCTATCTGTTTGAACATGGAAATATCTACACCGCTATCTGTATGGACATGGAAATATCTACACCGCAATCTGTTTGAACATGGAAATATCTACACCGCTATCTGCATGAAAATGGAAATATCTATACTGCTATCTGCATATACATTTAAATGTCTACACCGTTATCTCTTCACACATGGAAATAACTACACCGCTATCTGTATGAACATGGAAATATCTACACCGCCATCTGTATGAACATGGAAATATCTGCACCGCCATCTGTGTGAACATATAAATATCTACACCGCCATCTGTATTAAGATGGAGATATCTACACTGCTATCTGTATAAACATGGAAATATCTACACCGCTATCTGTATAAACATGGAAATATCTACACCGCTATCTGAATGAACATGGAAATTTCCACACCACTACCTGTATAAACATGGAAATATCAGCACCGCTATCTGTATGAACATGGAAATATCTACACCGCTATCTGTATGAACATTTAAATATCTACACCGCTATCTTTATGAACATGGAAATATGTACACCGCTATCTGTTTGAACTTGGAAATATCTACACCGCTGTCTGCATGAAAATGGAAATATCTACACAGCTATCTGCATATACATGGAAATATCTACACAGCTATCTCTTAACACTTGGAAATAACTACACCGCTATCTCTATAAACATGGAAATATCTACACCGCCATCCGTATGAACATGGAAATATCTACACCGCTACCTGTATAAACATGGAAATATCAGCACCGCTATCTGTATGAACATGGAAATATCTACACCACTTTCAGTATGAACATGGAAATATCTACACTGCTATTTGTATGAACATGGAAATATCTACAAAGCTATCTGAATGAACAAGGGAATATCTACACCGCTATCTGTTTGAACATGTAAATATCTACACCGCTATCTGCATGAAAATGGAAATATCTACAAAGCTATCTGCATATATATGGAACTATCTACACAGCTATCTCTTTACACATGGAAATAACTACACCGCTATCTCTATAAACACGGAAATATCTACACCGCCATCTGTATGAACGTGGAAATATCTGCGCCGCCATCTAAATGAACATATAAATATCTACACCGCCATCTGTATTAAGATGGAGATAACTACATCGCTATCTGTATAAACTTGGAAATATCTACACCGCTATCTGTATAAACATGGAAATACCTACACCGCTATATGTATAAACATGGAAATATCTACACCGCTACCTGTATAAACATGGAAATATCAGCACCGCTATCTGTATGTACATGGAAATATCTACTCCGCTATCTCTATGAACATGGAAATATCTACACCGCTATCTGTATGAACATGGAAATAGCTACACCGCTATCTGTATGAACATGGAAATATCTACACCGCTATCTGTATAAACATGGAAATATCTACACCGCTATCTGTATAAACATGGAAATATCAGCACCGCTATCTGTATGAACATGGAAATATCAGCCCCTCTATCTGTATGAACATGGAAGTATCTACACCGCTATCTGTATGAACATGGAAATATATGCACCGCTATCTGTTTGAACATGGAAATATCTAAACCGCTACCAGCATGAAAATGGAAATAAAAACACAGCTATGTGCATATACACGGAAATATCTACACAGCTATCTCTTTACACATGGAAATAACTACACAGCTATCTGTATGAACATGGAAATATCTTCACCGCCATCTGTATGAATATGGATATATCTACACAGCCATCTGGATGAACATGGAAATATCTACACCGCTATCTGTGTAAACATGCATAGATCTTCACCGCTATCTGTATAAACATGGAAATATCTACACCGCTATGTGTATGAACATGGAAATATCTACACCGCTATCTGTATGAACATGGAAATATCTACACCGCTATCTGTTTGAACATGTAAATATCTACACCGCTATCTGCATGAAAATGGAAATATCTACAAAGCTATCTGCATATATATGGAACTATCTACACAGCTATCTCTTTACACATGGAAATAACTACACCGCTATCTCTATAAACACGGAAATATCTACACCGCCATCTGTATGAACGTGGAAATATCTGCGCCGCCATCTAAATGAACATATAAATATCTACACCGCCATCTGTATTAAGATGGAGATAACTACATCGCTATCTGTATAAACTTGGAAATATCTACACCGCTATCTGTATAAACATGGAAATACCTACACCGCTATATGTATAAACATGGAAATATCTACACCGCTACCTGTATAAACATGGAAATATCAGCACCGCTATCTCTATGTACATGGAAATATCTTCTCCGCTATCTCTATGAACATGGAAATATCTACACCGCTATCTGTATGAACATGGAAATAGCTACACTGCTATCTGTATGAACATGGAAATATCTACACCGCCATCTTTATAAACATGGAAATATCTACACCGCCATCTCTATAAACATAGAAATACCTACAACGCCATCTGTATGAACATGGAAATATCTACACAGCCATCTGTATAAACATGGAAATACATACACCGCCATATGTATGAAGATGGAAATAGCTACACCACCATGTGTATAAAGATGGAAATATCTACACCGCTATCTGTATGAACATGGAAATATCTACACCGCTATCTGTATAAGGGTGGAAATATCTACACCGCCATCTGTATGAACATGGATATAGCTACACCGCTTACTGTATAAACGTGGAAATGTCTACACCGCTATCTCTATAAACATGGCAATATCTACACCGCTATCTGTATAAACATGGAAATATCTACACCGACCTCTATAAACATGGAAATAACTACTCTGCTACCTCTATAGACATGGAAATATCTACACCGCCATCTCTATAAACATGGAAATATCTACACCGCCATCTGTATGAACATGGAAATATCTACAACGACAACCGTATAAAGATGGAAATATCTACACCGCTATCAGTATGAACATGGAAAGATCTACACCACTATCTGTATAAACATGGAAATATCTACACCACCTTCTCTATAAACATGTAAATATCTAAAACGCCATCTGTATGAACATGGAAATATCTACACCACCTTCTTTATAAAGAAGGAAATATCTACAAGGCCATCTGTATAAACATGGAAATATCTACACCACCATCTTTATAAACACGGAAAAATCTACACTGTCAAATGAATAAACATGGAATTATCTACACCACCATCTGTATAAACATGGAAATATCTACACAGCCATCTGTATAAACATTGAAATACATACACCGCCATATGTATGAAGATGGAAATAGCCACACAGCCATGTGTATAAAGATGGAAATATATACACAGCTATCTGTATGAACATGGAAATATCTACACCGCCATCTGTATAAACACAGAAATATCTATACCGCCATCTGTATACACATGGAAATATCTACACCGCTATCTGTATAAACACGGAAATATCTACACCGCTATCTGTATAAACATAGAAATATCTACACTGCTATCTGTATAAAGATGGAAACATCTACATCGCTATCTGAATAAACATGGAAATATCTACACCGCCATCTTTATAAACATGGAAATATCAACACCGCCATCTCTATAAACATAGAAATACCTACAACGCCATCTGTATGAACATGGAAATATCTACACAGCCATCTGTATAAACATGGAAATACATACACCGCCATATGTATGAAGATGGAAATAGCTACACCGCCATGTGTATAAAATGGAAATATCTACACCGCTATCTGTATGAACATGGAAATATCTACACCGCCATCTGTATAAACAAAGAAATATCTATACCGCCATCTATATACACATGGAAATATCTACACCGCTATCTGTATTAACATGGAAATATCTACACCGCTATCTGTATAAACATAGAAATATCTACACCGCTATCTGTACAAAGTTGGAAACATCTACATCGGTATCTGAATAAACATGGAAATATCTATACCGCCATCTTTATAAACATGGAAATATCTACACCGCCCTCTCTATAAACATAGAAATATCTACACCGCCATCTGTATGAACATGGAAATATCTACACCGCCATCTCTATAAAGATGGAAATGTCTACACCGCCGTCTGTATAAACATGGAAATATCTACACCACCATCTGCATAAACATGGAAATATCTAAACCGCCATCCGTATGAACATGGAAATATGTACACCGCCATCTTTATACAGATGGAAATATCTACACCGCCATCTGTATAAACATGGAAATATCTACACCGCCATCTGTATAAAGATGGAAATTTCTACACCGTCATCTAAATCAACGTGGAAATATCTACACCACCATGTGTATGAACATGGAAATATCTACATCGCCATCTGTATGAACAAGGAAATACCTACACTGCCATCTGTATGAACATGGAAATATCTACACCGCCATCTGTATGAACATGCAAATATCTTCACTGCCATCTGTATGAACATGGAAATATCTACACAGTCATCTGTATGAACATGGAAATATACACACCGCTATCTGTTTGAAAATGGAAATATCTACTACGCTATCTCTATAAACATGGAAATGTCTACACCGCTATCTGTGTAAACAAGGAAATATCTACACTGCCATCTATATAAACATGGAAATATCTACACTGCCATCTGTACACACAAGGAAATATCTACACAGCCATGCGTATATACATGGAAATATTTACACCGCTATCCGTATAAACATGGAAATAACTACAGCATTATCTATATAAACATGGAAATAACTACAGCGCTATCTCTATAAATATTGATATATCTACACCGCTATCTGTATAAACATGGAAATATCTACACCGCTATCTGTATGACCATGGATATATCTACACAGCCATCTGGATGAACATGGAAATATCTACACCGCTATCTGTACGAACATGGAAATATGTACACCGCTATCTGTGTAAATATGCATACATCTTCACCGCAATCTGTATAAGCATGAAAATATCTACACCGCGATCTGTATGAACATGGAAATATCTACAGCCCTATCTGTTTGAACATGGAAAGATCTACACAGCTATCTGCATATACATGGAAATATCTACAAAGCTATCGCTTTACACATGGAAATAACTACACCGCTATCTCTATAAACATGGAAATATCTACACCGCCATCTGTATGAACATGGAAATATCTGCACCGCCATCTGTATGAACATATAAATATCTACACCGCCATCTGTATTAAGATGGATATATCTACACCGCTATCTGTATAAACTTGGAAATATCTACACCGCTATCTGTATAAACATGGAAATATATACACCGCTATCTGTATAAACATGGAAATATCTACACCGCTACCTGTATAAACATGGAAATATCAGCACCGCTATCTGTATGAACATGGAAATATCTACACCGCTATCTCTATGAACATGGAAATATCTACACCGCTATCTGTATGAACATGGAAATAGCTACACCGCTATCTGTATGAACATGGAAATATCTACAACGCTATCTGTATGAACATGCATATATCAACACAGCCATCTGGATGAACATGGAAATATCTACACCGCTATATGTATGAACGTGGAAATAGCTACACCGCTAACTGTATGAACATGGAATTATCTACACCGCTATCTGAATGAACGTGCAAATATCTACACCGCTATCTGTATGAACATGGAAATATCTACACCACTATCTGTATGAACATGGAAATATCTTCATCGCCATCTGTATGAACATGGATATATCAACACAGCCATCTGGATGAACATGGAAATATCTACACCGCTATAGGTATGAACAGGGAAATAGCTAAACCGCTATCTGTATGAAAATGGAAATATCTACACCGCTATCTGTATGAACATGGAAATATCTACACCGCTATCTGTATGAACATGGAAATATCTTCACCGCCATCTGTATGAACATGGATATATCTACACAGCCATCTGGATGAACATGGAAATATCTACACCGCTATGTGTATGAACATGGAATTATCTACACCGCTATCTGTGTAAACATGCATACATCTTCACCGCTATCTGTATAAACATGGAAATAACTACACCGCTATCTGTATGAACATGGAAATATCTACACCGCTATCTGTTTGAACATGGAAATATCTACACCGCTATCTGCATGAAAATGGAAATATCTACACAGCTATCTGCATATACATGGAAATATCTACAAAGCAATCTCTTTACACATGGAAATAACTACAACGCTATCTCTATAATCATGGAAATATCCACACCGCCATCTGTATGAACATGGAAATATCTGCACCGCCATCTGTATGAACATATAAATATCTACAAGGCCATCTGTATTAAGATGGAGATATCTACACCGCAATCAGTATAAACATGGAAATATCTACACCGCTATCTGCATAAACATGGAAATATCTACACCGCTATCTGTATAAACATGGAAATATCTACACCGCTACCTGTATAAACATGGAAATATCAGCACCGCTATCTGTATGAACACGGAAATATCAGCCCCTCTATCTGGATGAACATGGAAATATCTACACCGCTATCTGTTTGAACATGGAAATTGCTACACCGCTATCTGTATGAACATGGAAATATCTACACCACTATCTGTATGAACATGGAAATATCTACACCGCTTTCTGTATGAACATGGAAATATCTACACCGCTATCTGCATGAAAATGGAAATATCTACACAGCAATCTGCATATACATGGAAATATCTACCAAGCTATCTCTTTACACATGGAAATAACTACAGCGCTGTCTCTATAAACATGGAAATATCTACACCACCATCTGTATGAACATGGAAATATCTGCACCGCCATCTGTATGAACATATAAATATCTACACCGCCATCTATATTAAGATGGAGATATCTACACCGCTATCTGTATAAACTTGGAAATATCTACACCGCTATCTGTATAAACATGGAAATATCTACACCGCAATCTGTATAAACATGGAAATAACTACACCGCTACCAGTATAAACATGGAAATATCAGCACCGCTATCTTTATGAACATGGAAATATCTACACCGCTATATCTATGAACATGGAAATTTCTACACCGCTATCTGTATGAACATGGAAATATCTACACCGCTATCTGTATGAACATGGAAATATATATACCACTACCTGTATGAACATGGAAATATCTACACTGCTATCCGTATGAACATGGATATAACTACACCGCCATCTGGATGAACACGGAAATATCTACACCGCTATCCGTATGAACATGGAAATATCTACACCGCTATTTGTGTAAATATGCATACATCTTCACCGCAATCTGTATAAACATGGAAATATCTACACCGCTATCTGTATGAGCATGGAAATATCTACACCGCTATCTGTTTGAACATGGAAATATCTACACCGCCATCTGTATTAACATGGAAATATCTGCACCGACATCTGTATGAACATATACATATCTACACGGCCATCTGTATTAAGATGGAGATATCTACACCGATATCTGTATAAACATGGAAATATTTACACCGCTATCTGTATAAAACTGGAAATATCTACACCGCTATCTGTATAAACATGGAAATATCTACACCGCTACCTGTATAAACATGGAAATATCAGCAACGCTATCTGTATGAACATGGAAATATCAGCCCCTCTATCTGTATGAATATGGAAGTATCTACACCGCTATCTCTATGAACATGGAAATAACTACACCGCTATCTGTTTGAACATGGAAATACCTAAACCGCTATCTGAATGAAAATGGAAATATATACACAGCTATCTGCATATACATGGAAATATCTACACAGCTATCTCTTTACACATGGAAATAACTACACCGCTATCTGTATGAACATGGAAATATCTTCACCGCCATCTGTATGAAGATGGATATAACTACACAGCCATCTGGATGAAAATGGAAATATCTACACCGCTATCGGTATGAACATGGAAATATCTACACCGCTATCTGTGTAAACATGCATACATCTACACCGCTATCAGTTTGAACATGGAAATATCTACACCGCTATCTGTTTGAACATGGAAATATCTACACAGCGATCTGCATATACATGGAAATATCTTCAAAGATATCTATTTACACATGGAAATAACTACACAGCTATCTCTATGAACATGGAAAAATCTACACCGCTATCTGTATGAACATGGAAATATCTGCACTGACATCTGTATGAACATATACCTATCTACACGGCCATCTGTATTAAGATGGAGATATCTACACCGACATCTGTATAAACATGGAAAAATCTACACCGCTATCTGTATAAACATGGAAATATCTACACCGCTATCTGTATAAACATGGAAATATCTACACCGCTACCTGTATAAACATGGAAATATCAGCACCGCTATCTGTATAAACATGGAAATATCAGCCCCTCTATCTGTATGAACATGGAGATATCTACACCGCATTCTGTATGAACATGGAAATATCTACACCGCTATCTGTATGAACATGGAAATATCTTCACCGCCATCTGTATGAACATGGATATATCTACACAGCCATCTGGATGAACATGGAAATATCTACACCGCTATCTGTATGAACTTGGAAATAGGTACACCGCTGTCTGTATGAACATGGAAATATCTACACCACTATTTGTATGAACATAGAAATATCTACACCGCTACCTGTATGAACATGGAAATATCTACACCGCAATCTGTATGAACATGGATATATCTACACAGCCATCTGGATGAACACGGAAATATCTACACCGCTATCTGTATGAACATGGAAATATATACACCGCCATCTGTATGAACTTGGAAATATCTGCACCGCCATCTGTATGAACATATAAATATCTACAAGGCCATCTGTATTAAGATGGAGATATCTACACCGCAATCAGTATAAACATGGAAATATCTACACTGCTATCTGCATAAACATGGAAATATCTACACCGCTATCTGTATAAACATGGAAATATCTACACCGCTACCTGTATAAACATGGAAATATCAGCACCGCAATCTGTATGAACACGGAAATATCAGCCCCTCTATCTGGATGAACATGGAAATATCTACACCGCTATCTGTTTGAACATGGAAATTGCTACACCGCTATCTGTATGAACATGGAAATATCTACACCACTATCTGTATGAACATGGAAATATCTACACCGATTTCTTTATGAACATGGAAATATCTACACCGCTATCTTCATGAAAATGGAAATATCTACACAGCAATCTGCATATACATGGAAATATCTACAAAGCTATCTCTTTACACATGGAAATAACTACAGCGCTGTCTCTATAAACATGGAAATATCTACACCGCCATCTGTATGAACATGGAAATATCTGCAACGCCATCTGTATGAACATATAAATATCTACACCGCCATCTATATTAAGATGGAGATATCTACACCGCTATCTGTATAAACTTGGAAATATCTACACCGCTATCTGTATAAACATGGAAATATCTACACCGCAATCTGTATAAACATGGAAATAACTACACCGCTACCAGTATAAACATGGAAATATCAGCACCGCTATCTGTATGAACATGGAAATATCTACACCGCTATATCTATGAACATGGAAATTTCTACACCGCTATCTGTATGAACATGGAAATATCTACACCGCTATCTGTATGAACATGGAAATATATATACCACTACCTGTATGAACATGGAAATATCTACACTGCTATCCGTATGAACATGGATATAACTACACCGCCATCTGGATGAACACGGAAATATCTACACCGCTATCCGTATGAACATGGAAATATCTACACCGCTATTTGTGTAAATATGCATACATCTTCACCGCAATCTGTATAAACATGGAAATATCTACACCGCTATCTGTATGAGCATGGAAATATCTACAACGCTATCTGTTTGAACATGGAAATATCTACACCGCCATCTGTATTAACATGGAAATATCTGCACCGACATCTGTATGAACATATACATATCTACACGGCCATCTGTATTAAGATGGAGATATCTACACCGATATCTGTATAAACATGGAAATATTTACACCGCTATCTGTATAAAACTGGAAATATCTACACCGCTATCTGTATAAACATGGAAATATCTACACCGCTACCTGTATAAACATGGAAATATCAGCAACGCTATCTGTATGAACATGGAAATATCAGCCCCTCTATCTGTATGAATATGGAAGTATCTACACCGCTATCTCTATGAACATGGAAATAACTACACCGCTATCTGTTTGAACATGGAAATACCTAAACCGCTATCTGAATGAAAATGGAAATATATACACAGCTATCTGCATATACATGGAAATATCTACACAGCTATCTCTTTACACATGGAAATAACTACACCGCTATCTGTATGAACATGGAAATATCTTCACCGCCATCTGTATGAAGATGGATATAACTACACAGCCATCTGGATGAAAATGGAAATATCTACACCGCTATCGGTATGAACATGGAAATATCTACACCGCTATCTGTGTAAACATGCATACATCTACACCGCTATCAGTTTGAACATGGAAATATCTACACCGCTATCTGTTTGAACATGGAAATATCTACACAGCGATCTGCATATACATGGAAATATCTTCAAAGATATCTATTTACACATGGAAATAACTACACAGCTATCTCTATGAACATGGAAAAATCTACACCGCTATCTGTATGAACATGGAAATATCTGCACTGACATCTGTATGAACATATACCTATCTACACGGCCATCTGTATTAAGATGGAGATATCTACACCGACATCTGTATAAACATGGAAAAATCTACACCGCTATCTGTATAAACATGGAAATATCTACACCGCTATCTGTATAAACATGGAAAAATCTACACCGCTACCTGTATAAACATGGAAATATCAGCACCGCTATCTGTATAAACATGGAAATATCAGCCCCTCTATCTGTATGAACATGGAGATATCTACACCGCATTCTGTATGAACATGGAAATATCTACACCGCTATCTGTATGAACATGGAAATATCTTCACCGCCATCTGTATGAACATGGATATATCTACACAGCCATCTGGATGAACATGGAAATATCTACACCGCTATCTGTATGAACTTGGAAATAGGTACACCGCTGTCTGTATGAACATGGAAATATCTACACCACTATTTGTATGAACATAGAAATATCTACACCGCTACCTGTATGAACATGGAAATATCTACACCGCAATCTGTATGAACATGGATATATCTACACAGCCATCTGGATGAACACGGAAATATCTACACCGCTATCTGTATGAACATGGAAATATATACACCGCCATCTGTATGAACTTGGAAATATCTGCACCGCCATCTGTATGAACATATAAATATCTACAAGGCCATCTGTATTAAGATGGAGATATCTACACCGCAATCAGTATAAACATGGAAATATCTACACTGCTATCTGCATAAACATGGAAATATCTACACCGCTATCTGTATAAACATGGAAATATCTACACCGCTACCTGTATAAACATGGAAATATCAGCACCGCAATCTGTATGAACACGGAAATATCAGCCCCTCTATCTGGATGAACATGGAAATATCTACACCGCTATCTGTTTGAACATGGAAATTGCTACACCGCTATCTGTATGAACATGGAAATATCTACACCACTATCTGTATGAACATGGAAATATCTACACCGATTTCTTTATGAACATGGAAATATCTACACCGCTATCTTCATGAAAATGGAAATATCTACACAGCAATCTGCATATACATGGAAATATCTACAAAGCTATCTCTTTACACATGGAAATAACTACAGCGCTGTCTCTATAAACATGGAAATATCTACACCGCCATCTGTATGAACATGGAAATATCTGCAACGCCATCTGTATGAACATATAAATATCTACACCGCCATCTATATTAAGATGGAGATATCTACACCGCTATCTGTATAAACTTGGAAATATCTACACCGCTATCTGTATAAACATGGCAATATCTACACCGCAATCTGTATAAACATGGAAATAACTACACCGCTACCAGTATAAACATGGAAATATCAGCACCGCTATCTGTATGAACATGGAAATATCTACACCGCTATATCTATGAACATGGAAATTTCTACACCGCTATCTGTATGAACATGGAAATATCTACACCGCTATCTGTATGAACATGGAAATATATATACCACTACCTGTATGAACATGGAAATATCTACACTGCTATCCGTATGAACATGGATATATCTACACCGCCATCTGGATGAACACGGAAATATCTACACCGCTATCTGTATGAACATGGAAATATCTACACCGCTATTTGTGTAAATATGCATACATCTTCACCGCAATCTGTATAAACATGGAAATATCTACACCGCTATCTGTATGAGCATGGAAATATCTACAACGCTATCTGTTTGAACATGGAAATATCTACACCGCCATCTGTATTAACATGGAAATATCTGCACCGACATCTGTATGAACATATACATATCTACACGGCCATCTGTATTAAGATGGAGATATCTACACCGATATCTGTATAAACATGGAAATATTTACACCGCTATCTGTATAAACCTGGAAATATCTACACCACTATCTGTATAAACATGGAAATATCTACACCGCTACCTGTATAAACATGGAAATATCAGCAACGCTATCTGTATGAACATGGAAATATCAGCCCCTCTATCTGTATGAATATGGAAGTATCTACACCGCTATCTCTATGAACATGGAAATAACTACACCGCTATCTGTTTGAACATGGAAATACCTAAACCGCTATCTGCATGAAAATGGAAATATATACACAGCTATCTGCATATACATGGAAATATCTACACAGCTATCTCTTTACACATGGAAATAACTACACCGCTATCTGTATGAACATGGAAATATCTTCACCGCCATCTGTATGAAGATGGATATAACTACACAGCCATCTGGATGAAAATGGAAATATCTACACCGCTATCGGTATGAACATGGAAATATCTACACCGCTATCTGTGTAAACATGCATACATCTACACCGCTACCTGTTTGAACATGGAAATATCTTCACCGCTATCGGTTTGAACATGGAAATATCTACACAGCGATCTGCATATACATGGAAATATCTTCAAAGATATCTCTTTACACATGGAAATAACTACAGCGCTATCTCTATGAACATGGAAATAGCTTCACCGCCATCTGTATGAACATGGAAATATCTGCACCGCCATCTGTATGAACATATAAATATCTACACCGCCATCTATATTAAGATGGAGATATCTACACCGCTATCTGTATAAACTTGGAAATATCTACACCGCTATCTGTATAAACATGGAAATATCTACACCACTACTGTATAAACATGGAAATATCAGCACCGCTATCTGTATGAACATGGAAATATCTACACCGCTATCTCTATGAACATGGAAATTTCTACACCGCTATCTGTATGAACATGGAAATATCTACACCGCTATCAGTATGAACATGGAAATATCTACACCGCTATCTGTTTGGACATGGAAATATCTACACCGCTATCTGCATGAAAATGGAAATATCTACACTGCTATCTGCATATACATGGAAATATCTACAAAGCAATCTCTTTACACATGGAAATAACTACACCGCTATCTCTATAAACATGGAAATATCTACACCGCCATCTGTATGAACATGGAAATATCTGCACCGCCATCTGTATGAACATATAAATATCTGCACCGCCATCTGTATTAAGATGGAAGATATCTACACTGCTATCTGTATAAACATGGAAATATCTACACCGCTATCTGTATCAACATGGAAATATCTACACCGCTATCTGTATAAACATGGACGTATCTACACCGATATCTGTATGAACATGGAAATATCTTCACCACAATCTGTATGAACATAGATATATCTTCACAGCCATCTGGATGAACATGGAAATATCTACACCGCTATCTGTGTAAACATGCATACATCTTCACCGCTATCTGTATAAACATGGAAATATCTACACCGCTATCTGCATGAACATGGAAATATCTACACCACTATCTGTATGAACATGGAAATATCTACACCGCTACCTGTATGAACATGGATATATCTACACAGCCATCTGGATGAACATGGAAATATCTACACCGCTCTCTGTATGAACATGGAAATATCTACACCGCTATCTGTGTAAAGATGCATACATCTTCACCGCAATCAGTATTTAGCATGGAAATATCTACACCGCTATTTGTATGAACGTGGAAATAACTACACCGCTATCTGTTTGAACATGGAAATATCTAAACCGCTATCAGCATGAAAATGGAAATATCTACACAGCTATCTGCATATACATGGAAATATCTACACAGCTATCTCTTTACACATGGAAATAACTACACCACTATCTGTATGAACATGGAAATATCTACACCGCCATCTGTATGAACATGGAAATATCTGCACCGCCATCTGTATGAACCTATAAGTATCTACACCGCCATCTGTATTAAGATGTAGATATCTACACCGCTATCTGAATAAACATGGAAATGTCTACACCGCTATCTGTATAAACATGGAAATATCTACACCGTAATCTGTATAAACATGGAAATAACTACACCGCTACCAGTATAAACATGGAAATATCAGCACCGCTATCTGTATGAACATGGAAATATCTACACCGCTATCTCTATGAACATGGAAATTTCTACACCGCTATCTGTATGAACATGGAAATAGCTACACCGCTATCTGTATGAACATGGAAATATCTACACCACTACCTGTATGAACATGGAAATATCTACACCGCTATCAGTATGAACATGGAAATATCTACACCGCTATCTGTTTGAACATGGAAATATCTACACCGCTGTCTGCATGAAAATGGAAATATCTACACAGCTATCTGCATATACATGGAAATATCTACACAGCTATCTCTTTACACATGGAAATAACTACACAGCTATCTCTATGAACATGGAAAAATCTACACCGCCATCTGTATGAACATGGAAATATCTGCACTGACATCTGTATGAACATATACCTATCTACACGGCCATCTGTATTAAGATGGAGATATCTACACCGTCATCTGTATAAACATGGAAATATCTACACCGCTATCTGTACAAACATGGAAATATCTACACCGCTATCTGTATAAACATGGAAATATCTACACCGCTACCTGTATAAACATGGAAATATCAGCACCGCTATCTGTATAAACATGGAAATATCAGCCCCTCTATCTGTATGAACATGGAGATATCTACACCGCATTCTGTATGAACATGGAAATATCTACACCGCTATCTGTATGAACATGGAAATATCTTCACCGCCATCTGTATGAACATGGATATATCTACACAGCCATCTGGATGAACATGGAAATATCTACACCAATATCTGTATGAACTTGGAAATAGGTACACCGCTGTCTGTATGAACATGGAAATATCTACACCACTATCTGTATGAACATAGAAATATCTACACCGCTACCTGTATGAACATGGAAATATCTACACCGCTATCTGTATGAACATGGATATATCTACACAGCCATCTGGAAGAACACGGAAATATCTACACCGCTATCTGTATGAACATGGAAATATATACACCGCCATCTGTATGAACATGGAAATATCTGCACCGCCATCTGTATGAACACATAAATATCTACAAGGCCATCTGTATTAAGATGGAGATATCTACACCGCAATCAGTATAAACATGGAAATATCTACACCGCTATCTGCATAAACATGGAAATATCTACACCGCTATCTGTATAAACATGGAAATATCTACACCGCTACCTGTATAAACATGGAAATATCAGCACCGCTATCTGTATGAACACGGAAATATCAGCCCCTCTATCTGGATGAACATGGAAATATCTACACCGCTATCTGTTTGCACATGGAAATAGCTACACCGCTATCTGTATGAACATGGAAATATCTACACCACTATCTGTATGAACATGGAAATATCTACACCTCTTTCTGTATGAACATGGAAATATCTACACCGCTATCTGCATGAAAATGGAAATATCTTCACAGCAATCTGCATATACATGGAAATATCTACAAAGCTATCTCTTTACACATGGAAATAACTACAGCGCTGTCTCTATAAACATGGAAATATCTACACCGCCATCTGTATGAACATGGAAATATCTGCACCGCCATCTGTATGAACATATAAATATCTACACCGCCATCTATATTAAGATGGAGATATCTACACCGCTATCTGTATAAACTTGGAAATATCTACACCGCTATCTGTATAAACATGGAAATATCTACACCGCAATCTGTATAAACATGGAAATAACTACACCGCTACCAGTATAAACATGGAAATATCAGCACCGCTATCTGTATGAACAAGGAAATATCTACATCGCTATATATATGAACATGGAAATTTCTACACCGCTATCTGTATGAACATGGAAATATCTACACCGCTATCTGTATGAACATGGAAATATATATACCACTACCTGTATGAACATGGAAATATCTACACTGCTATCCGTATGAACATGGATATATCTACACCGCCATCTGGATGAACACGGAAATATCTACACCGCTATCTGTATGAACATGGAAATATCTACACCGCTATTTGTGTAAATATGCATACATCTTCACCACAATCTGTATAAACATGGAAATATCTACACCGCTATCTGTATGAGCATGGAAATATCTACAACGCTATCTGTTTGAACATGGAAATATCTACACCGCCATCTGTATTAACATGGAAATATCTACACCGCTATCTGTTTGAACAAGGAAATATCTACACCACTATCTGCATGAAAATGGAAATATCTACACAGCTATCTGCATATACATGGAAATATCTACAAAGCTATCTCTTTACACATGGAAATAACTACACCGCTATCTGTATGAACATGGAAATATCCACACCGCCATGTGTATGAACATGGATATATCTACACAGCCATCTGGATGAACATGGAAATATCTTCACCGCCATCTGTATGAACATGGATATATCTACAGAGCAATCTGGATGACATGGAAATATCTACACAGCTATCTGTATGAACATGGAAATATATACACCGCTATCTGTATGAACATGGAAATATCTACACCACTATCTGCATGAAAATGGAAATATCTACACAGCTATCTGCATATACATGGAAATATCTACAAAGCTATCTTTTTACACATGGAAATAACTACACCGCTATCTCTATAATCATGGAAATACCTACACCACCATCTGTATGAACATGGAAATATCTGCACGCCATCTGTATGAACATATAAATATCTACACCACCATCTTTATTAAGATGGAGATATCTACACCGCTATCTGTATGAACATGGAAATAGCTACACCGCTATCTGTATGAACATGGAAATATCTACACCACTACCTGTATGAACATGGAAATATCTACACCGCTTTCTGTATAAACATGGAAATATCTACACAGCTATCTCTTTACTCATGGAAATAACTACACCGCTATCTGTATGAACATGGAAATATCTTCACTGCCATCTGTATGAAGATGGATATAACTACACAGACATCTGGATGAAAATGGAAATATCTACACCGCTATCGGTATGAACATGGAAATATCTACAAAGGTATCTGTGTAAACATGCATACATCTTCACCGCTATCTGTATAAACATGGAAATATCTACACTGCTATCTGTATGAACATGGAAATATCTACACTGCTATCTGTATGAACATGGAAATATCTACACCGCTATCTGCATGAAAATGGAAATATCTACACAGCTATCTGCATATACATGGAAATATCCACAAAGCTATCTCTTTACACATGGAAATATCTACAACGCTATCTCTATAAACATGGAAATATCTACACCACCATCTGCATGAACATGGAAATTTCTGCACCGCCATCTGCATGAACATATAAATATCTACACCACCATATGTATTAAGATGGAGATATATACACCTCTATCTGTATAAACCTGGAAATATCTACACCGCTCTCTGTATAAACATGGAAATATCTTCACCGCTATCTGTATAAACATGGAAATATCTACACCACTACCTGTATAAACATGGAAATATCAGCACCGCTATCTGTATGAACATGGAAATATCTACACCGCTGTCTGTACGAACATGGAAATATCTACACCGCTATCTGTATGAACATGGAAATATCAGCCCCTCTATCTGTATGTACATGGAAGTATCTACACCGCTATCTGTATGAACATGGAAATACCTACACTGCTATCTGTATGAACATGGAAATATCTACACCATTACCTGTATGAACATGGAAATATCTACACTGCTATCTGTATGAACATGGATATATCTACACCGCCATCTGGATGAACACGGAAATATTTAAACCGATATCTGTACGAACATGGAAATATCTACACCGCTATCTGCATGAAAATGGAAATATCTACACTGCTATCTGCATATACATGGAAATATCTACACAGCTATCTCTTTACACATGGAAATAACCATACCGCTTCCTGTATAAGCATGGAAATAGCACCGCTATCTGTATGAACATGGAAATATCTACACCGATATCTGTATGAACATGGAGATATCTACACCGCTATCTGTATGAACATGGAAATATCTACACCGCTATCTGTATGAACATGGAAATATCTACATCGCTATCTGTATGAACATGGATATATCTACACAGCCCTCTGGATGAACATGGAAATATCCACACCGCTATCTGTGTAAACATGCATACCTCTTCACCGCTAGCTGTATAAACATGGAAATATCTACACCGGTATCTGTATGAACATGGAAATATCTACACCGCTACCTGTTTGAAGATGGAAATACATACACCGCTATCTGCATGAAAATGGAAATATCTACACAGCTATCTGCATATACATGGAAATATCTACACAGCTATCTCTTTACACATGGAAATAACTACACCGCTATCTGTATGAACATGGAAATATCTACACCGCCATCTGTATGAACATGGAAATATCTGCACCGCCATCTGTATGAACATATAAATATCTACACCGCCATCTGTATTAAGATGGAGATATCTACACCGCTATCCGAATAAACATGGAAATATCTACACCGCTATCTGTATAAAGATGGAAATATCTACACCGCTATCTGTATAAACATGGAAATATCTACACCGCTACCTGTATAAACATGGAAATATCAGCACCGCTATCTGTATGAACATGGAAATATCTACACCGCTATCTGTATGACCATGGAAATATCTACACCGCTATCTGTGAACATGGAATTATCTACAAAGCTCTGTGAATGAACATGGAAATATCTACACCGCTATCTGTTTGAACATGGAAATATCTACACCGCTATCTGCATGAAAATGGAAATATCTACAAAGCTATCTGCATATACACGGAAATATCTACACAGCTAACTCTTTACACATGGAAATAACTACACCGCTATATCTATAAACATGGAAACATCTACACCGCCATCTGAATGAACATGGAAATATCTGCACCGCCATCTGTATGAACATATAAATATCTACACCACCATGTGTATTAAGAAGGAAATATCTAAACCGCTATCTGTGTGAACATGGAAATATCTACACCGCTATCTGTATGAACATGGAAATATCTACACCGCTATCTGCATGAAAATGGAAAAATCTACACAGCGATCTGCATATACATGGAAATATCTACGAATCTATCTCTTTACACGTGGAAATAACTACAGCGCTATCTCTTTAAACATGGAAATAGCTACACCGCCATCTGTATGAACATGGAAATATCTGCACCGCCATCTGTATTAAGATGGAGATATCTACACCGGTATCTGTATAAGCTTGGAAATATCTACACCGCTATCTGTGTAAACATGGAAATATCAGCACAGCTATCTGTATGAACATGGAAATATCTACACCGCTATCTCTATGAACATGGAAATTTCTACACCGCTATCTGTATGAACATGGAAATAGCTACACTGCTATCTGTATGAACATGGAAATATCTTCAACACTACCTGTATGAACATGGAAATATCTACACTGCTATCTGTTTGAACATGGATATATCTACAAAGCCATCTGGATGAACACGGAAATAACTACACCGATATTTGTATGAACATGGAAATATCTACACCGCTATCTCTGTAAATATGCATACATCTTCACCGCAATCTGTATAAACATGGAAATATCTACACCGCTATCTGTATGAACATGGAAATACCTACACCGCTATCTGTATGAACATGGAAATATATACACAGCCCTCTGGATGAACATGGAAATATCCACACCGCTACCTGTGTAAACATGCATACATCTTCACCGCTAGCTGTATAAACATGGAAATATCTACACCGCTATCTGTATGAACATGGAAATATCTACACCGCTATCTCTTTATATGAACATGGAAAGAGCTGCACCGACATCTGTATGAACATGGATATATCTACACAGCCATCTGGATGAACATGGAAATATCTACACCGCTATCTGTATGAACATGGAAATAGCTACACCGCTATCTGTATAAACATGGAAATATCTACACCACTATCTGTATGAACATAGAAATATCTACACCGCTATCTGTATGAACATGGAAATATCTTCTCCGCCATCTGTATGAACATGGATATATCTACACAGCCATCTGGATGAACATGGAAATATCTACACCGCTATCTGTATGAACATGGAAATAGCTACACCGCTATCTGTATGAACATGGAAATATCTACAAAGCTATCTGTATGAACATGGAAATATCTACACCGCTATCTGTTTGAACATTGAAATATCTACACCGCTATCTGCATGAAAATGGAAATATCTACACAGCGATCTGCACATACATGGAAATACCTACAAAGCTATCTCTTTACACATGGAAATAACTACAGCACTATCTGTATAAACTTGGAAATAGCTACACCGCCATCTGTATGAACATGGAAATATATGCACCGCCATCTGTATGAACACATAAATATCTACACCACCATCTATATTAAGATGGAGATATCAACACCGCTATCTGTATAAACTTGGAAATATCTACCCCGCTATTTGTATAAACATGGAAATATCTTCACCGCAATCTGTATAAACCTGGAAATATCTACAACGCTACCTGTAAACATGGAAATTTCAGCACCGCTATATGGATGAACATGGAAATATCTACACCGCTATATCTATGAAAATGGAAATTTCTACACCGCTATCTGTATGAACATGGAAATAGCTACACTGCAATCTGTATGAACATGGAAATATCTACACCACTACCTGTATGAACATGGAAATATCTACACCGCTATCTGTTTGAACATGGATATACCTACACAGCCATCTGGTTGAACACGGAAATAACTACACCGCTATCTGTATGAACATGGAAATATCTACACCGCTATCTGTGTAAATATGCATACATCTTCACCGCAATCTGTATAAACATGGAAATATCTAAACCGCTATCTGTATGAACATGGAAATATCAACACAGTTATCCCTTTACACATGGAAATAATTACACCGCTATCTATATGAACATGGAAATATCTACACCGCCATCTGTATGAACAAGGAAATAGCTGCACCAACATCTGTATGCACATATATATATCTACACGGCCATCTGTATTAAGATGGAGATATCTACACCGCTATCTGTATGAACATGGAAATATCTACACCACTATCTGTTTGAACATGGAAATATCTACACCGCTATCTGCATGAAAATGGAAATATCTACAAAGCCATCTGCATATACATGGAAATATCTACAAAGCTATCTCTTTACACATGGAAATAACTACAGCGCTATCTCTATAAACATGGAAATAGCTACACCGCCATCTGAATGAACATGGAAATAACTGCACCGCCATCTGTATGAACATATAAATATCTACACCGCCATCTATATTAAAATGGAGATATCTACACCTCTATCTGAATGTACCTGGAGATATCTACACCGCAATCTGTATGAACATGGAAATATCTACACCGCTATCTGTATGAACATGGAAATACCTTCACCGCCATCTGTATGAACATGGATATGTCTACACAGCCATCTGGATGAACATGGAAATATCTACACCGCTATCTGTATGAACATGGAAATATCTCCACCGCTATCTGTATGAACATGGAAATATCTACACCACTATCTGTATGAACATGGAAATATCTACACCGCTATCTGTATGAACATGGAAATATCTTCACCGCCATCTGTATGAACAAGGAAATATCTACACAGCAATCTGGATGAACATGGAAATATCTACACCGCTATCTGTATGAACATGGAAATATCTACACCGCTATCTCTGTAAACATGGAAATATCTACAACGCTATCTGTATGAACATGGAAATATCTACACCGCTATCTGTATGAACATGGAAATATCTTCACCGCCATCTCTATGAACATGGATATATCTACAGAGCCATCTGGATGAACACGGAAATATCCACAAAGCTATCTGTATGAACATGGAAATACATACACCGCTATCTGTGTAAACATGCATACATCTTCACCGCTATCTGTATAAACATGGAAATATCTACACCGCTATCTGTATGAACATGGAAATATCTACACCGCTATCTGTTTGAACATGGAAATATCTACTCCGCTATCTGCATGAAAATGGATATATCTACACAGCTATCCGCATATACATGGAAATCTCTACAAAGCTATCTCTTTACACATGTAAATAACTACACCACTATCTCTATAAACATGGAAATATCTACACCGCCATCTGTGTGAACATGGAAATATCTGCACCGCCATCTGTGTGAACATATAAATATCTACACTGCCATCTGTGTTAAGATGGAGATATCTACACCGCTATCTGCATAAACCTGGAAATATCTACACCGATATCTGTATAAACATGGAAATATCTACACTGCTACCTGTATAAACATGGAAATATCAGCACCGCTATCTGTTTGAACATGGAAATATCTACAACGCTATCTATACGAACATGGAAATATCTACACCGCTATCTGTATGAACATGGAAATACCTACACCGCTATCTGTATGAACATGAAAATATCTACACCGCTATCTGTTTGAACATGGAAATATCTACACCGCTATCTGCATGAGAATGGAAATACCTACACTGCTATCTGCATATACATGGAAATATCTACACAGCTATCTCTTTACACATGGAAATAACTACACCGCTCTCTCTATGAATATGGAAATATCTACACCGCCATCTGTATGAACATGGAAATATCTACACCGCCAACCTTATGAACATATAAATATCTACACAGCCATCTGTATTAACATGGAGATATCTACACCGCTATCTGTATAAACATGGAAATATCTACACCTCTATCTGTATAAACATGGAAATATCTACACCACTATCTGTATAAACATGGAAATATCTACACCGCTACCTGTATAAACATGGAAATATTAGCACCGCTATCTGTATGAACATGGAAATATCTACACCGCTATCTGTATGAACATGGAAATAACTACATTGCTATCTGTATGAACATGGAAATATCTACACCGCTATCTGTATGAACATGGAAATATCTACACCGCTATCTGAATGAACATGGATATATCTACACAGCCCTCTGGATGAACTTGGAAATATCCACACCTCTATCTGTGTAAACATGCATACATCTTCACCGCTATCTGTATAAACATGGAAATATCTACACCACTATCTGTATGAACATGGAAATATCTACACCGCTATCTGTTTGAAGATGGAAATATACACACCGCTATCTGCATGAAAATGGAAATATCTACACAGCTATCTGCATACGCATGGAAATATCTACACAGCTATCTCTTTACACGTGGAAATAACTACACCGCTATCTGTATGAAGATGGAAATATCTACACCGCCATCTGTATGAACATGGAAATATCTGCACCGCCGTCTGTATGAACATATAAATATCTACACCGCCATCTGTATTAAGATGGAGATATCTACACCGCTATGTGAATAAACATGGAAATATCAACACCGCTATCTGTATAAACATGGAAATATCTACACCGCTATCTGTATAAACATGGAAAAATCTACCCCGCTACCTGTATAAACATGGAAATATCAGCACCGCCATCTGTATGAACATGGAAATATCTACACCGCTATCTGTATGAACATGGAAATATCTACAAAGCTATCTGAATGAACATGGAAATATCTACACCGCTATCTGAACATGTAAATATCTACACCGCTATCTGCATGAAAATGTAAATATCTACAAAGCTATCTGCATATACATGGAAATATCTACACAGCTATCTCTTTACACATGAAATAACTACGCCGCTATATCTATAAACATGGAAATATCTACACCACCAACTGTATGAACATGGAAATATCTGCACCGCCATTTGTATGAACATATAAATATCTACACCGCCATCTGTATTACGAAGGAAATATCTAAACCGCTATCTTTATAAACATGGAAATATCTACACCGCTGCCTGTATAAACATGGAAATATCAGCACCGCTATCTGTATGAACATGGAAATATCTCCACCGCTATCTGTATGAACATGGAAATATCTACACCGCTATCTATGAACATGGATATAGCTACACCGTTATCTGTATGAACATGGGAATAGCTACACCGCTATCTGTATGAACATGGAAATATCTACACCGCTATCTGTATGAACATGGATATATCTACACAGCCATCTGGATGAATATGGAAATATCTACAACGCTATCTGTATAAACATGGAAATATCTACACTGCTATCTGTATGAACATGGATATATCTACACAGCCATCTGGATGAACATGGAAATATCTACACCGCTATCTGTGTAAACATGCATACATCTTCACCGCTATCTGTATAAACATGGAAATATCTACACCGCTATCTGTATGAACATGGAAATATCTACACCACTATCTGCATGAAATTGGAAATATCTACACTGCTATCTGCATATACATTTAAAATGTCTACACAGCTATCTCTTTAAACATGGAAATAACTACACCGCTATCTGTATGAACATGGAAATACCTACACCGCCATCTGTATGAACATGGAAATATCTGCACCGCCATCTGTATGAACATATAAATACCTACACCGCTATATGTATTAAGATGGAGATATCTACTCTGCTATCTGTATAAACATGGAAATATCTACACCGCCATCTCTATGAACCTATAAATATCTACACCATCATCTGTATTAAGAAGGAAATATCTAAACCGCTATGTGTATAAACATGGAAATATCTACACCGCTGCCTGTATAAACATGGAAATATCAGCACCGCTATCTGTATGAACATGGAAATATCTACACCGCTATCTGTATGAACATGGAAATATCTACACCGCTATCTGTATGAACATGGAAATAGCTACACCGCTATCTGTATGAACATGGAAATATCTACACCGCTATCTGTATGAACATGGAAATATCTACACCGCCATCTGTATGAACATGGAAATATCTGCACCGCCATCTGTATGAACATATAAATATCTACACCGCCATCTGTATTAAGATGGAGATATCTACACCGCTATCTGTATAAACATGGAAATATCTACACCTCTATCTGTATAAACATGGAAACATCTACACCGCTATCTGTATAAACATGGAAATATCTACACCGCTACCTGTACAAACATGGAAATAAGACCGCTATCTGTATGAACATGGAAATGTCTACACCGCTATCTGTATGAACATGGAAATATCTACACCGCTATCTGTATGAACATGGAAATATCTACACCGCTATCTTTATGAACATGGAAATATCTACAAGGCTATCTGAATGAACATGGAAATATCTACACCGCTATCTGTTTGAACATGTAAATATCTACACCGCTATCTACATGAAAATGGAAATATCTAAAAAGCTATCTGCATATACATGGAAATATCTACACAGCTATCTCTTTACACATGGAAATAACTACACCGCTATATCTATAAACATGGAAATATCTACCCCGCCATCTGTATGAACATGGAAATATCTGCACCGCCATCTGTATGAACATATAAATATCTACACCGCCATCTGTATTAAGAAGGAAATATCTAAACCGCTATCTATATAAACATGGAAATATCTACACCGCTGCCTGTATAAACATGGAAATATCAGCACCGCTATCTGTATGAACATGGAAATATCTACACCGCTATCTGTATGAACATGGAAATATCTACACTGCTATCTGCATAAACATTTAAATATCTACACAGCTATCTCTTTAAACATGGAAATAACTACACCGCTATCTGTATGAACATGGAAATACCTACACCGCCATGTGTATGAACATGGAAATATCTTCACCGCTGCCTGTATAAACATGGAAATATCAGCACCGCCATCTGTATGAACATATAAATATCTACACCATCATTTGTATTAAGAAGGAAATATCTAAACCGCTATGTGTATAAACATGGAAATATCTACACCGCTGCCTGTATAAACATGGAAATATCAGCACCGCTATCTGTTTGAACATGGAAATATCTACACCGCTATCTGTATGAACATGGAAATATCTACACCGCTATCTGTATGAACATGGAAATAGCTACACCGCTATCTGTATGAACATGGATATATCTACACAGCCATCTGGATGAACATGGAAATATCTACACCGCTATCTGTGTAAACATGCATACATCTTCACCGCTATCTGTATAAACATGGAAATATGTACACTGCTATCAGTATGAACATGGAAATATGTACACCGCTATCTGTATGAACATGGAAATATCTACACCGCTATCTGTTTGAACATGGAAATATCTACACCGCTATCTGTATGAACATGGAAATATCTACACTGCTATCTGTTTGAACATGGAAATATCTACACCGCTATCTGCGTGAAAATGGAAATATCTACACTGCTATCTGCATATACATGGAAATATCTACACAGCTATCTCTTTACACATGGAAATAACTACAACGCTCTCTGTATGAACATGGAAATATCTACACCGCCATCTGTTTGAACATGGAAATATCTGCACCGCCATCTGTATGAACATATAAATATCTACACCGCCATCTGTATTAAGATGGAGATATCTACACCGCTATCTGTATAAACATGGAAATATCTATACCTCTATCTGTATAAACATGGAAACATCTACACCGCTATCTGTATAAACATGGAAATATCTACACCGCTACCTGTACAAACATGGCAATAGCACCGCTATCTGTATGAACATGGAAATATCTACACCGCTATCTGTATGAACATGGAAATATCTACACCGCTATCTGTAT
This sequence comes from Gorilla gorilla gorilla, assembly GCF_029281585.2. Lineage (NCBI taxonomy): Eukaryota > Metazoa > Chordata > Mammalia > Primates > Hominidae > Gorilla > Gorilla gorilla. Next base: position 1,001,216 of record NC_086017.1, read on the forward strand.
GAACATGGAAATATCTACACCGCTATCTTTATGAACATGGAAATATCTACAAAGCTATCTGAATGAACATGGAAATATCTACACCGCTATCTGTTTGAACATGGAAATATCTACACCGCTATCTACATGAAAATGGAAATATCTACAAAGCTATCTGCATATACATGGAAATATCTACACAGATATCTCTTTACACATGGAAATAACTACACCGCTATATCTATAAACATGGAAATATCTTCACCGCCATCTGTATGACCATGGAAATATCTGCACCGCCATCTGTATGAACATATAAATATCTACACCGCCATCTGTATTAAGAAGGAAATATCTAAACCGCTACATATATAAACATGGAAATATCTACACCGCTGCCTGTATAAACATGGAAATATCAGCACCGCTATCTGTATGAACATGGAAATATCTACACCGATATCTGTATGAACATGGAAATAGCTACACCGTTATCTGTATGAACATGGAAATAGCTACACCGCTATCAGTATGAACATGGAAATATCTACACCGCTATCTGTATGAACATGGATATATCTACACAGCCATCTGGATGAACATGGAAAAAGCTACACCGCTATCTGTGTAAACATGCATACATCGTCACCGCTATCTGTATAAAGATGGAAATATGTACACCGCTATCTGTATGAACATGGAAATATCTACACCACTATCTGCAAGAAATTGGAAATATCTACACTGCTATCTGCATATACATTTAAATATCTACACAGCTATCTCTTTACACATGGAAATAACTACACCGCTATCTGTATGAACATGGAAATACCTACACCGCCATCTGTATGAACATGGAAATATTTGCACCGCCATCCGTATGAACATATAAATATCTACACCGCCATCTGTATTAAGATGGAGATATCTACACTGCTATCTGTATAAACATGGAAATATTTACACCGCCATCTGTATGAACATTTAAATATCTACACCACCATCTGTATTAAGAAGGAAATATCTAAACCGCTATCTGTACAAACTTGGAAATATCTATACCGCTGCCTGTATAAACACGGAAATATCAGCACCGCTATCTGTATGAACATGGAAATATCTACACTGCTATCTGTATGAACATGGAAATATCTACACCGCTATCTGTTTGAACATGGAAATATCTACACCACTATCTGTATGAACATGGAAATATCTACACCGCTATCTGTTTGAACATGGAAATATCTACACCGCTATCTGCGTGAAAATGGAAATATCTGCACTGCTATGTGCATATACATGGAAATATCTACACAGCTATCTCTTTACACATGGAAATAACTACACCGCTCTCTGTATGAACATGGAAACATCTACACCGCCATCTGTATGAACATGGAAATATCTGCACCGCCGTCTGTATGAACATATAAATATCTACACCGCCATCTGTATTAAGAAGGAGATATCTACACCGCTATCTGTTTGAACATGTAAATATCTACACCGCTATCTGCATGAAAATGGAAATATCAGCACCGCTATCTGTATGAACATGGAAATATCTACTCCGCTATCTCTATGAACATGGAAATATCTACACCGCTATCTGTATGAACATGGAAATAGCTACACCGCTATCTGTATGAACATGGAAATATCTACACCACTATCTGTATAAACATGGAAATATCTACACCGCTATCTGTATAAACATGGAAATATCAGCACCGCTATCTGTATGAACATGGAAATATCAGCACCGCTATCTGTATGAACATGGAAATATCAGCCCCTCTATCTGTATGTACATGGAAGTATCTACACCGCTATCTGTATGAACATGGAAATAGCTACACCGCTATCTGTATGAACATGGATATATCTACACAGCCATCTGGATGAACATGGAAATATCTACACCGCTATCTGTGTAAACATGCATACATCTTCACCGCTATCTGTATAAACATGGAAATATCTACACCGCTATCTGTATGAACATGGAAATATCTACACTGCTATCTGTATGAGCATGGAAATATCTACACCACTATCTGTTTGAACATGGAAATATCTACACCGCTATCTGCGTGAAAATGGAAATATCTGCACTGCTCTCTGCATATACATGGAAATATCTACACAGCTATCTCTTTACACATGGAAATAACTACACCGCTCTCTGTATGAACATGGAAACATCTACACCGCCATCTGTATGAACATGGAAATATCTGCACCGCCATCTGTATGAACATATAAATATCTACACTGCCATTTGTATTAAGATGGAGATACCTACACCGCTATCTGAATAAACATGGAAATATCTACACCTCTATCTGTATAAACATGGAAATATCTACACCGCTATCTGTATAAACATGGAAATATCTACACCGCTACCTGTATAAACATGGAAATATCAGCACCGCTTTCTTTATGAACATGGAAATATCTACAAAGCTATCTGTATGAACATGGAAATATCTACCCTGCTATCTGTATGAACATGGAAATATCTACACCGCTATCTGTAAGAACATGGAAATATCTACACCGCTATCTGTATGAACATGGATATATCTTCACAGCCCTCTGGATGAACATGGAAATATCCACACCGCTATCTGTGTAAACATGCATACATCTTCACCGCTATCTGTATAAACATGGAAATATCTACAAAGCTTTCTGTATGAACATGGAAATATCTACACCGCTATCTGTTTGAAGATGGAAATACATACACCGCTATCTGCATGAAAATGGAAATATCTACACAGCTATCTGCATACACATGGAAATATCTACACAGCTATCTCTTTACACATGGAAATAACTACACCGCTATCTGTATGAACATGGAAATATCTACACCGCCATCTGTATGAACATGGAAATATCTGCACCGCCACCTGTATGAACATATAAATATCTACACCGCCATCTGTATTAAAAAGGAAATATCTAAACCGCTATCTGTATGAACATGGATATAGCTACACCGTTATCTGTATGAACATGGGAATAGCTACACCGCTATCTGTATGAACATGGAAATATCTACACCGCTATCTGTATGAACATGGAAATATCTACACCGCTATCTGTATGAACATGGAAATATCTACAAAGCTATCTGAATGAACAAGGAAATATCTACACCGCTATCTGTTTGAACATGTAAATATCTACACCGCTATCTGCATGAAAATGGAAATATCTACAAAGCTATCTGCATATACATGGAACTATCTACACAGCTATCTCTTTACACATGGAAACAACTACACTGCTATCTCTATAAACACGGAAATATCTACACCGCCATCTGTATGAACGTGGAAATATCTGCGCCGCCATCTAAATGAACATATAAATATCTACACCGCCATCTGTATTAAGATGGAGATATCTACATCGCTATCTGTATAAACTTGGAAATATCTACACCGCTATCTGTGTAAACATGGAAATACCTACACCGCTATCTGTATAAACATGGAAATATCTACACCGCTACCTGTATAAACATGGAAATATCAGCACCGCTATCTCTATGAACATGGAAATATCTACACCGCTATCTGTATGAACATGGAAATAGCTACACCGCTATCTGTATGAACATGGAAATATCTACACCACTATCTGTATAAACATGGAAATATCTACACCGCTATCTGTATAAACATGGAAATATCAGCACCGCTATCTGTATGAACATGGAAATATCAGCCCCTCTATCTGTATGTACATGGAAGTATCTACACCGCTATCTGTATGAACATGGAAATAGCTACACCGCTATCTGTATGAACATGGATATATCTACACAGCCATCTGGATGAACATGGAAATATCTACACCGCTATCTGTGTAAACATGCATACATCTTCACCGCTATCTGTATAAACATGGAAATATCTACACCGCTATCTGTATGAACATGGAAATATCTACACTGCTATCTGTATGAGCATGGAAATATCTACACCACTATCTGTTTGAACATGGAAATATCTACACCGCTATCTGCGTGAAAATGGAAATATCTGCACTGCTCTCTGCATATACATGGAAATATCTACACAGCTATCTCTTTACACATGGAAATAACTACACCGCTCTCTGTATGAACATGGAAACATCTACACCGCCATCTGTATGAACATGGAAATATCTGCACCGCCATCTGTATGAACATATAAATATCTACACTGCCATCTGTATTAAGATGGAGATACCTACACCGCTATCTGAATAAACATGGAAATATCTACACCTCTATCTGTATAAACATGGAAATATCTACACCGCTATCTGTATAAACATGGAAATATCTACACCGCTACCTGTATAAACATGGAAATATCAGCACCGCTTTCTTTATGAACATGGAAATATCTACAAAGCTATCTGTATGAACATGGAAATATCTACCCTGCTATCTGTATGAACATGGAAATATCTACACCGCTATCTGTATGAACATGGAAATATCTACACCGCTATCTGTATGAACATGGATATATCTTCACAGCCCTCTGGATGAACATGGAAATATCCACACCGCTATCTGTGTAAACATGCATACATCTTCACCGCTATCTGTATAAACATGGAAATATCTACAAGGCTTTCTGTATGAACATGGAAATATCTACACCGCTATCTGTTTGAAGATGGAAATACATACACCGCTATCTGCATGAAAATGGAAATATCTACACAGCTATCTGCATACACATGGAAATATCTACACAGCTATCTCTTTACACATGGAAATAACTACACCGCTATCTGTATGAACATGGAAATATCTACACCGCCATCTGTATGAACATGGAAATATCTGCATCGCCACCTGTATGAACATATAAATATCTACACCGCCATCTGTATTAAAAAGGAAATATCTAAACCGGTATCTGTATGAACATGGATATAGCTACACCGTTATCTGTATGAACTTGGGAATAGCTACACCGCTATCTGTATGAACATGGAAATATCTACACCGCTATCTGTATGAACATGGAAATATCTACACCGCTATCTGTATGAACATGGAAATAGTTACACCGTTATCTGTATGAACATGGGAATAGCTACACCACTATCTGTATGAACATGGAAATATCTACACCACTATCTGTATGATCATGGATATATCTACACAACCATCTGGATGAACATGGAAATATCTACACCGCTATCTGTATGAACATGGAAATATCTACACCGCTATCTGTATGAACATGGATATATCTACACAGCCATCTGGATGAACATGGAAATATCTACACCGCTCTCTGTGTAAACATGCATAGATCTTCACCGCTATCTGAATAAACATGGAAATATCTACACCACTATCTGTATGAACATGGAAATATATACACCGCTATCTGTATGAACGTGGAAATATCTACACAGCTATCTGTTTGAACGTGTAAATCTCTACACAGCTATCTGCATGAAAATGGAAATATCTACACTGCTATCTGCATATACATTTAAACGTCTACACAACTATCTCTTTACACATGGAAATATCTACACCGCTATCTGTATGAACATGGAAATATCTACGCCGCCATGTGTATGAACTTGGAAATATCTGCACCGCCATCTGTATGAACCTATAAATATCTACACCGCCATCTGTATGAAGATGGAGATATCTACACTGCTATCTGTATAAACATGGAAATATCTACACCGCCATCTGTATGAACATATAAATATCTACACCGCCATCTGTATTAAGAAGGAAATATCTAAACCGCTATCTGTATAAACATGGAAATATCTACACCGCTGCCTGTATAAACATGGAAATATCACCACCGATATCTGTATGAACATGGAAATATCTACACCGCTATGTGAATGAACATGGGAATATCTACACCGCTGCCTGTATAAACATGGAAATATCAGCACCGATATCTGTATGAACATGGAAATAGCTACACCGCTATCTGTATGAACATGGATATATCTACACAGCCGTCTGGATGAACATGGAAATATCTACACCGCTATCTGTGTAAACATGCATACATCTTCACCGCTATCTGTATAAACATGGAAATATCTACACCGCTATCTGTATGAACAGGGAAATATCTACTCCGCTATCTGTATGGACATGGAAATATCTACACCGCAATCTGTTTGAACATGGAAATATCTACACCGCTATCTGCATGAAAATGGAAATATCTACACTACTATCTGCATATACATTTAAATGTCTACACAGTTATCTCTTTACACATGGAAATAACTACACCGCTATCTGTATGAATATGGAAATATCTACAGAGCCATCTGTATGAACATGGAAATATCTGCACCGCCATCTGTATGAACATATAAATATCTACACCACCATCTGTATTAAGATGGAGATATCTACACTGCTATCTGTATAAACATGGAAATATCTACACCGCTATCTGTATAAACATGGACATATCTACACCGCTATCTGTAAAAACATGGAAATGTCTACACCACTACCTGTATAAACATGGAAATATCAGCACCGCTATCTGTGTGAACATGGAAATATCTAAACCGCTATCTGTATGAACACGGAAATATCTACACCGCTATCTGTATGAACATTTAAATATCTACACCGCTATCTTTATGAACATGGAAATATGTACACCGCTATCTGTTTGAACTTGGAAATATCTACACCGCTGTCTGCATGAAAATGGAAATATCTACACAGCTATCTGCATATACATGGAAATATCTACACAGCTATCTCTTAACACTTGAAAATAACTACACCGCTATCTCTATAAACATGGAAATATCTACACCGCCATCTGTATGAACATGGAAATATCTGCACCGCCATCTGTATGAACATATAAATATCTACACCGCCATCTGTATTAAGAAGGAGATATCTACACCGCTATCTGTATAAACTTTGAAATATCTACACCGCTACCTGTATAAACATGGAAATATCTTCACCACTATCTGTATAAACATGGAAATATCTACACCGCTACCTGTATAAACATGGAAATATCAGCACCGCTATCTGTATGAACATGGAAATATCTACACCACTTTCAGTATGAACATGGAAATATCTACACTGCTATCTGTATGAACATGGAAATATCTACAAAGCTATCTGAATGAACAAGGAAATATCTACACCGCTATCTGTTTGAACATGTAAATATCTACACCGCTATCTGCATGAAAATGGAAATATCTACAAAGCTATCTGCATATACATGGAACTATCTACACAGCTATCTCTTTACACATGGAAATAACTACACCGCTATCTCTATAAACACGGAAATATCTACACCGCCATCTGTATGAACGTGGAAATATCTGCGCCGCCATCTAAATGAACATATAAATATCTACACCGCCATCTGTATTAAGATGGAGATATCTACATTGCTATCTGTATAAACTTGGAAATATCTACACCGCTATCTGTATAAACATGGAAATACCTACACCATTATCTGTATAAACATGGAAATATCTACACCGCTACCTGTATAAACATGGAAATATCAGCACCGCTATCTGTATGAACATGGAAATATCTACTCCGCTATCTCTATGAACATGGAAATATCTACACCGCTATCTGTATGAACATGGAAATAGCTACACCGCTATCTGTATGAACATGGAAATATCTACACCGCTATCTGTATGAACATGGAAATAGCTACACCGCTATCTGTATAAACATGGAAATATCAGCACCGCTATCTGTATGAACATGGAAATATCAGACCCTCTATCTGTATGAACATGGAAGTATCTACACCGCTATCTGTATGAACATGGAAATATATGCACCGCTATCTGTTTGAACATGGAAATATCTAAACCGCTACCAGCATGAAAATGGAAATAAATACACAGCTATGTGCATATACACGGAAATATCTACACAGCTATCTCTATACACATGGAAATAACTATACAGCTATCTGTATAAACATGGAAATATCTTCACCGCCATCTGTATGAACATGGATATATCTACACAGCCATCTGGATGAACATGGAAATATCTACAGCGCTATCTGTGTAAACATGCATAGATCTTCACCGCTATCTGTATAAACATGGAAATATCTACACCGCTACCTGTATGAACATGGAAATATCTACACCGCTATCTGTATGAACATGGAAATATCTACACCGCTATCTGTTTGAACATGGAAATATCTACACCGCTATCTGCATGAAAATGGAAATATCTACACTGCTATCTGCATATACATTTAAATATCTACACAGCTATCTCTTTACACTTGGAAATAACTACACCGCTATCTGTATGAACATGGAAATATCTACACCGCCATCTGTATGAACATGGAAATATCTGCACCGCCATCTGTATGAACATATAAATATCTACACTGCCATCTGTATTAAGATGGAGATATCTACACTGCTATCTGTATAAAGACGGAAGTACCTACACCGCCATCTCTGTGAACATATAAATATCTACACCGCCATCTGTATTAAGAAGGAAATATCTAAACCGCAATCTTTATAAACATGGAAATATCTACACCACTGCCTGTATAAACATGGAAACATCAGCACCGCTATCTGTATGAACATGGAAATATCTACACCGCTATCTGAATGAACATGGAAATATCTACACTGCTATCTGTATGAACATGGAAATAGCTACACCGCTATCTGTATGAACATGGATATATCTACACAGCCATCTGGATGAACATATAAATATCTACACCGCTATCTGTGTAAACATGCATAGATCTTCGCCGCTATCTGTATAAACATGTAAATATCTACACCGCTATCTGTATGAACCTGGAAATATCTACACCGCTCTCTGTTTGAACATGGAAATATCTACACCGCTATCTGTATGGACATGGATATATCTACACCGCAATCTGTTTGAACATGGAAATATCTACACCGCTATCTGCATGAAAAGGGAAATATCTACACTGCTATCGGCATATACATTTAAATGTCTACACAGTTATCTCTTTATACATGGAAATAACTACACTGCTATCTGTATGAACATGGAAATATCTACACCGACATCTGTATGAACATGGAAATATCTGCACCGCCATCTGTATGAACATATAAATATCTACACCGCCATCTGTATTAAGATGGAGATATCTACACTGCTATCTGTATAAACATAGAAATATCTACACCGCTATCTGTATAAACATGGAAATATCTACACCGCTATTTGTAAAAACATGGAAATGTCTACACCACTACCTGTATAAACATGGAAATATCAGCACCGCTATCTGTATGAACATGGAAATATCTACACCGCTATCTGCATGAACATGGAAATATCAACACAGCTATCTGTATGAACATTTAAATATCTACACCGCTATCTTTATGAACATGGAAATATGTACACCGCTTTCAGTTTGAACTTGGAAATATCTACACCGCTGTCTGCATGAAAATGGAAATATCTACACAGCTATCTGCATGTACATGGAAATATCTACACAGCTATCTCTTAACACTTGGAAATAACTACACCGCTATCTCTATAAACATGGAAATATCTACACCGCCATCTGTATGAACATGGAAATATCTGCACCGCCATCTGTATGAACATATAAATATCTACACCGCCATCTGTATTAAGAAGGAGATATCTACACCGCTATCTGTATAAACATGGAAATATCTACACCGCTACCTGTATAAACATGGAAATATCTACACCGCTATCTGTATAAACATGGAAATATCTACACCGCTACCTGTATAAACATGGAAATATCAGCACCGCCATCTGTATGAACATGGAAATATCTACACCACTATCAGTATGAACATGGAAATATCTACACTGCTATCTGTATGAACATGGAAATATCTACAAAGCTATCTGAATGAACAAGGAAATATCTACACCGCTATCTGTTTGAACATGTAAATATCTACACCGCTATCTGCATGAAAATGGAAATATCTACAAAGCTATCTGCATATACATGGAACTATCTACACAGCTATCTCTTTACACATGGAAATAACTACACCGCTATATCTATAAACACGGAAATATCTACACCGCCATCTGTATGAACGTGGAAATATCTGCGCCGCCATCTAAATGAACATATAAATATCTACACCGCCATCTGTATTAAGATGGAGATATCTACATCGCTATCTGTATAAACTTGGAAATATCTACACCGCTATCTGTATAAACATGGAAATACCTACACCGCTATCTGTATAAACATGGAAATATCTACACCGCTACCTGTATAAACATGGAAATATCAGCACCGCTATGTGTATGAACATGGAAATATCTACTCTGCTATCTCTATGAACATGGAAATATCTACACCGCTATCTGTATGAACATGGAAATAGCTACACCGCTATCTGAATGAACATGGAAATATCTACACCACTATCTGTATAAACATGGAAATATCTACACCGCTATCTGTATAAACATGGAAATATCAGCACCGCTATCTGTATGAACATGGAAATATCAGCCCCTCTATCTGTATGAACATGGAAGTATCTACACCGCTATGTGTATGAACATGGAAATAGCTACACAGCTATCTGTATGAACATGGATATATCTACACAGCCATCTGGATGAACATGGAAATATCTACACCGCTATCTGTGTAAACATGCATACATCTTCACCGCTATCTGTATAAACATGGAAATATCTACACCGCTATCTCTATGAACATGGAAATATCTACACTGCTATCTGTATGAACATGGAAATATCTACACCGCTATCTGTTTGAACATGGAAATATCTACACCGCTATTTGTATGAACATGGAAATATCTACACCGCTATCTGTTTGAACATGGAAATATCTACACCGCTATCTGCGTGAAAATGGAAATATCTGCACTGCTATCTGCATATACATGGAAATATCTACACAGCTATCTCTTTACACATGGAAATAACTACACCGCTCTCTGTATGAACATGGAAACATCTACACCGCCATCTGTATGAACATGGAAATATCTGCACAGCCATCTGTATGAACATATAAATATCTACACTGCCATCTGTATTAAGATGGAGATACCTACACCGCTATCTGAATAAACATGGAAATATCTACACGTCTATCTGTATCAACATGGAAATATCTACACCGCTATCTGTATAAACATGGAAATATCTACACAGCTACCTGTATAAACATGGAAATATCAGCACCGGTTTCTGTATGAACATGGAAATATCTACACTGCTATCTGTATGAACATGGAAATATCTACACCGCTATCTGTATGAACATGGAAATATCTACACCGCTATCTGTATGAACATGGATATATCTACACAGCCCTCTGGATGAACATGGAAATATCCACACCGCTATCTGTGTAAACATGCATACATCTTCACCGCTATGTGTATAAACATGGAAATATCTACAAAGCTTTCTGTATGAACATGGAAATATCTACACCGCTATCTGTTTGAAGATGGAAATACATACACCGCTATCTGCATGAAAATGGAAATATCTACACAGCTATCTGCATACACATGGAAATATCTACCCAGCTATCGCTTTACACATGGAAATAACTACACCGCTATCTGTATGAACATGGAAATATCTACACCGCCATCTGTATGAACATGGAAATATCTACACCGCCATCTGTATGAACATGGAAATATCTGCACCGCCAACTGAATGAACATATAAATATCTACACCGCCATCTGTATTAAGATGGAGATATCTACACTGCTATCTGTATAAACATGGAAATATCTACACCGCTATCTGTATAAACATGGAAATATCTACACCGCTGCCTGTATTAACATGGAAATATCAGCACCGCTATCTGTATGAACATGGAAATATCTACACCGCTATCTGTATAAACATGGAAATATCTACACCGCTATCTGTATGAACATGGATATAGCTACACCGTTATCTGTATGAACATGGGAATAGCTACACCGCTCTCTGAATGAACATGGAAATATCTACACCGCTATCTGTATGAACATGGAAATATCTACACCGCTATCTGTATGAACTTGGAAATATCTACACCGTTATCTGTATGAACATGGGAATAGCTACACCGCTATCTGTATGAACATGGAAATATCTACACCACTATCTGTATGAACATGGATATATCTACACAGCCATCTGGATGAACATGGAAATATCTACACCGCTATCTGTATGAACATGGAAATATCTACACCGCTATCTGTGTGAACATGGATAAAACTACACAGCCATCTGGATGAACATGGAAATATCTACACCGCTATCTGTGTAAACATGCATAGATCTTCACCGCTATCTGAATAAACATGGAAATATCTACACCACTATCTGTATGAACATGGAAATATCTCCACCGCTATCTGTATGAACATGGAAATATCTACACAGCTATCTGTTTGAACGTGTAAATCTCTACACAGCTATCTGCATGAAAATGGTAATATCTACACTGCTATCTGCATATACATTTAAATGTCTGCACAGCTATCTCTTTACACATGGAAATATCTACACCGCTATCTGTATGAACATGGAAATATCTACGCCGCCATCTGTATGAACTTGGAAATATCTGCACCGCCATCTGTATGAACCTATAAATATCTACACCGCCATCTGTATGAAGATGGAGATATCTACACTGCTATCTGTATAAACACGGAAATATCTACACCGCCATCTGTATGAACATGTAAATATCTACACCGCCATCTGTATTAAGAAGGAAATATCTAAACCGCTATCTGTATAAACATGGAAATATCTACACCGCTGCCTGTATAAACATGGAAATATCAGCACCGATATCTGTATGAACATGGAAATATCTACACCGCTATGTGTATGAACATGGGAATATCTACACCGCTATCTGTATGAACATGGAAATATCTACACCGCTATCTGTTTGTACATGGAAATATCTACACCGCTATCTGTATGGACATGGAAATATCTACACCGCAATCTGTTTGAACATGGAAATATCTACACCACTATCTGCATGAAAATGGAAATATCTATACTGCTATCTGCATATACATTTAAATGTCTACACCGTTATCTCTTCACACATGGAAATAACTACACCGCTATCTGTATGAACATGGAAATATCTACACCGCCATCTGTATGAACATGGAAATATCTGCACCGCCATCTGTATGAACATATAAATATCTACACCGCCATCTGTATTAAGATGGAGATATCTACACTGCTATCTGTATAAACATGGAAATATCTACACCGCTATCTGTATAAACATGGAAATATCTACACCGCTATCTGAATGAACATGGAAATTTCCACACCACTACCTGTATAAACATGGAAATATCAGCACCGCTATCTGTATGAACATGGAAATATCTACACCGCTATCTGTATGAACATTTAAATATCTACACCGCTATCTTTATGAACATGGAAATATGTACACCGCTATCTGTTTGAACTTGGAAATATCTACACCGCTGTCTGCATGAAAATGGAAATATCTACACAGCTATCTGCATATACATGGAAATATCTACACAGCTATCTCTTAACACTTGGAAATAACTACACCGCTATCTCTATAAACATGGAAATATCTACACCGCCATCCGTATGAACATGGAAATATCTACACCGCTACCTGTATAAACATGGAAATATCAGCACCGCTATCTGTATGAACATGGAAATATCTACACCACTTTCAGTATGAACATGGAAATATCTACACTGCTATTTGTATGAACATGGAAATATCTACAAAGCTATCTGAATGAACAAGGGAATATCTACACCGCTATCTGTTTGAACATGTAAATATCTACACCGCTATCTGCATGAAAATGGAAATATCTACAAAGCTATCTGCATATATATGGAACTATCTACACAGCTATCTCTTTACACATGGAAATAACTACACCGCTATCTCTATAAACACGGAAATATCTACACCGCCATCTGTATGAACGTGGAAATATCTGCGCCGCCATCTAAATGAACATATAAATATCTACACCGCCATCTGTATTAAGATGGAGATAACTACATCGCTATCTGTATAAACTTGGAAATATCTACACCGCTATCTGTATAAACATGGAAATACCTACACCGCTATATGTATAAACATGGAAATATCTACACCGCTACCTGTATAAACATGGAAATATCAGCACCGCTATCTGTATGTACATGGAAATATCTACTCCGCTATCTCTATGAACATGGAAATATCTACACCGCTATCTGTATGAACATGGAAATAGCTACACCGCTATCTGTATGAACATGGAAATATCTACACCGCTATCTGTATAAACATGGAAATATGTACACCGCTATCTGTATAAACATGGAAATATCAGCACCGCTATCTGTATGAACATGGAAATATCAGCCCCTCTATCTGTATGAACATGGAAGTATCTACACCGCTATCTGTATGAACATGGAAATATATGCACCGCTATCTGTTTGAACATGGAAATATCTAAACCGCTACCAGCATGAAAATGGAAATAAAAACACAGCTATGTGCATATACACGGAAATATCTACACAGCTATCTCTTTACACATGGAAATAACTACACAGCTATCTGTATGAACATGGAAATATCTTCACCGCCATCTGTATGAATATGGATATATCTACACAGCCATCTGGATGAACATGGAAATATCTACACCGCTATCTGTGTAAACATGCATAGATCTTCACCGCTATCTGTATAAACATGGAAATATCTACACCGCTATGTGTATGAACATGGAAATATCTACACCGCTATCTGTATGAACATGGAAATATCTACACCGCTATCTGTTTGAACATGTAAATATCTACACCGCTATCTGCATGAAAATGGAAATATCTACAAAGCTATCTGCATATATATGGAACTATCTACACAGCTATCTCTTTACACATGGAAATAACTACACCGCTATCTCTATAAACACGGAAATATCTACACCGCCATCTGTATGAACGTGGAAATATCTGCGCCGCCATCTAAATGAACATATAAATATCTACACCGCCATCTGTATTAAGATGGAGATAACTACATCGCTATCTGTATAAACTTGGAAATATCTACACCGCTATCTGTATAAACATGGAAATACCTACACCGCTATATGTATAAACATGGAAATATCTACACCGCTACCTGTATAAACATGGAAATATCAGCACCGCTATCTCTATGTACATGGAAATATCTTCTCCGCTATCTCTATGAACATGGAAATATCTACACCGCTATCTGTATGAACATGGAAATAGCTACACTGCTATCTGTATGAACATGGAAATATCTACACCACTATCTGTATAAACATGGAAATATCTACACCGCTATCTGTATAAACATGGAAATATCAGCACCGCTATCTGTATGAACATGGAAATATCAGCCCCTCTATCTGTATGAACATGGAAGTATCTACACCGCTATCTGTATGAACATGGAAATATATGCACCGCTATCTGTTTGAACATGGAAATATCTAAACCGCTATCTGCATGAAAATGGAAATAAAAACACAGCTATGTGCATATACACGGAAATATCTACACAGCTATCTCTTTACACATGGAAATAACTACACAGCTATCTGTATGAACATGGAAATATCTTCACCGCCATCTGTATGAACATGGATATATCTACACAGCCATCTGGATGAACATGGAAATATCTACACCGCTATCTGTGTAAACATGCATAGATCTTCACCGCTATCTGTATAAACATGGAAATATCTACACCGCTATGTGTATGAACATGGAAATATCTACACCGCTATCTGTATGAACATGGAAATATCTACACCGCTATCTGTTTGAACATGGAAATATCTACACCGCTATCTACATGAAAATGGAAATATCTACAGTGCTATCTGCATATACATTTAAATATCTACATAGCTATCTCTTTACACATGGAAATAACTACACCGCTATCTGTATGACCATGGAAATATCTACACCGCCATCTGTATGAACATGGAAATATCTGCACCGCCATCTGTAGGAACATATAAATATCTACACTGCCATCTGTATTAAGATGGAGATATCTACAGTGCTATCTGTATAAACATGGAAATACCTACACCGCATTCTCTGTGAACATATAAATATCTACACCGCCATCTGTATTAAGAAGGAAATATCTAAACAGCAATCTTAATAAACATGGAAATATCTACACCGCTGCCTGTATAAACATGGAAACATCAGCACCGCTATCTGTATGAACATGGAAATATCTACACCGCTATCTGTATGAACATGGAAATATCTACACTGCTATCTGTATGAACATGGAAATAGCTACACCACTATCTGTATGAACATGGATATATCTATACAGCCATCTGGATGAACATGGAAATATCTACACCGCTATCTGTGTAAACATGCATAGATCTTCGCCGCTATCTGTATAAACATGTAAATATCTACACCGCTATCTGTATGAACCTGGAAATATCTACACCGCTCTCTGTTTGAACATGGAAATATCTACACCGCTATCTGTATGGACATGGAAATATCTACACCGCAATCTGTTTGAACATGGAAATATCTACACCGGTATCTGCATGAAGATGGAAATATCTACACTGCTATCTACATATACATTTAAATGTCTACACAGTTATCTCTTTACACATGGAAATAACTACACCGCTATCTGTATGAACATGGAAATATCTACACCGCCATCTGTATGAACATGGATATATCTGCACCGCCATCTGTATGAACATATAAATATCTACACCGCCATCTGTATGAACATGGAAATATCTGCACCGCCATCGGTATGAACATATAAATATCTACACCGCCATCTGTATTAAGATGTAGATACCTACACAGCTATCTGCATAAACATGGAAATATCTACACCGCTATCTGTATAAACATGGAAATATCTACACCGCTATCTGCACAAACATGGAAATATCTACACCACTTCCTGTATAAACATGGAAATATCAGCACTGCTATCTGTATGAGCATGGAAATATCTACACCGCTATCTGTATGAACATGGAAATATCTACACCGCTATCTGTATGAACGTGGAAATAGCTACACCGCTATCTGTATGAACATGGATATATCTACACAGCCATCTGGATGAACATGGAAATATCTACACCGCTATCTGTGTAAACATGCATAGATCTTCGCCGCTATCTGTATAAACATGGAAATATCTACACCGCTATCTGTATGAACATGGAAATATCTGCACCGCCATCTGTATGAACATGGTAATATCTGCACCGCCATCTGTATGAACATATAAATATCTACACCGCCATCTGTATTAAGATGTAGATACCTACACTGCTATCTTCATAAACATGGAAATATCTACACCGCTATCTGTATAAACATGGAAATATCTACACCGCTATCTGCACAAACATGGAAATATCTACACCACTTCCTGTATAAACATGGAAATATCAGCACCGCTATCTGTATGAACATGGAAATATCTACACCGCTATCTGTATGAACATAGAAATATCTACACCGCTATCTGTATGAACATGGAAATATCTACAACGCTATCTGTATGAACATGGAAATATCTACACCGCTATCTGTTTGAACATGGAAATATCTACACCGCTGTCTGCATGAAAATGGAAATATGTACAAAGCTATCTGCATATACATGGAAATATCTACACAGCTATCTCTTTACAAATGGAAATAACTACACTGCTATCTCCATGAACATGGAAATATCTACACCGCCATCTGTATGAACATGGAATTATCTGCACCGCCATCTGTATGAATATATAAATATCTACACCGCCATCTGTGTTAAGAAGGAGATATCTACACCGCTATCTTTATAAACATGGAAATATCTACACCGCTATCTGGATAAACATGGAAATATCTACACCGCTACCTGTATAAACATGGAAATATGAGCACCGCTATCTGTATGAACATGTAAATAATTACACAGCTATCTGTATGAACATGGAAATATCTGCACCGCCATCTGTATGAACATATAAATATCTACACCGCCATCTGTATTAAGATGGAGATATCTACACTGTTATCTGTATAAACATGGAAATATCTACACCGCCATCTCTAAGAACATATAAATATCTACACCGCCGTCTGTATTAAGAAGGAAATATCTAAACCGCTATCTGTATAAACATGGAAATATCTACACCGCTGCCTGTATAAAAATGGAAATATCTGCACCGCTATCTGTATGAACATGGAAATATTTAAACCACTATCTGTATGAACGTGGAAATATCTACACCGCTATCTGTATAAACAGGGAAATAGCTACACCTCTATCTGTATGAACATGGATATATCTACACAGCCATCTGGATGAACATGGAAATATCTACACCGCTATCTGTGTAAACATGCATAGATCTTCGCCGCTATCTGTATAAACATGGAAATATCTACACCGCTATCTGTATGAACATGGAAATATCTGCACCGCCATCTGTATGAACATGGAAATATCTGCACCGCCATCGGTATGAACATATAAATATCTACACCGCCATCTGTATTAAGATGTAGATACCTACACAGCTATCTGCATAAACATGGAAATATCTACACCGCTATCTGTATAAACATGGAAATATCTACACCGCTATCTGCACAAACATGGAAATATCTACACCACTTCCTGTATAAACATGGAAATATCAGCACCGCTATCTGTATGAGCATGGAAATATCTACACCGCTATCTGTATGAACATGGAAATATCTACACCGCTATCTGTATGAACGTGGAAATAGCTACACCGCTATCTGTATGAACATGGATATATCTACACAGCCATCTGGATGAACATGGAAATATCTACACCGCTATCTGTATGAACATGGAAATATCTACAACGCTATCTGTATGAACATGGAAATATCTACACCGCTGTCTGTTTGAACATGGAAATATCTACACCGCTGTCTGCATGAAAATGGAAATATGTACAAAGCTATCTGCATATACATGGAAATATCTACACAGCTATCTCTTTACAAATGGAAATAACTACACTGCTATCTCCATGAACATGGAAATATCTACACCGCCATCTGTATGAACATGGAATTATCTGCACCGCCATCTGTATGAATATATAAATATCTACACCGCCATCTGTGTTAAGAAGGAGATATCTACACCGCTATCTTTATAAACATGGAAATATCTACACCGCTATCTGTATAAACATGGAAATATCTACACCGCTACCTGTATAAACATGGAAATATGAGCACCGCTATCTGTATGAACATGTAAATATCTACACAGCTATCTGTATGAACATGGAAATATCTACTCCGCTATCTGTATGAACATGGAAATATCTACAAAGCTATCTGAATGAACATGGAAATATTTACACCGCTATCTGTTTGAATATGTAAATATCTACACCGCTATCTGCATGAAAATGGAAATATCTACAAAGCTATCTGCATATACATGGAAGTATCTACACAGCTATCTCTTTACACATGGAAATAACTACACCGCTATATCTATAAACATGGAAATCTCTACACCGCCATCTGTATGAACATGGAAATATCTGCACCACCATCTGTGTGAACATAAAAATATCTACACCGGCATCTGTATTAAGAAGGAAATATCTAAACCGCTATCTGTATGAACATTCAAATATCTGAACCGCTATCTGTATGAACATGGAAATATCTACACCGCTATCTGTGTAAACATGCATACATCTTCACCGCTATCTGTATAAACATGGAAATATCTACAACGCTATCTGCATGAACATGGAAATATCTACACCGCTATCTGTACGAACATGGAAATATCTAAACCGCTATCTGCATGAAAATATAAATATCTACACAGCTATCTGCATATACATGGAAATATCTTCAAAGCTATCCCTTTACACATGGAAATAACTACACCACTATCTCTATAAACACGGAAATATCTACACCGCCATCTGTATGAACATGGAAATATCTGCACCGCCGTCTGTATGAACATATAAATATCTTCACCGCCATCTGTATTAAGATGGAGATATCTACACCGCTATCTGTATAAACTTGGAAATATCTACGCCGCTATCTGTATGAACATGGAAATAACAGCCCCTCTATCTGTATGAACATGGAAGTATCTACACCGCTATCTCTATGAACGTGGAAATATCTGCAGCACTATCTGTTTGAACATGGAAATATCTAAACCACTATCTGCATGAAAATAGAAATATATACACAGCTATCTGCATATACATGGAAATACCTACACCGCTATCTGCATGAAAATGGAAATATCTACACAGTGATATGCATATACATGGAAATATCTACAAAGCTATCTCTTTACACATGGAAATACGTACAGTGCTATCTCTATAAACATGGAAATAGCTACACCGCCATCTGTATGAACATGGAAATAACTGCACCGCCATCTGTATGAACATATAAATATCTACACCGCCATCTATATTAAGATGGAGATATCTACACCGTTATCTGTATAAACTTGGAAATATCTACACCGCTATCTCTATGAACATGGAAATTTCTACACCGCTATCTGTATGAACATGGAAATATCTACACCGCCATCTGTATGAACATGGAAATATCTGCACCGCCATCTGTATGAACATATAAATATCTACACCGCAATCTGTATTAAGATGGAGATATCTACACCGCTATCTGAATAAACATGGAAATATCTACACCGCTATCTGTATAAACATGGAAATATCAGCACCGCTATCTGTATGAACATGGAAATATCAGCCCCTCTATCTGAATGAACATGGAGATATCTACACCGCCATCTGTATGAACATGGATATATCTACACAGCCATCTGGATGAACATGGAAATATCTACACCGCTATCTGTATGAACATGGAAATATCCACACCGCTATCTGTGTATACATGCATTCATCTTCACCGCTATCTGTATAAACATGGAAATATCTACACCGCTATCTGTATGAACATGTAAATATCTACACCACTATCTGTTTGAAGAGGGAAATATATACACCACTGTCTGCATGAAAATGGAAATATCTACACAGCTATCTGCGTATACATGGAAATATCTACACTGCTATCTCTTTACACATGGAAATAACTACACCGCTATCTGTGTGAACATGGAAATATCAGCCCCTCTATCTGTATGAACATGGAGATATCTACACCGCCATCTGTATGAACATGGATATATCTACACAGTCATCTGGATGAACATGGAAATATCTACACCGCTATCTGTATGAACATGGAAATAGCTACACCGCTATCTGTATGAACATGGAAATATCTACACCGCTATCTGTATGAACATGGAAATATCTACACCGCTATCTGTATGAACATGGAAATGTCTTCACCACCATATGTATGAACATGGATATATCTACAGAGCCATCTGGATGAACATGGAAATATCTACACAGCTATCTGTATGAACTAGGAAATATATACACCGTTATCTGTGTAAACATGCATACATCTTCACCGCTATCTGTATAAACATGGAAATATCTACACCGCTATCTGTATGAACATGGAAATATCTACACCGCTATCTGCATGAAAATGGAAATACCTACACAGCTATCTGCATATACATGGAAATATCTACAAAGCTATCTCTTTACACATGGAAATAACTACACCGCTATCTCTATAAACATGGAAATATCTACACCGCCATCTGTATGAACATGGAAATAACTGCACCGCCATCTGTATGAACATATAAATATCTACACCGCCATCTGTATTAAGATGGAGATATCTACACCGCTATCTGTGTAAACCTGGAAATATCTACACCGTTATCTGTATAAACATGGAAATATCTACACCGCTATCTGTATAAACATGGAAATTTCTACACCGCTACCTGTATGAACATGGAAATATCAGCACTGCTATCTGTATGAACATGGAAATATCTACACCGCTATCTGTACGAATATGGAAATATCTACACTGCTATCAGTATTAACATGGATAGAGCTACACCGCTATCTGTATGAACATGGAAATATCTACACAGCCATCTGGATGAACATGGAAATATCTACACCGCTATCTGTATGAACATGGAAATATCTACACCGCTATCTGTTTTAACATGGAAATATCTACACCGCTATCTGCATGAAAATGGAAATATCTGCACTGCTATCTGCATATACATGGAAATATCTACACAGCTATCTCTTTACACATGGAAATATCTACACCGCTATCTGTATGAACATGGAAATATCTGCACCGCCATCTGTATGAACATATAAATATCTACACCGCCATCTGTATTAAGATGGAGATATCTACACCGCTATCTGTATAAACATGGAAATATCTACACCGCTATCTGTATAAACATGGAAATATCCACTCCACTATCTGTATAAACATGGAAATATCTACACCGCTACCTGTATAAACATGGAAATATCAGCACCGCTATCTGTATGAACATGGAAATATCTACACCGCTATCTGTATGAACATGGAAATATCTACACCGCTATCTGTATGAACATGGATATATCTACACAGCCCTCTGGATTAACATGGAAATATCCACACCGCTATCTGTGTAAACATGCATACATCTTCATCGCTATCTGTATAAATATGGAAATATCTACACCGCTATCTGTATGAACATGCAAATATCTACACCGCTATCTGTTTGAATATGGAAATATATACACCGCTATCTGCATGAAAATGGAAATATCTACACAGCTATCTGCATATAGATGGAAATATCTACACTGCTATCTCTTTACACATGCAAATAACTACACTGCTATCTGTATGAACATGGAAATATCTACACCGCCATCTGTATGAACATAGAAATATCTGCACCGCCATCTGTATGAACATATAAATATCTACACCGCCATCTGAATTAAGATGGAGATATCTACAGCGCTATCTGAATAAACATGGAAATATCTACACCGCTATCTGTATAAACATGGAAATATCTACACCGCTATCTGTATAAACATGGAAATATCTACACCGCTACCTTTATAAACATGGAAATATCAGCACAGCTATCTGTATGAACATGGAAATATCTACACCGCTATCTGTATGAACAAGGAAATATATACACCGATATCTGTATGAACATGGAAATATCTACAAAGCTATCTGAATGAACTTGGAAATATCTACACTGCTATCTGTTTCAACATGTAAATATCTACACCGCTATCTGCATGAAAATGGAAATATCTACAAAGCTATCTGCATATTCATGGAAATATCTACACAGCTATCTCTTTACACATGGAAATAACTACACCGCTATATCTATAAACATGGAAATATCTACACCGCCATCTGTATGAACATGGAAATATCTGCACCGCCATCTGTATGAACATATAAATATCTACAACGCCATCTGTATTAAGAAGGAAATATCTAAACCGCTATCTGTATAAACATGGAAATATCTACACCGCTGCCTGAATAAACACGGAAATATCAGCACCGCTCTCTGTATTAAAATGGAGAATTCTACACCGATATCTGTATGAACATGGAAATATCTACACTGCTATCTGTATGAACATGGAAATAGCTACACCGTTATCTGTATGAACATGGAAATAGCTACACAGCTATCTGTATGAACATGGAAATATCTACACCGCTATCTGTATGAACATGGAAATAGCTACAACGTTATCTGTATCAACCTGGAAATAGCTACACCGCTATCTGTATGAACATGGAAGTATCTACACCGCTATCTGTATGAACATGGATATATCTACTCAGCCATCTGGATGAACATGCAAATATCTACACCGCTATCTGTATGAACATGGAAATATCTACACCGCTATCTGTGTGAACATGGATATATCTACACAGCCATCTGGATGAACATGGAAATATCTACACCGCTATCTGTGTAAACATGCATAGAACTTCACCGCTATCTGTATAAACATGGAAATATCTACACCGCTATCTGTATGAACATGGAAATATCTACACCGCTATCTGTATGAACTTGGAAATATCTACACCGCTCTCTGTTCGAACGTGGAAATATATACACCGCTATCTGCATGAAAATGGAAATATCTACACAGCTATCTGCATATACATGGAAATATCTACACAACTATCTCTTTACACATGGAAATAACTACACCGCTATCTGTATGAACATGGAAATATCTACACCGCCATCTGTATGAACATGGAAATATCTGCACCGCCATCTGTATGAACATATAAATATCTACACCGCCATCTGCATTAAGATGGAGATATCTACACCGCTATCTGTATAAACATGGAAATATCTACACCACTATCTGTATAAACATGGAAATATCTACACCGCTATCTGTATAAACATGGAAATTTCTACACCGCTACCTGTATAAACATGGAAATATCAGCACTGCTATCTGTATGAACATGGATATATCTACACAGCCATCTGGATGAACATGGAAATATCTACACCGCTATCTTTATGAACATGGATATATCTACACAGCCATCTGGATGAACATGGAAATATCTACACCGATATCTGTATGAACATGGAAATAACTACACCGCTATCTGTGTAAACATGCATACATCTTCACCGCTATCTGTATAAACATGGAAATATCTACACCGCTATCTGTATGAACATGGAAATAGCTACACCGCTATCTGTATTAACATGGAAATATCTGCAAAGCTATCTGTTTGAACATGGAAATATCTACAATGCTATCTGCATGAAAATGGAAATATCTGCACTGCTATCTGCATATACATGGAAATATCTACACAGCTATCTCTTTACACATGGAAATAACTACACCGCTATCTGTATGAACATGGAAATATCTACACCGCCATCTGTATGAACATGGAAATATCTGCACCGCCATCTGTATGACCATATAAATATCTACACCGCCATCTGTATTAAGATGGAGATAACTACACCGCTATCTGTATAAACATGGAAATATCTACACCGCTATCTGTATAAACATGGAAATATCCACACCACTATCTGTATAAATGTGGAAATATCTCCAGCGCTACCTGTATAAACATGGAAATATCAGCACCGCTATCTGTATGAACATGGAAATATCTACACCGCTATCTGTATGAACATGGATATATCTACACAGCCGTCTAGATTAACATGGAAATATCCACACCGCTATCTGTGTAAACATGCATACATCTTCACCGCTATCTGTATAAACATGGAAATATCTACACCGCTATCTGTATGAACATGGAAATATCTACACCGCTATCTGTTTGAAGATGGACATATATACACCGCTATCTGCATGAAAATGGAAATATCTACACAGCTATCTGCATATAGATGGAAATATCTACACAGCTATCTCTTTACACATGGAAATAACTACACCGCTATCTGTATGAACATGGAAATATCTACACCGCCATCTGTATGAACATGGAAATATCTGCACCGCCATATGTATGAACATATAAATATCTACACCGCCATCTGTATTAAGATGGAGATATCTACACCGCTATCTGAATAAACATGGAAATATCTACACCACTATCTGTATAAACATGGAAATATCTGCACCGCTATCTGTATAAACATGGAAATATCTACACCGCTACCTGTATAAACATGGAAATATCAGCACCGCTATCTGTATGAACATGGAAATATCTACACCACTATCTGTATGAACAAGGAAATATGTACACCGCTATCTGAATGAACATGGAAATATCTACAAAGCTATCTGAATGAACATGGAAATATCTACACCGCTATCTGTTTGAACATGTAAATATCTACACCGCTCTCTGCATGAAAATGGAAATATCTACAAAGCTATCTGCATATTCATGGAAATATCTACACAGCTATCTCTTTATGCATGGAAATAAGTACACCGCTATATCTATAAACATGGAAATATCTACACCGCCATCTGTATGAACATGGAAATATCTGCACCGCCATCTGTATGAACATATAAATATCTACACCGCCAGCTGTATTAAGAAGGAAATATCTAAACCGCCATCTGTATAAACATGGAAATATCAACACCGCTGCCTGTATAAACACGGAAATATCAGCACCGCTCTCTGTATGAAAATGGAAATATCTACACCGCTATCTGTATGAACATGGAAATATCTACACTGCTATCTGTTTGAACATGGAAATAGCTACACCGTTATCTGTATGAACATGGAAATAGCTACACCGCTATCTGTATGAACATGGAAATATCTACACCGCTATCTGTATGAACATGGAAATAGCTACACCGTTATCTGTATCAACATGGAAATTGCTACACCGCTATCTGTATGAACATGGATATATCTACACAGCCATCTGGATGAACATGGAAATATCTACACCGCTATCTGTGTAAACATGCATAGATCTTCACCGCTATCTGTATAAACATGGAAATATCTACACCGCTATCTGTATGAACATGGAAATACCTATACCGCTATCTGTATGAACATGGAAATATCTACACCGCTATCTGTTTGAAGATGGAAATACATACACCGCTATCTGCATGAAAATGGAAATATCTACACAGCTATCTGCATATACATGGAAATATCTACACAGCTATATCTTTACACATGGAAATAACTACACCACTATCTGTATGAACATGGAAATATCTACACCGCCATCTGTATGAACATGGAAATATCTGCACCGCCATCTGTATGAACATATAAATATCTACACCGCCATCTGTATTAAGATGGAGATATCTACACCACTATCTGTATAAACATGGAAATATCTACAAAGCTATCTGTATAAACATGGAAATATCTACACCGCTATCTGTATAAACATGGAAATTTCTACAGCGCTACCTGTATAAACATGGAAATATCAGCACTGCTATCTGTATGAACATGGAAATATCTACACCGCTATCTGTACGAACATGGAAATATCCACACCGCTATCTGTGTATACATGCATTCATCTTCACCGCTATCTGTATAAACATGGAAATATCTACACCGCTATCTGTATGAACATGTAAATATCTACACCACTATCTGTTTGAAGAGGGAAATATATACACCACTGTCTGCATGAAAATGGAAATATCTACACAGCTATCTGCGTATACATGGAAATATCTACACTGCTATCTCTTTACACATGGAAATAACTACACCGCTATCTGTGTGAACATGGAAATATCAGCCCCTCTATCTGTATGAACATGGAGATATCTACACCGCCATCTGTATGAACATGGATATATCTACACAGTCATCTGGATGAACATGGAAATATCTACACCGCTATCTGTATGAACATGGAAATAGCTACACTGCTATCTGTATGAACATGGAAATATCTACACCGCTATCTGTATGAACATGGAAATATCTACACCGCTATCTGTATGAACATGGAAATGTCTTCACCACCATATGTATGAACATGGATATATCTACAGAGCCATCTGGATGAACATGGAAATATCTACACAGCTATCTGTATGAACAAGGAAATATATACACCGTTATCTGTGTAAACATGCATACATCTTCACCGCTATCTGTATAAACATGGAAATATCTACACCGCTATCTGTATGAACATGGAAATATCTACACCGCTATCTGCATGAAAATGGAAATACCTACACAGCTATCTGCATATACATGGAAATATCTACAAAGCTATCTCTTTACACATGGAAATAACAACACCGCTATCTCTATAAACATGGAAATATCTACACCGCCATCTGTATGAACATGGAAATAACTGCACCGCCATCTGTATGAACATATAAATATCTACACCGCCATCTGTATTAAGATGGAGATATCTACACCGCTATCTGTGTAAACCTGGAAATATCTACACCGTTATCTGTATAAACATGGAAATATCTACACCGCTATCTGTATAAACATGGAAATTTCTACACCGCTACCTGTATGAACATGGAAATATCAGCACTGCTATCTGTATGAACATGGAAATATCTACACCGCTATCTGTACGAATATGGAAATATCTACACTGCTATCAGTATTAACATGGATAGAGCTACACCGCTATCTGTATGAACATGGAAATATCTACACAGCCATCTGGATGAACATGGAAATATCTACACCGCTATCTGTATGAACATGGAAATATCTACACCGCTATCTGTTTTAACATGGAAATATCTACACCGCTATCTGCATGAAAATGGAAATATCTGCACTGCTATCTGCATATACATGGAAATATCTACACAGCTATCTCTTTACACATGGAAATATCTACACCGCTATCTGTATGAACATGGAAATATCTGCACCGCCATCTGTATGAACATATAAATATCTACACCGCCATCTGTATTAAGATGGAGATATCTACACCGCTATCTGTATAAACATGGAAATATCTACACCGCTATCTGTATAAACATGGAAACATCCACTCCACTATCTGTATAAACATGGAAATATCTACACCGCTACCTGTATAAACATGGAAATATCAGCACCGCTATCTGTATGAACATGGAAATATCTACACCGCTATCTGTATGAACATGGAAATATCTACACCGCTATCTGTATGAACATGGATATATCTACACAGCCCTCTGGATTAACATGGAAATATCCACACCGCTATCTGTGTAAACATGCATACATCTTCATCGCTATCTGTATAAATATGGAAATATCTACACCGCTATCTGTATGAACATGCAAATATCTACACCGCTATCTGTTTGAATATGGAAATATATACACCGCTATCTGCATGAAAATGGAAATATCTACACAGCTATCTGCATATAGATGGAAATATCTACACAGCTATCTCTTTACACATGCAAATAACTACACTGCTATCTGTATGAACATGGAAATATCTACACCGCCATCTGTATGAACATAGAAATATCTGCACCGCCATCTGTATGAACATATAAATATCTACACCGCCATCTGAATTAAGATGGAGATATCTACAGCGCTATCTGAATAAACATGGAAATATCTACACCGCTATCTGTATAAACATGGAAATATCTACACCGCTATCTGTATAAACATGGAAATATCTACACCGCTACCTTTATAAACATGGAAATATCAGCACAGCTATCTGTATGAACATGGAAATATCTACACCGCTATCTGTATGAACAAGGAAATATATACACCGATATCTGTATGAACATGGAAATATCTACAAAGCTATCTGAATGAACTTGGAAATATCTACACTGCTATCTGTTTCAACATGTAAATATCTACACCGCTATCTGCATGAAAATGGAAATATCTACAAAGCTATCTGCATATTCATGGAAATATCTACACAGCTATCTCTTTACACATGGAAATAACTACACCGCTATATCTATAAACATGGAAATATCTACACCGCCATCTGTATGAACATGGAAATATCTGCACCGCCATCTGTATGAACATATAAATATCTACAACGCCATCTGTATTAAGAAGGAAATATCTAAACCGCTATCTGTATAAACATGGAAATATCTACACCGCTGCCTGAATAAACACGGAAATATCAGCACCGCTCTCTGTATTAAAATGGAAAATTCTACACCGATATCTGTATGAACATGGAAATATCTACACTGCTATCTGTATGAACATGGAAATAGCTACACCGTTATCTGTATGAACATGGAAATAGCTACACAGCTATCTGTATGAACATGGAAATATCTACACCGCTATCTGTATGAACATGGAAATAGCTACAACGTTATCTGTATCAACCTGGAAATAGCTACACCGCTATCTGTATGAACATGGAAGTATCTACACCGCTATCTGTATGAACATGGATATATCTACTCAGCCATCTGGATGAACATGCAAATATCTACACCGCTATCTGTATGAACATGGAAATATCTACACCGCTATCTGTGTGAACATGGATATATCTACACAGCCATCTGGATGAACATGGAAATATCTACACCGCTATCTGTGTAAACATGCATAGAACTTCACCGCTATCTGTATAAACATGGAAATATCTACACCGCTATCTGTATGAACATGGAAATATCTACACCGCTATCTGTATGAACTTGGAAATATCTACACCGCTCTCTGTTCGAACGTGGAAATATATACACCGCTATCTGCATGAAAATGGAAATATCTACACAGCTATCTGCATATACATGGAAATATCTACACAACTATCTCTTTACACATGGAAATAACTACACCGCTATCTGTATGAACATGGAAATATCTACACCGCCATCTGTATGAACATGGAAATATCTGCACCGCCATCTGTATGAACATATAAATATCTACACCGCCATCTGCATTAAGATGGAGATATCTACACCGCTATCTGTATAAACATGGAAATATCTACACCACTATCTGTATAAACATGGAAATATCTACACCGCTATCTGTATAAACATGGAAATTTCTACACCGCTACCTGTATAAACATGGAAATATCAGCACTGCTATCTGTATGAACATGGATATATCTACACAGCCATCTGGATGAACATGGAAATATCTACACCGCTATCTTTATGAACATGGATATATCTACACAGCCATCTGGATGAACATGGAAATATCTACACCGATATCTGTATGAACATGGAAATAACTACACCGCTATCTGTGTAAACATGCATACATCTTCACCGCTATCTGTATAAACATGGAAATATCTACACCGCTATCTGTATGAACATGGAAATAGCTACACCGCTATCTGTATTAACATGGAAATATCTGCAAAGCTATCTGTTTGAACATGGAAATATCTACAATGCTATCTGCATGAAAATGGAAATATCTGCACTGCTATCTGCATATACATGGAAATATCTACACAGCTATCTCTTTACACATGGAAATAACTACACCGCTATCTGTATGAACATGGAAATATCTACACCGCCATCTGTATGAACATGGAAATATCTGCACCGCCATCTGTATGACCATATAAATATCTACACCGCCATCTGTATTAAGATGGAGATAACTACACCGCTATCTGTATAAACATGGAAATATCTACACCGCTATCTGTATAAACATGGAAATATCCACACCACTATCTGTATAAATGTGGAAATATCTCCAGCGCTACCTGTATAAACATGGAAATATCAGCACCGCTATCTGTATGAACATGGAAATATCTACACCGCTATCTGTATGAACATGGATATATCTACACAGCCGTCTAGATTAACATGGAAATATCCACACCGCTATCTGTGTAAACATGCATACATCTTCACCGCTATCTGTATAAACATGGAAATATCTACACCGCTATCTGTATGAACATGGAAATATCTACACCGCTATCTGTTTGAAGATGGACATATATACACCGCTATCTGCATGAAAATGGAAATATCTACACAGCTATCTGCATATAGATGGAAATATCTACACAGCTATCTCTTTACACATGGAAATAACTACACCGCTATCTGTATGAACATGGAAATATCTACACCGCCATCTGTATGAACATGGAAATATCTGCACCGCCATATGTATGAACATATAAATATCTACACCGCCATCTGTATTAAGATGGAGATATCTACACCGCTATCTGAATAAACATGGAAATATCTACACCACTATCTGTATAAACATGGAAATATCTGCACCGCTATCTGTATAAACATGGAAATATCTACACCGCTACCTGTATAAACATGGAAATATCAGCACCGCTATCTGTATGAACATGGAAATATCTACACCACTATCTGTATGAACAAGGAAATATGTACACCGCTATCTGAATGAACATGGAAATATCTACAAAGCTATCTGAATGAACATGGAAATATCTACACCGCTATCTGTTTGAACATGTAAATATCTACACCGCTCTCTGCATGAAAATGGAAATATCTACAAAGCTATCTGCATATTCATGGAAATATCTACACAGCTATCTCTTTATGCATGGAAATAACTACACCGCTATATCTAAAAACATGGAAATATCTACACCGCCATCTGTATGAACATGGAAATATCTGCACCGCCATCTGTATGAACATATAAATATCTACACCGCCAGCTGTATTAAGAAGGAAATATCTAAACCGCCATCTGTATAAACATGGAAATATCAACACCGCTGCCTGTATAAACACGGAAATATCAGCACCGCTCTCTGTATGAAAATGGAAATATCTACACCGCTATCTGTATGAACATGGAAATATCTACACTGCTATCTCTTTGAACATGGAAATAGCTACACCGTTATCTGTATGAACATGGAAATAGCTACACCGCTATCTGTATGAACATGGAAATATCTACACCGCTATCTGTATGAACATGGAAATAGCTACACCGTTATCTGTATCAACATGGAAATTGCTACACCGCTATCTGTATGAACATGGATATATCTACACAGCCATCTGGATGAACATGGAAATATCTACACCGCTATCTGTGTAAACATGCATAGATCTTCACCGCTATCTGTATAAACATGGAAATATCTACACCGCTATCTGTATGAACATGGAAATACCTATACCGCTATCTGTATGAACATGGAAATATCTACACCGCTATCTGTTTGAAGATGGAAATACATACACCGCTATCTGCATGAAAATGGAAATATCTACACAGCTATCTGCATATACATGGAAATATCTACACAGCTATATCTTTACACATGGAAATAACTACACCACTATCTGTATGAACATGGAAATATCTACACCGCCATCTGTATGAACATGGAAATATCTGCACCGCCATCTGTATGAACATATAAATATCTACACCGCCATCTGTATTAAGATGCAGATATCTACACCACTATCTGTATAAACATGGAAATATCTACAAAGCTATCTGTATAAACATGGAAATATCTACACCGCTATCTGTATAAACATGGAAATTTCTACAGCGCTACCTGTATAAACATGGAAATATCAGCACTGCTATCTGTATGAACATGGAAATATCTACACCGCTATCTGTACGAACATGGAAATATCTACACCGCTATCTGTATTTACATGGAAATAGCTACACCGCTATCTGTATGAACATGGAAATATCTACACCACTATCTGTAGGAACATGGAAATATCTACACCGCTATCTGTATGAACATGGATATATCTACACATCCATCTGGATGAACATGGAAATATCTACACCGATATCTGTATGAACATGGAAATATCTACACCGCTCTCTGTGTAAACATGCATACATCTTCACCGCTATCTGTATAATCATGGAAATATCTACACCGCTATCTGTATGAACATGGAAATAGCTACACCGCTATCTGTATGAACATGGAAATATCTGCACCGCTATCTGTATGAACATGGAAATATCTACACTGCTATCTGTTTGAACATGGAAATATCTACACCGCTATCTGCATGAAAATGGAAATATCTGCACTGCTATCTGCATATACATGGAAATATCTACACAGCTATCTCTTTACACTTGGAAATAACTACACCGCTATCTGTATGAACATGGAAATATCTACACAGCCATCTGTATGAACATGGAAATATCTGAACCGCCATCTGTATGAACGTATAAATATCTACACCGCCAACTGTATTAAGATGGAGATATCTACACCGCTATCTGTATAAACATGGAAATATCTACACCGCTATCTGTATAAACATGGAAATCTCCACACCACTATCTGTATAAACATGGAAATATCTACAACGCTACCTGTATAAACATGGAAATATCAGCACCGCTATCTCTATGAACATGGAAATATCTACACCGCTATCTGTATGAACATGGAAATATCTATACCGCTATCTGTATGAACATGGATATATCTACACAGCCCTCTGGATTAACATGGAAATATCCACACCGCTATCTGTGCAAACATGCATACTTCTTCACTGTTATCTGTATAAACATGGAAATATCTACACCGCTATCTGTATGAACATGGATATATCTACACCGCTATCTGTTTGAAGATGGAAATATATACACCGCTATCTGCATGAAAATGGAAATATCTACACAGCTATCTGCATATAGTTGGAAATATCTACACAGCTATCTCTTTACACATGGAAATAACTACACCGCTATCTGTGTGAAAATGGAAATATCTACACCGCCATCTGTATGAACATGGAAATATCTACACCACTATCTGTATGAACATGGATATACCTACTCAGCCATCTGGATGAGCATGGAAATATCTACACCGCTATCTGCATGAACATGGAAATATCTACACCGCTATCTGTATGAACATGGAAATATCTATACCGCTATCTGTATGAACATGGATATATCTACACAGCCCTCTGGATGAACATGGAAATATCCACACTGCTATCTGTGCAAACATGCATACTTCTTCACTGTTATCTGTATAAACATGGAAATATCTACACCGCTATCTGTATGAACATGGAAATATCTACACCGCTATCTGTTTGAACATGGAAATATCTACACCGCTATCTGTGTGAACATGCATACATGTTCACCGCAATCTGTATAAACATGGAAATATCTACACAGCTATCTGTATGAACATGGATATATCTACACAGCCATCTGGATGAACATGGAATTATCTACACCGCTATCTGTATGAAAATGGAAATATCTACACCGCTATCTGTATGAACATGGATATATCTACACAGCCATCTGGATGAACATTGAAATATCTACACCGCTATCTATGTAAACATACACAGATCTTCACCGCTATCTGTATAAACATGGAAATATCTACACCGCTATCTGTATGAACATGGAAATACCTACACCGCTATCTGTATGAACATGGAAATATCTACACCGCTATCTGTTTGAACAAGGAAATATCTACACCGCTATCTGCATGAAAATGGAAATATCTACACTGCTATCTGTATTAAGATGGAGATATCTACACTGCTATCTGTATAAACATGGAAATATCTACACCGCCATCTGTATGAACATATGAATATCTACACCGCTCTCTGTATTAAGAAGGAAATATCTAAACCGCTATCTGTATAAACATGGAAATATCAGCACCGCTATCTGTATGAACATGGAAATATCTACACCGCTATCTGTATGAACATGGAAATATCTACACCTCTATCTGTATGAACATGGAAATAGCTACACCGCTATCTGTTTGAACATGGATATATGTACACAGCCATCTGGATGAAGATGGAAATATCTACACCGCTATCTGTGTAAACATGCATACATCTTCACCGCTATCTGTATAAACATGGAAATATCTACACCGCTATCTGTATGAACATGGAAATATCTACACCGCTATCTGTTTGAACATGGAAATATCTACACAGCTATGTGCAAGAAAATGGAAATATCTACACTGCTATCTGCATATACATATAAATATCTACACAGCTATCTCTTTACACATGGAAATAACTACACCGCTATCTGTATGAACATGGAAATATCTACACCGCTATCTGTATAAACATGGAAATATCTACATCGCTATCTGTATGAACATGGAAATATCTACACCGCTATCTGTATAAAAATGGAAATATCTACACCGCTACCTGTATGAACATGGAAATATCTACACCGCTACCTGTATGAACATGGAAATATCAGCACCGCTATTTGTATGAACATGGAAATATCTACACCGCTATCTGTTTGAACATGGAAATATCTACACCGCTATCTGTATGAACTTGGAAATATCTACACCGCTATCTGTTTGAACATGGAAATATCTACACCGCTATCTGTATGAACTTGGAAATATCTACACCGCTATCTGTTTGAACATGGAAGTATCTACACCGCTGTCTGCATGAAAATGGAAATATCTACACAGCTATCTGCATACACATGGAAATATCTACACAGCTATCTCTTAACACAAGGAAATAAGTACACCGCTATATCTATAAACATGGAAATGTCTACACCGCCATCTGTATGAACATGGAAATATCTGCACCACCATCTGTATGGACATATAAATATGTACACCGCCATATGTATTAAGAAGGAAATATCTAAACCGCTATCTGTATGAACATTGCAATATCTACACCGCTATCTCTATGAACATGGAAATATCTACACCGCTATCTGTGTAAACATGCATACATCTTCACCGCTATCTGTATAAACATGGAAATATCTACAAGGCTATCTGTATGAACATGGAAATATCTACACCGCTACCTGTACGAACATGGAAATATCTAAACTGCTATCTGCATGAAAATAGAAATATCTACACAGCTATCTGCATATACATGGAAATATCTACAAAGCTATCTCTTTACACATGGAAATAACTACACCGCTATCTCTATAAACACGGAAATATCTACACCGCCATCTGTATGAACATTGAAATATCTGCACCGCCATCTGTATGAACATATAAATATCTACACCGCCATCTGTATTAAATGGAGATATCTACATCGCGATCTGTATAAACATGGAAATACCAACACCGCTATCTGTATAAACATGGAAATATCTACACCGCTACCTGTATAAACATGGAAATATCAGCACCGCTATCTGTATGAACATGGAAATATCTACTCCGCTATCTCTATGAACATGGAAATATCTAAACCGCTATCTGTATGAACATGGACATAGCTACACCGCTATCTGTATGAACATGGAAATATCTACACCACTATCTGTATGAACATGGATATATCTACACAGCCATCTGGATGAACATGGAAATATCTACACCGCTATCTGCATGAACTTGGAAATATCTACACCGCTATCTGTGTGAACATGCATACATATTCACCGCAATATGTATAAACATGGAAATATCTACACCGCTATCTGTATGAACATGGATATATCTACACAGCCCTCTGGATGAACATGGAAATATCCACACCGCTATCTGTGTAAACAAGCATACATCTTCACCGCTATCTGTATAAACATGGAAATATCTACACCGCTATCTGTATGAACATGGAAATATCTGCACCACCATCTGTATGAACATATAAATATCTTCACCGCCATCTGTATTAAGATGGAGATATCTACACCGCTATCTGAATAAACATGGAAATATCTACACCGCTATTTGTATAAACATGGAAATATCTACACCGCTATCTGTATAAACATGGAAATATCTACACTGCTACCTGTATAAACATGGAAATATCAGCACCGCTATCTGTATGAACATGGAAATATCTACACCGCTATCTGTATGAATATGGAAATATCTACACCGCTATCTGTATGAACATGGAAATATCTACAAAGCTATCTGAATGAACATGGAAATATCTACACTGCTATCTGTTTGAACTTGTAAATATCTACACCACTATCTGCATGAAAATGGAAATATCTACAAAGATATCTGCATATAAATGGAAATATCTACACAGCTATCTCTTTACACATAGAAATAACTACACCGCTATATCTATAAACATGGAAAAACCAGCACCGCCATCTCTATGAACATATAAATATCTACACCGCCATCTGTATTAAGAAGGAAATATCTAAACCGCTATCTGTATAAACATGGAAATATCTACACCGCTGCCTGTATAAACATGGAAATATCAGCACCACTATCTGTATGAACATGGAAATATCTACACCGCTATCTGTATCAACATGGAAATATCTGCACCGCCATCTGTATAAACATATAAATATCTACACCGCCATCTGTATTAAGATGGAGATATCTACACCGCTATCTGTATAAACTTGGAAATATCTACACCGCTATCTGTATAAACATGGAAATACCTACACCGCTATCTGTATGAACATGGAAATATCAGCACCGCTATCTGTATGAACATGGAAATATCTACACCGCTATCTGTATGAACATGGATATATCTACACAGCCATCTGGATAAACATGGAAATATCTACACCGCTATCTGTGTCAGCATGCATACATCTTCACTGCAATCTGTATAAGCATGGAAATATCAACACCGCTATCTGTATGAACGTGGAAATATCTACAGCGCTATCTGTTTGAACATGGAAATATCTAAACCGCTATCAGCATGAAAATGGAAATATCTACACAGCTATCTGCATATACATGGAAATATCTACACATCTATCTCTTTTCACATGGAAATAACTACACCGCTATCTGTATGAAAATGGAAATGTCTGCACCGCCATCTGTATGAACACATAAATATCTACACCGCCATCTGTATTACGATGGAGATATCTACACTGCTATCTGTATAAACATGGAAACATCTACACCGCCATCTGTATGAACGTATAAATATCTACACCGCCATCTGTATTAAGAAGGAAATATCTAAACTGCTATCTGTATAAAAATGGAAATATCTACACCGCTGCCTGTATAAACATGGAAATATCAGCACCACTCTCTGTATGAACATGGAAATATCTACACCGCTATCTGTATGATCATGGATATATCTACACAGCCATCTGGATGAACATGGAAATATCTACACCGCTATCTGTATGAACATGGAAATATCTACACCGCTATCTGTGTAAACATGCATACATCTTCACCACTATCAGTATAAACATGGAAATATCTACACCGCTATCTGTATGAACATGGAAATATCTACACCGCTATCTGTATGAACATGGAAATGTCTTCACCGCCATATGTATGAAAATGGATATATCTATAGAGCCATCTGGATGAACATGGAAATATCTACACAGCTATCTGTATGAACAAGGAAATATATACACCGCTATCTGTGTAAACATGCATACATTTTCACCGCTATCTGTATAAACATGGAAATAACTACACCGCTATCTGTATGAACATGGAAATATCTACACCGCTATCTGCATGAAAATGGAAATACCTACACAGCTATCTGCATATACATGGAAATATCTACAAAGCTATCTCTTTACACATGGAAATAACTACACCGCTATCTCTATTAACATGGAAATATCTACACCGCCATCTGTATGAACATGGAAATATCTGCACCGCCATCTGTATGAACATATAAATATCTACACCGCCATCTGTATTACGATGGAGATATCTACACTGCTATCTGTATAAACATGGAAACATCTACACCGCCATCTGTATGAACATATAAATATCTACACCGCCATCTGTATTAAGAAGGAAATATCTAAACTGCTATCTGTATAAAAATGGAAATATCTACACCGCTGCCTGTATAAACATGGAAATATCAGCACCACTCTCTGTATGAACATGGAAATATCTACACCGCAATCTGTATGATCATGGATATATCTACACAGCCATCTGGATGAACATGGAAATATCTACACCGCTATCTGTATGAACATGGAAATATCTACACCGCTATCTGTGTAAACATGCATATATCTTCACCACTATCAGTATATACATGGAAATATCTACACCGCTATCTGTATGAACATGGAAATATCTACACCGCTATCTGTATGAACATGGAAATGTCTTCACCACCATGTGTATGAAAATGGATATATCTACAGAGCCATCTGGATGAACATGGAAATATCTACACAGCTATCTGTATGAACAAGGAAATATATACACCGCTATCTGTGTAAACATGCATACATTTTCACCGCTATCTGTATAAACATGGAAATATCTACACCGCTATCTGTATGAACATGGAAATATCTACACCGCTATCTGCATGAAAATGGAAATACCTACACAGCTATCTGCATATACATGGAAATATCTACAAAGCTATCTCTTTACACATGGAAATAACTACACCGCTATCTCTATTAACATGGAAATATCTACACCGCCATCTGTATGAACATGGAAATATCTGCACCGCCATCTGTATGAACATATAAATATCTACACCGCCATCTGTATTAAGATGGAGATATCTACCCCGCTATCTGTGTAAACCTGGAAATATCTACACCGTTATCTGTATAAACATGGAAATATCTACACCGCTATCTGTATAAACATGGAAATTTCTACACCGCTACCTGTATAATTATGGAAATATCAGCACTGCTATCTGTATGAACATGGAAATATCTACACCGCCATCTGTACGAATATGGAAATATCTACACCGCTATCTGTATTAACATGGAAATACCTACACCGCTATCTGTATGAACATGGAAATATCTACACCACTATCGGTATGAACATGGAAATATCTACACCGCTATCTGTATGAACATGGATATATCTACACAGCCATCTGGATGAACATGGAAATATCTACACCGATATCTGTATGAACATGGAAATATCTACGCCGCTATCTGTGTAAACATGCATACATCTTCACCGCTATCTGTATAAACATGGAAATATCTACACCGCTACCTGTATAAACATGGAAATATCAGCACCGCTATCTGAATGAACATGGAAATATCTACACCGCTATCTATATGAACATGGAAATATCTACACCACTATCTGTATGAACATGGTTATATCTACACAGCCCTCTGGATGAACATGGAAATATCCACACCGCTATCTGTGTAAACATGCATACATCTTCACCGCTATCTGTATAAATATGGAAATATCTACACCGCTATCTGTATGAACATGGAAATATGTACACCGCTATCTGTTTGAAGATGGAAATATATACACCGCTATCTGCATGAAAATGGAAATATCTACACAGCTATCTGCATATAGATGGAAATATCTACACAGCTATCTCTTTACACATGCAAATAACTACACTGCTATCTGTATGAACATGGAAATATCTACACAGCCATCTGTATGAACATAGAAATATCTGCACCGCCATCTGTTTGAACATATAAATATCTACACCGCCATCTGTATTAAGATGGATATATCTACACCGCTATCTGAA
The DNA here is from genome assembly GCF_029281585.2 of Gorilla gorilla gorilla. Classification (NCBI taxonomy): domain Eukaryota; kingdom Metazoa; phylum Chordata; class Mammalia; order Primates; family Hominidae; genus Gorilla; species Gorilla gorilla. Next base: position 1,042,430 of record NC_086017.1, read on the forward strand.
TAAACATGGAAATATCTACACCGCTATCTGTATAAAAATGGAAATATCTACACCGTTATCTGTATAAACATGGAAATATCTATACCGCTATCTGTATAAACATGGAAATATCAGCACCGCTATCTGTATGAACATGGAAATATCTACACCGCTATCTGTATGAACAAGGAAATATATACACCGCTATCTGTATGAACATGGAAATATCTACAAAGCTATCTGAATGAACATGGAAATATCTACAATGCTATCTGTTTCAACATGTAAATATCTACACCGCTATCTGCATGAAAATGGAAATATCTACAAAGCTATCTGCATATTCATGGAAATATGTACACAGCTATCTCTTTACACATGGAAATAACTACACCGCTATATCTATAAACATGGAAATATCTACACCGCCATCTGTATGAACATGGAAATATCTGCACCGCCATCTGTATGAACATATAAATATCTACAACGCCATCTGTATTAAGAAGGAAATATCTAAACCACTATCTGTATAAACGTGGAAATATCTACACCGCTGCCTGAGTAAACATGGAAATATGAGCACCGCTCTCTGTATGAAAATGGAAATATCTACACCGCTATCTCTATGAACATGGAAATATCTACACTGCTATCTGTATGAACATGGAAATAGCTACAACGTTATCTGTATGAACATGGAAATAGCTACACAGCTATTTGTATGAACATGGAAATATCTACACTGCTATCTGTATGAACATGGAAATAGCTACACCGTTATCTGAATCAACATGGAAATATCTACACCGCTATCTGTATGAACATGGAAATATCTACACCGCTATCTGTGTGAACATGGATATAACTACACAGCCATCTGGATGAACATGGAAATATCTACACCGCTATCTGTGTAAACATGCATAGAACTTCACCGCTATCTGTATGAACATGGAAATATCTACACCGCTATCTGTTTGAACATGGAAATATATACACCGCTATCTGCATGAAAATGGTAATATCTACACAGCTATCTGCATATACATGGAAATATCTACACAGCTATCTCTTTACACATGGAAATAACTACACCGCTATCTGTATGAACATGGAAATATCTACACCGCTATCTTTATGAACATGGAAATATCTACACCGCTATCTCTTTGAACATGGACATATCTACACCGCTATCTGCATGAAAATGGAAATATCTACACTGCTATCTGCATATACATTTAAATATCTACACAGCTATCTCTTTACACATGGAAATAACTACACCGCTATCTGTATGAACATGGAAATATCTACACCGCCATCTGTATGTACATGGAAATATCTGCACCGCCATCTGTATGAACATATAAATATCTACACCGCCATCTGTATTAAGATGGAGATATCTACACCGCTATCTGCATAAACATGGAAATAACTACACCGCCATCTGTACGAACATACAAATATCTACACCGCCATCTGTATTAAGAAGGAAATATTTAAACCGCTATCTGAATAAACATGGAAATATCTACACCGCTGCCTGTGTAAACATGGAAATATCAGCACCGCTATCTGTATGAACATGGAAATATCTACACCGCTATGTGTATAAACATGGAAATATCTACACCGCTCTCTGTAAAAACATGGAAATATCTACACTGCTACCTGTATAAACATGGAAATATCTGCACCACTATCTGTGAACATGGAATTATCTACAAAGCTCTGTGAATGAACATGGAAATATCTACACCGCTATCTGTTTGAAGATGGAAATATCTACACCGCTATCTGTATGTCCATGGAAATATCTACATCGCTATCTGTGAACATGGAATTATCTACAAAGCTCTGTGAATGAACATGGAAATATCTACACCGCTATCTGTTTGAACATGGAAATATCTACACCGCTATCTGCATGAAAATGGAAATATCTACAAAGCTATCTGCATATACACGGAAATATCTACACAGCTAACTCTTTACACATGGAAATAACTACACCGCTATATCTATAAACATGGAAACATCTACACCGCCATCTGAATGAACATGGAAATATCTGCACCGCCATCTGTATGAACATATAAATATCTACACCACCATGTGTATTAAGAAGGAAATATCTAAACCGCTATCTGTGTGAACATGGAAATATCTACACCGCTATCTGTATGAACATGGAAATATCTACACCGCTATCTGCATGAAAATGGAAAAATCTACACAGCGATCTGCATATACATGGAAATATCTACGAATCTATCTCTTTACACGTGGAAATAACTACAGCGCTATCTCTTTAAACATGGAAATAGCTACACCGCCATCTGTATGAACATGGAAATATCTGCACCGCCATCTGTATTAAGATGGAGATATCTACACCGGTATCTGTATAAGCTTGGAAATATCTACACCGCTATCTGTGTAAACATGGAAATATCAGCACAGCTATCTGTATGAACATGGAAATATCCACACCGCTATCTCTATGAACATGGAAATTTCTACACCGCTATCTGTATGAACATGGAAATAGCTACACTGCTATCTGTATGAACATGGAAATATCTTCAACACTACCTGTATGAACATGGAAATATCTACACTGCTATCTGTTTGAACATGGATATATCTACAAAGCCATCTGGATGAACACGGAAATAACTACACCGATATTTGTATGAACATGGAAATATCTACACCGCTATCTCTGTAAATATGCATACATCTTCACCGCAATCTGTATAAACATGGAAATATCTACACCGCTATCTGTATGAACATGGAAATATCTACACCGCTATCTGTATGAACATGGAAATATATACACAGCCCTCTGGATGAACATGGAAATATCCACACCGCTACCTGTGTAAACATGCATACATCTTCACCGCTAGCTGTATAAACATGGAAATATCTACACCGCTATCTGTATGAACATGGAAATATCTACACCGCTATCTCTTTATATGAACATGGAAAGAGCTGCACCGACATCTGTATGAACATGGATATATCTACACAGCCATCTGGATGAACATGGAAATATCTACACCGCTATCTCTATGAACATGGAAATAGCTACACCGCTATCTGTATAAACATGGAAATATCTACACCACTATCTGTATGAACATAGAAATATCTACACCGCTATCTGTATGAACATGGAAATATCTTCTCCGCCATCTGTATGAACATGGATATATCTACACAGCCATCTGGATGAACATGGAAATATCTACACCGCTATCTGTATGAACATGGAAATAGCTACACCGCTATCTGTATGAACATGGAAATATCTACAAAGCTATCTGTATGAACATGGAAATATCTACACCGCTATCTGTTTGAACATTGAAATATCTACACCGCTATCTGCATGAAAATGGAAATATCTACACAGCGATCTGCACATACATGGAAATACCTACAAAGCTATCTCTTTACACATGGAAATAACTACAGCACTATCTGTATAAACTTGAAAATAGCTACACCGCCATCTGTATGAACATGGAAATATATGCACCGCCATCTGTATGAACACATAAATATCTACACCGCCATCTATATTAAGATGGAGATATCAACACCGCTATCTGTATAAACTTGGAAATATCTACCCCGCTATTTGTATAAACATGGAAATATCTTCACCGCAATCTGTATAAACCTGGAAATATCTACAACGCTACCTGTAAACATGGAAATTTCAGCACCGCTATATGGATGAACATGGAAATATCTACACCGCTATATCTATGAAAATGGAAATTTCTACACCGCTATCTGTATGAACATGGAAATAGCTACACTGCAATCTGTATGAACATGGAAATATCTACACCACTACCTGTATGAACATGGAAATATCTACACCGCTATCTGTTTGAACATGGATATACCTACACAGCCATCTGGTTGAACACGGAAATAACTACACCGCTATCTGTATGAACATGGAAATATCTACACCGCTATCTGTGTAAATATGCATACATCTTCACCGCAATCTGTATAAACATGGAAATATCTAAACCGCTATCTGTATGAACATGGAAATATCAACACAGTTATCCCTTTACACATGGAAATAATTACACCGCTATCTATATGAACATGGAAATATCTACACCGCCATCTGTATGAACAAGGAAATAGCTGCACCAACATCTGTATGCACATATACATATCTACACGGCCATCTGTATTAAGATGGAGATATCTACACCGCTATCTGTATGAACATGGAAATATCTACACCACTATCTGTTTGAACATGGAAATATCTACACCGCTATCTGCATGAAAATGGAAATATCTACAAAGCCATCTGCATATACATGGAAATATCTACAAAGCTATCTCTTTACACATGGAAATAACTACAGCGCTATCTCTATAAACATGGAAATAGCTACACCGCCATCTGAATGAACATGGAAATAACTGCACCGCCATCTGTATGAACATATAAATATCTACACCGCCATCTATATTAAAATGGAGATATCTACACCTCTATCTGAATGTACCTGGAGATATCTACACCGCAATCTGTATGAACATGGAAATATCTACACCGCTATCTGTATGAACATGGAAATACCTTCACCGCCATCTGTATGAACATGGATATGTCTACACAGCCATCTGGATGAACATGGAAATATCTACACCGCTATCTGTATGAACATGGAAATATCTCCACCGCTATCTGTATGAACATGGAAATATCTACACCACTATCTGTATGAACATGGAAATATCTACACCGCTATCTGTATGAACATGGAAATATCTTCACCGCCATCTGTATGAACAAGGAAATATCTACACAGCAATCTGGATGAACATGGAAATAACTACACCGCTATCTGTATGAACATGGAAATATCTACAACGCTATCTCTGTAAACATGGAAATATCTACACCGCTATCTGTATGAACATGGAAATATCTACACCGCTATCTGTATGAACATGGAAATATCTTCACCGCCATCTCTATGAACATGGATATATCTACAGAGCCATCTGGATGAACACGGAAATATCCACAAAGCTATCTGTATGAACATGGAAATACATACACCGCTATCTGTGTAAACATGCATACATCTTCACCGCTATCTGTATAAACATGGAAATATCTACACCGCTATCTGTATGAACATGGAAATATCTACACCGCTATCTGTTTGAACATGGAAATATCTACTCCGCTATCTGCATGAAAATGGATATATCTACACAGCTATCCGCATATACATGGAAATCTCTACAAAGCTATCTCTTTACACATGTAAATAACTACACCACTATCTCTATAAACATGGAAATATCTACACCGCCATCTGTGTGAACATGGAAATATCTGCACCGCCATCTGTGTGAACATATAAATATCTACACTGCCATCTGTGTTAAGATGGAGATATCTACACCGCTATCTGCATAAACCTGGAAATATCTACACCGATATCTGTATAAACATGGAAATATCTACACTGCTACCTGTATAAACATGGAAATATCAGCACCGCTATCTGTTTGAACACGGAAATATCTACACCGCTATCTATACGAACATGGAAATATCTACACCGCTATCTGTATGAACATGGAAATACCTACACCGCTATCTGTATGAACATGAAAATATCTACACCGCTATCTGTTTGAACATGGAAATATCTACACCGCTATCTGCATGAGAATGGAAATACCTACACTGCTATCTGCATATACATGGAAATATCTACACAGCTATCTCTTTACACATGGAAATAACTACACCGCTCTCTCTATGAATATGGAAATATCTACACCGCCATCTGTATGAACATGGAAATATCTACACCGCCAACCTTATGAACATATAAATATCTACACAGCCATCTGTATTAACATGGAGATATCTACACCGCTATCTGTATAAACATGGAAATATCTACACCTCTATCTGTATAAACATGGAAATATCTACACCACTATCTGTATAAACATGGAAATATCTACACCGCTACCTGTATAAACATGGAAATATTAGCACCGCTATCTGTATGAACATGGAAATATCTACACCGCTATCTGTATGAACATGGAAATAACTACATTGCTATCTGTATGAACATGGAAATATCTACACCGCAATCTGTATGAACATGGAAATATCTACACCGCTATCTGAATGAACATGGATATATCTACACAGCCCTCTGGATGAACTTGGAAATATCCACACCTCTATCTGTGTAAACATGCATACATCTTCACCGCTATCTGTATAAACATGGAAATATCTACACCACTATCTGTATGAACATGGAAATATCTACACCGCTATCTGTTTGAAGATGGAAATATACACACCGCTATCTGCATGAAAATGGAAATATCTACACAGCTATCTGCATACGCATGGAAATATCTACACAGCTATCTCTTTACACGTGGAAATAACTACACCGCTATCTGTATGAAGATGGAAATATCTACACCGCCATCAGTATGAACATGGAAATATCTGCACCGCCATCTGTATTAAGATGGAGATATCTACACCGCTATGTGAATAAACATGGAAATATCAACACCGCTATCTGTATAAACATGGAAATATCTACACCGCTATCTGTATAAACATGGAAAAATCTACCCCGCTACCTGTATAAACATGGAAATATCAGCACCACCATCTGTATGAACATGGAAATATCTACACCGCTATCTGTATGAACATGGAAATATCTACAAAGCTATCTGAATGAACATGGAAATATCTACACCGCTATCTGAACATGTAAATATCTACACCGCTATCTGCATGAAAATGTAAATATCTACAAAGCTATCTGCATATACATGGAAATATCTACACAGCTATCTCTTTACACATGAAATAACTACGCCGCTATACCTATAAACATGGAAATATCTACACCACCAACTGTATGAACATGGAAATATCTGCACCGCCATTTGTATGAACATATAAATATCTACACCGCCATCTGTATTACAAAGGAAATATCTAAACCGCTATCTTTATAAACATGGAAATATCTACACCGCTGCCTGTATAAACATGGAAATATCAGCACCGCTATCTGTATGAACATGGAAATATCTCCACCGCTATCTGTATGAACATGGAAATATCTACACCGCTATCTATGAACATGGATATGGCTACACCGTTATCTGTATGAACATGGGAATAGCTACACCGCTATCTGTATGAACATGGAAATATCTACACCGCTATCTGTATGAACATGGATATATCTACACAGCCATCTGGATGAATATGGAAATATCTACAACGCTATCTGTATAAACATGGAAATATCTACACTGCTATCTGTATGAACATGGATATATCTACACAGCCATCTGGATGAACATGGAAATATCTACACCGCTATCTGTGTAAACATGCATACATCTTCACCGCTATCTGTATAAACATGGAAATATCTACACCGCTATCTGTATGAACATGGAAATATCTACACCACTATCTGCATGAAATTGGAAATATCTACACTGCTATCTGCATATACATTTAAAATGTCTACACAGCTATCTCTTTAAACATGGAAATAACTACACCGCTATCTGTATGAACATGGAAATACCTACACCGCCATCTGTATGAACATGGAAATATCTGCACCGCCATCTGTATGAACATATAAATACCTACACCGCTATATGTATTAAGATGGAGATATCTACTCTGCTATCTGTATAAACATGGAAATATCTACACCGCCATCTGTATGAACCTATAAATATCTACACCATCATCTGTATTAAGAAGGAAATATCTAAACCGCTATGTGTATAAACATGGAAATATCTACACCGCTGCCTGTATAAACATGGAAATATCAGCACCGCTATCTGTATGAACATGGAAATATCTACACCGCTATCTGTATGAACATGGAAATATCTACACCGCTATCTGTATGAACATGGAAATAGCTACACCGCTATCTGTATGAACATGGAAATATCTACACCGCTATCTGTATGAACATGGAAATATCTACACCGCCATCTGTATGAACATGGAAATATCTGCACCGCCATCTGTATGAACATATAAATATCTACACCGCCATCTGTATTAAGATGGAGATATCTACACCGCTATCTGTATAAACATGGAAATATCTACACCTCTATCTGTATAAACATGGAAACATCTACACCGCTATCTGTATAAACATGGAAATATCTACACCGCTACCTGTACAAACATGGAAATAAGACCGCTATCTGTATGAACATAGAAATGTCTACACCGCTATCTGTATGAACATGGAAATATCTACACCGCTATCTGTATGAACATGGAAATATCTACACCGCTATCTTTATGAACATGGAAATATCTACAAGGCTATCTGAATGAACATGGAAATATCTACACCGCTATCTGTTTGAACATGTAAATATCTACACCGCTATCTACATGAAAATGGAAATATCTAAAAAGCTATCTGCATATACATGGAAATATCTACACAGCTATCTCTTTACACATGGAAATAACTACACCGCTATATCTATAAACATGGAAATATCTACCCCGCCATCTGTATGAACATGGAAATATCTGCACCGCCATCTGTATGAACATATAAATATCTACACCGCCATCTGTATTAAGAAGGAAATATCTAAACCGCTATCTATATAAACATGGAAATATCTACACCGCTGCCTGTATAAACATGGAAATATCAGCACCGCTATCTGTATGAACATGGAAATATCTACACCGCTATCTGTATGAACATGGAAATATCTACACTGCTATCTGCATAAACATTTAAATATCTACACAGCTATCTCTTTAAACATGGAAATAACTACACCGCTATCTGTATGAACATGGAAATACCTACACCGCCATGTGTATGAACATGGAAATATCTTCACCGCTGCCTGTATAAACATGGAAATATCAGCACCGCCATCTGTATGAACATATAAATATCTACACCATCATCTGTATTAAGAAGGAAATATATAAACCGCTATGTGTATAAACATGGAAATATCTACACCGCTGCCTGTATAAACATGGAAATATCAGCACCGCTATCTGTTTGAACATGGAAATATCTACACCGCTATCTGTATGAAGATGGAAATATCTACACCGCTATCTGTATGAACATGGAAATAGCTACACCGCTATCTGTATGAACATGGATATATCTACACAGCCATCTGGATGAACATGCAAATATCTACACCGCTATCTGTGTAAACATGCATACATCTTCACCGCTATCTGTATAAACATGGAAATATGTACACTGCTATCAGTATGAACATGGAAATATGTACACCGCTATCTGTATGAACATGGAAATATCTACACCGCTATCTGTTTGAACATGGAAATATCTACACCGCTATCTGTATGAACATGGAAATATCTACACTGCTATCTGTTTGAACATGGAAATATCTACACCGCTATCTGCGTGAAAATGGAAATATCTACACTGCTATCTGCATATACATGGAAATATCTACACAGCTATCTCTTTACACATGGAAATAACTACAACGCTCTCTGTATGAACATGGAAATATCTAAACCGCCATCAGTTTGAACATGGAAATATCTGCACCGCCATCTGTATGAACATATAAATATCTACACCGCCATCTGTATTAAGATGGAGATATCTACACCGCTATCTGTATAAACATGGAAATATCTATACCTCTATCTGTATAAACATGGAAACATCTACACCGCTATCTGTATAAACATGGAAATATCTACACCGCTACCTGTACAAACATGGAAATAGCACCGCTATCTGTATGAACATGGAAATATCTACACCGCTATCTGTATGAACATGGAAATATCTACACCGCTATCTGTATGAACATGGAAATATCTACACCGCTATCTTTATGAACATGGAAATATCTACAAAGCTATCTGAATGAACATGGAAATATCTGCACCGCTATCTGTTTGAACATGGAAATATCTACACCGCTATCTACATGAAAATGGAAATATCTACAAAGCTATCTGCATATACATGGAAATATCTACACAGATATCTCTTTACACATGGAAATAACTACACCGCTATATCTATAAACATGGAAATATCTTCACCGCCATCTGTATGACCATGGAAATATCTGCACCGCCATCTGTATGAACATATAAATATCTACACCGCCATCTGTATTAAGAAGGAAATATCTAAACCGCTATATATATAAACATGGAAATATCTACACCGCTGCCTGTATAAACATGGAAATATCAGCACCGCTATCTGTATGAACATGGAAATATCTACACAGCTATCTGTACGAACATGGAAATATCTACACCGATATCTGTATGAACATGGAAATAGCTACACCGTTATCTGTATGAACATGGAAATAGCTACACCGCTATCAGTATGAACATGGAAATATCTACACCGCTATCTGTATGAACATGGATATATCTACACAGCCATCTGGATGAACATGGAAAAAGCTACACCGCTATCTGTGTAAACATGCATACATCGTCACCGCTATCTGTATAAAGATGGAAATATGTACACCGCTATCTATATGAACATGGAAATATCTACACCACTATCTGCAAGAAATTGGAAATATCTACACTGCTATCTGCATATACATTTAAATATCTACACAGCTATCTTTTTACACATGGAAATAACTACACCGCTATCTGTATGAACATGGAAATACCTACACCGCCATCTGTATGAACATGGAAATATTTGCACCGCCATCCGTATGAACATATAAATATCTACACCGCCATCTGTATTAAGATGGAGATATCTACACTGCTATCTGTATAAACATGGAAATATTTACACCGCCATCTGTATGAACATTTAAATATCTACACCACCATCTGTATTAAGAAGGAAATATCTAAACCGCTATCTGTACAAACTTGGAAATATCTATACCGCTGCCTGTATAAACACGGAAATATCAGCACCGCTATCTGTATGAACATGGAAATATCTACACTGCTATCTGTATGAACATGGAAATATCTACACCGCTATCTGTTTGAACATGGAAATATCTACACCGCTATCTGTATGAACATGGAAATATCTACACCGCTATCTGTTTGAACATGGAAATATCTACACCGCTATCTGCGTGAAAATGGAAATATCTGCACTGCTATGTGCATATACATGGAAATATCTACACAGCTATCTCTTTACACATGGAAATAACTACACCGCTCTCTGTATGAACACGGAAACATCTACACCGCCATCTGTATGAACATGGAAATATCTGCACCGCCGTCTGTATGAACATATAAATATCTACACCGCCATCTGTATTAAGAAGGAGATATCTACACCGCTATCTGTATAAACATGGAAATATCTACACCGCTACCTGTATAAACATGGAAATATCTACACTGCTATCTGTACAAACATGGAAATAGCACCGCTATCTGTATGAACATGGAAATATCTACACCGCTATCTGTATGAACATGGAAATATCTACACCGCTATCTGTATGAACATGGAAATATCTACACCGCTATCTGTATGAACATGGAAATATCTACACCGCTATCTTTATGAACATGGAAATATCTACAAAGCTATCTGAATGAACATGGAAATATCTACACCGCTATCTGTTTGAACATGGAAATATCTACACCGCTATCTACATGAAAATGGAAATATCTACAAAGCTATCTGCATATACATGGAAATATCTACACAGATATCTCTTTACACATGGAAATAACTACACCGCTATATCTATAAACATGGAAATATCTTCACCGCCATCTGTATGACCATGGAAATATCTGCACCGCCATCTGTATGAACATATAAATATCTACACCGCCATCTGTATTAAGAAGGAAATATCTAAACCGCTACATATATAAACATGGAAATATCTACACCGCTGCCTGTATAAACATGGAAATATCAGCACCGCTATCTGTATGAACATGGAAATATCTACACCGCTATCTGTACGAACATGGAAATATCTACACCGATATCTGTATGAACATGGAAATAGCTACACCGTTATCTGTATGAACATGGAAATAGCTACACCGCTATCAGTATGAACATGGAAATATCTACACCGCTATCTGTATGAACATGGATATATCTACACAGCCATCTGGATGAACATGGAAAAAGCTACACCGCTATCTGTGTAAACATGCATACATCGTCACCGCTATCTGTATAAAGATGGAAATATGTACACCGCTATCTGTATGAACATGGAAATATCTACACCACTATCTGCAAGAAATTGGAAATATCTACACTGCTATCTGCATATACATTTAAATATCTACACAGCTATCTCTTTACACATGGAAATAACTACACCGCTATCTGTATGAACATGGAAATACCTACACCGCCATCTGTATGAACATGGAAATATTTGCACCGCCATCCGTATGAACATATAAATATCTACACCGCCATCTGTATTAAGATGGAGATATCTACACTGCTATCTGTATAAACATGGAAATATTTACACCGCCATCTGTATGAACATTTAAATATCTACACCACCATCTGTATTAAGAAGGAAATATCTAAAACGCTATCTGTACAAACTTGGAAATATCTACACCGCTGCCTGTATAAACACGGAAATATCAGCACCGCTATCTGTATGAACATGGAAATATCTACACTGCTATCTGTATGAACATGGAAATATCTACACCGCTATCTGTTTGAACATGGAAATATCTACACCACTATCTGTATGAACATGGAAATATCTACACCGCTATCTGTTTGAACATGGAAATATCTACACCGCTATCTGCGTGAAAATGGAAATATCTGCACTGCTATGTGCATATACATGGAAATATCTACACAGCTATCTCTTTACACATGGAAATAGCTACACCGCTCTCTGTATGAACATGGAAACATCTACACCGCCATCTGTATGAACATGGAAATATCTGCACCGCCGTCTGTATGAACATATAAATATCTACACCGCCATCTGTATTAAGAAGGAGATATCTACACCGCTATCTGTTTGAACATGTAAATATCTACACCGCTATCTGCATGAAAATGGAAATATCAGCACCGCTATCTGTATGAACATGGAAATATCTACTCCGCTATCTCTATGAACATGGAAATATCTACACCGCTATCTGTATGAACATGGAAATAGCTACACCGCTATCTGTATGAACATGGAAATATCTACACCACTATCTGTATAAACATGGAAATATCTACACCGCTATCTGTATAAACATGGAAATATCAGCACCGCTATCTGTATGAACATGGAAATATCAGCACCGCTATCTGTATGAACATGGAAATATCAGCCCCTCTATCTGTATGTACATGGAAGTATCTACACCACTATCTGTATGAACATGGAAATAGCTACACCGCTATCTGTATGAACATGGATATATCTACACAGCCATCTGGATGAACATGGAAATATCTACACCGCTATCTGTGTAAACATGCATACATCTTCACCGCTATCTGTATAAACATGGAAATATCTACACCGCTATCTGTATGAACATGGAAATATCTACACTGCTATCTGTATGAGCATGGAAATATCTACACCACTATCTGTTTGAACATGGAAATATCTACACCGCTATCTGCGTGAAAATGGAAATATCTGCACTGCTCTCTGCATATACATGGAAATATCTACACAGCTATCTCTTTACACATGGAAATAACTACACCGCTCTCTGTATGAACATGGAAACATCTACACCGCCATCTGTATGAACATGGAAATATCTGCACCGCCATCTGTATGAACATATAAATATCTACACTGCCATCTGTATTAAGATGGAGATACCTACACCGCTATCTGAATAAACATGGAAATATCTACACCTCTATCTGTATAAACATGGAAATATCTACACCGCTATCTGTATAAACATGGAAATATCTACACCGCTACCTGTATAAACATGGAAATATCAGCACCGCTTTCTTTATGAACATGGAAATATCTACAAAGCTATCTGTATGAACATGGAAATATCTACCCTGCTATCTGTATGAACATGGAAATATCTACACCGCTATCTGTAAGAACATGGAAATATCTACACCGCTATCTGTATGAACATGGATATATCTTCACAGCCCTCTGGATGAACATGGAAATATCCACACCGCTATCTGTGTAAACATGCATACATCTTCACCGCTATCTGTATAAACATGGAAATATCTACAAAGCTTTCTGTATGAACATGGAAATATCTACACCGCTATCTGTTTGAAGATGGAAATACATACACCGCTATCTGCATGAAAATGGAAATATCTACACAGCTATCTGCATACACATGGAAATATCTACACAGCTATCTCTTTACACATGGAAATAACTACACCGCTATCTGTATGAACATGGAAATATCTACACCGCCATCTGTATGAACATGGAAATATCTGCACCGCCACCTGTATGAACATATAAATATCTACACCGCCATCTGTATTAAAAAGGAAATATCTAAACCGCTATCTGTATGAACATGGATATAGCTACACCGTTATCTGTATGAACATGGGAATAGCTACACCGCTATCTGTATGAACATGGAAATATCTACACCGCTATCTGTATGAACATGGAAATATCTACACCGCTATCTGTATGAACATGGAAATATCTACAAAGCTATCTGAATGAACAAGGAAATATCTACACCGCTATCTGTTTGAACATGTAAATATCTACACCGCTATCTGCATGAAAATGGAAATATCTACAAAGCTATCTGCATATACATGGAACTATCTACACAGCTATCTCTTTACACATGGAAACAACTACACTGCTATCTCTATAAACACGGAAATATCTACACCGCCATCTGTATGAACGTGGAAATATCTGCGCCGCCATCTAAATGAACATATAAATATCTACACCGCCATCTGTATTAAGATGGAGATATCTACATCGCTATCTGTATAAACTTGGAAATATCTACACCGCTATCTGTGTAAACATGGAAATACCTACACCGCTATCTGTATAAACATGGAAATATCTACACCGCTACCTGTATAAACATGGAAATATCAGCACCGCTATCTCTATGAACATGGAAATATCTACACCGCTATCTGTATGAACATGGAAATAGCTACACCGCTATCTGTATGAACATGGAAATATCTACACCACTATCTGTATAAACATGGAAATATCTACACCGCTATCTGTATAAACATGGAAATATCAGCACCGCTATCTGTATGAACATGGAAATATCAGCCCCTCTATCTGTATGTACATGGAAGTATCTACACCGCTATCTGTATGAACATGGAAATAGCTACACCGCTATCTGTATGAACATGGATATATCTACACAGCCATCTGGATGAACATGGAAATATCTACACCGCTATCTGTGTAAACATGCATACATCTTCACCGCTATCTGTATAAACATGGAAATATCTACACCGCTATCTGTATGAACATGGAAATATCTACACTGCTATCTGTATGAGCATGGAAATATCTACACCACTATCTGTTTGAACATGGAAATATCTACACCGCTATCTGCGTGAAAATGGAAATATCTGCACTGCTCTCTGCATATACATGGAAATATCTACACAGCTATCTCTTTACACATGGAAATAACTACACCGCTCTCTGTATGAACATGGAAACATCTACACCGCCATCTGTATGAACATGGAAATATCTGCACCGCCATCTGTATGAACATATAAATATCTACACTGCCATCTGTATTAAGATGGAGATACCTACACCGCTATCTGAATAAACATGGAAATATCTACACCTCTATCTGTATAAACATGGAAATATCTACACCGCTATCTGTATAAACATGGAAATATCTACACCGCTACCTGTATAAACATGGAAATATCAGCACCGCTTTCTTTATGAACATGGAAATATCTACAAAGCTATCTGTATGAACATGGAAATATCTACCCTGCTATCTGTATGAACATGGAAATATCTACACCGCTATCTGTATGAACATGGAAATATCTACACCGCTATCTGTATGAACATGGATATATCTTCACAGCCCTCTGGATGAACATGGAAATATCCACACCGCTATCTGTGTAAACATGCATACATCTTCACCGCTATCTGTATAAACATGGAAATATCTACAAAGCTTTCTGTATGAACATGGAAATATCTACACCGCTATCTGTTTGAAGATGGAAATACATACACCGCTATCTGCATGAAAATGGAAATATCTACACAGCTATCTGCATACACATGGAAATATCTACACAGCTATCTCTTTACACATGGAAATAACTACACCGCTATCTGTATGAACATGGAAATATCTACACCGCCATCTGTATGAACATGGAAATATCTGCATCGCCACCTGTATGAACATATAAATATCTACACCGCCATCTGTATTAAAAAGGAAATATCTAAACCGGTATCTGTATGAACATGGATATAGCTACACCGTTATCTGTATGAACTTGGGAATAGCTACACCGCTATCTGTATGAACATGGAAATATCTACACCGCTATCTGTATGAACATGGAAATATCTACACCGCTATCTGTATGAACATGGAAATAGTTACACCGTTATCTGTATGAACATGGGAATAGCTACACCACTATCTTTATGAACATGGAAATATCTACACCACTATCTGTATGATCATGGATATATCTACACAACCATCTGGATGAACATGGAAATATCTACACCGCTATCTGTATGAACATGGAAATATCTACACCGCTATCTGTATGAACATGGATATATCTACACAGCCATCTGGATGAACATGGAAATATCTACACCGCTCTCTGTGTAAACATGCATAGATCTTCACCGCTATCTGAATAAACATGGAAATATCTACACCACTATCTGTATGAACATGGAAATATATACACCGCTATCTGTATGAACGTGGAAATATCTACACAGCTATCTGTTTGAACGTGTAAATCTCTACACAGCTATCTGCATGAAAATGGAAATATCTACACTGCTATCTGCATATACATTTAAACGTCTACACAACTATCTCTTTACACATGGAAATATCTACACCGCTATCTGTATGAACATGGAAATATCTACGCCGCCATGTGTATGAACTTGGAAATATCTGCACCGCCATCTGTATGAACCTATAAATATCTACACCGCCATCTGTATGAAGATGGAGATATCTACACTGCTATCTGTATAAACATGGAAATATCTACACCGCCATCTGTATGAACATATAAATATCTACACCGCCATCTGTATTAAGAAGGAAATATCTAAACCGCTATCTGTATAAACATGGAAATATCTACACCGCTGCCTGTATAAACATGGAAATATCAGCACCGATATCTGTATGAACATGGAAATATCTACACCGCTATGTGAATGAACATGGGAATATCTACACCGCTGCCTGTATAAACATGGAAATATCAGCACCGATATCTGTATGAACATGGAAATAGCTACACCGCTATCTGTATGAACATGGATATATCTACACAGCCGTCTGGATGAACATGGAAATATCTACACCGCTATCTGTGTAAATATGCATACATCTTCACCGCTATCTGTATAAACATGGAAATATCTACACCGCTATCTGTATGAACATGGAAATATCTACTCCGCTATCTGTATGGACATGGAAATATCTACACCGCAATCTGTTTGAACATGGAAATATCTACACCGCTATCTGCATGAAAATGGAAATATCTACACTACTATCTGCATATACATTTAAATGTCTACACAGTTATCTCTTTACACATGGAAATAACTACACCGCTATCTGTATGAATATGGAAATATCTACAGAGCCATCTGTATGAACATGGAAATATCTGCACCGCCATCTGTATGAACATATAAATATCTACACCACCATCTGTATTAAGATGGAGATATCTACACTGCTATCTGTATAAACATGGAAATATCTACACCGCTATCTGTATAAACATGGACATATCTACACCGCTATCTGTAAAAACATGGAAATGTCTACACCACTACCTGTATAAACATGGAAATATCAGCACCGCTATCTGTATGAACATGGAAATATCTAAACCGCTATCTGTATGAACACGGAAATATCTACACCGCTATCTGTATGAACATTTAAATATCTACACCGCTATCTTTATGAACATGGAAATATGTACACCGCTATCTGTTTGAACTTGGAAATATCTACACCGCTGTCTGCATGAAAATGGAAATATCTACACAGCTATCTGCATATACATGGAAATATCTACACAGCTATCTCTTAACACTTGAAAATAACTACACCGCTATCTCTATAAACATGGAAATATCTACACCGCCATCTGTATGAACATGGAAATATCTGCACCGCCATCTGTATGAACATATAAATATCTACACCGCCATCTGTATTAAGAAGGAGATATCTACACCGCTATCTGTATAAACATTGAAATATCTACACCGCTACCTGTATAAACATGGAAATATCTTCACCACTATCTGTATAAACATGGAAATATCTACACCGCTACCTGTATAAACATGGAAATATCAGCACCGCTATCTGTATGAACATGGAAATATCTACACCACTTTCAGTATGAACATGGAAATATCTACACTGCTATCTGTATGAACATGGAAATATCTACAAAGCTATCTGAATGAACAAGGAAATATCTACACCGCTATCTGTTTGAACATGTAAATATCTACACCGCTATCTGCATGAAAATGGAAATATCTACAAAGCTATCTGCATATACATGGAACTATCTACACAGCTATCTCTTTACACATGGAAATAACTACACCGCTATCTCTATAAACACGGAAATATCTACACCGCCATCTGTATGAACGTGGAAATATCTGCGCCGCCATCTAAATGAACATATAAATATCTACACCGCCATCTGTATTAAGATGGAGATATCTACATTGCTATCTGTATAAACTTGGAAATATCTACACCGCTATCTGTATAAACATGGAAATACCTACACCATTATCTGTATAAACATGGAAATATCTACACCGCTACCTGTATAAACATGGAAATATCAGCACCGCTATCTGTATGAACATGGAAATATCTACTCTGCTATCTCTATGAACATGGAAATATCTACACCGCTATCTGTATGAACATGGAAATAGCTACACCGCTATCTGTATGAACATGGAAATATCTACACCGCTATCTGTATGAACATGGAAATAGCTACACCGCTATCTGTATAAACATGGAAATATCAGCACCGCTATCTGTATGAACATGGAAATATCAGACCCTCTATCTGTATGAACATGGAAGTATCTACACCGCTATCTGTATGAACATGGAAATATATGCACCGCTATCTGTTTGAACATGGAAATATCTAAACCGCTACCAGCATGAAAATGGAAATAAATACACAGCTATGTGCATATACACGGAAATATCTACACAGCTATCTCTATACACATGGAAATAACTATACAGCTATCTGTATAAACATGGAAATATCTTCACCGCCATCTGTATGAACATGGATATATCTACACAGCCATCTGGATGAACATGGAAATATCTACAGCGCTATCTGTGTAAACATGCATAGATCTTCACCGCTATCTGTATAAACATGGAAATATCTACACCGCTACCTGTATGAACATGGAAATATCTACACCGCTATCTGTATGAACATGGAAATATCTACACCGCTATCTGTTTGAACATGGAAATATCTACACCGCTATCTGCATGAAAATGGAAATATCTACACTGCTATCTGCATATACATTTAAATATCTACACAGCTATCTCTTTACACTTGGAAATAACTACACCGCTATCTGTATGAACATGGAAATATCTACACCGCCATCTGTATGAACATGGAAATATCTGCACCGCCATCTGTATGAACATATAAATATCTACACTGCCATCTGTATTAAGATGGAGATATCTACACTGCTATCTGTATAAAGACGGAAGTACCTACACCGCCATCTCTGTGAACATATAAATATCTACACCGCCATCTGTATTAAGAAGGAAATATCTAAACCACAATCTTTATAAACATGGAAATATCTACACCACTGCCTGTATAAACATGGAAACATCAGCACCGCTATCTGTATGAACATGGAAATATCTACACCACTATCTGAATGAACATGGAAATATCTACACTGCTATCTGTATGAACATGGAAATAGCTACACCGCTATCTGTATGAACATGGATATATCTACACAGCCATCTGGATGAACATGGAAATATCTACACCGCTATCTGTG
Source organism: Gorilla gorilla gorilla (assembly GCF_029281585.2). Classification (NCBI taxonomy): domain Eukaryota; kingdom Metazoa; phylum Chordata; class Mammalia; order Primates; family Hominidae; genus Gorilla; species Gorilla gorilla. Next base: position 1,062,893 of record NC_086017.1, read on the forward strand.
TAAACATGCATAGATCTTCGCCGCTATCTGTATAAACATGTAAATATCTACACCGCTATCTGTATGAACCTGGAAATATCTACACCGCTCTCTGTTTGAACATGGAAATATCTACACCGCTATCTGTATGGACATGGATATATCTACACCGCAATCTGTTTGAACATGGAAATATCTACACCGCTATCTGCATGAAAAGGGAAATATCTACACTGCTATCGGCATATACATTTAAATGTCTACACAGTTATCTCTTTATACATGGAAATAACTACACTGCTATCTGTATGAACATGGAAATATCTACACCGACATCTGTATGAACATGGAAATATCTGCACCGCCATCTGTATGAACATATAAATATCTACACCGCCATCTGTATTAAGATGGAGATATCTACACTGCTATCTGTATAAACATAGAAATATCTACACCGCTATCTGTATAAACATGGAAATATCTACACCGCTATCTGTAAAAACATGGAAATGTCTACACCACTACCTGTATAAACATGGAAATATCAGCACCGCTATCTGTATGAACATGGAAATATCTACACCGCTATCTGCATGAACATGGAAATATCAACACAGCTATCTGTATGAACATTTAAATATCTACACCGCTATCTTTATGAACATGGAAATATGTACACCGCTTTCTGTTTGAACTTGGAAATATCTACACCGCTGTCTGCATGAAAATGGAAATATCTACACAGCTATCTGCATGTACATGGAAATATCTACACAGCTATCTCTTAACACTTGGAAATAACTACACCGCTATCTCTATAAACATGGAAATATCTACACCGCCATCTGTATGAACATGGAAATATCTGCACCGCCATCTGTATGAACATATAAATATCTACACCGCCATCTGTATTAAGAAGGAGATATCTACACCGCTATCTGTATAAACATGGAAATATCTACACCGCTACCTGTATAAACATGGAAATATCTACACCGCTATCTGTATAAACATGGAAATATCTACACCGCTACCTGTATAAACATGGAAATATCAGCACCGCCATCTGTATGAACATGGAAATATCTACACCACTATCAGTATGAACATGGAAATATCTACACTGCTATCTGTATGAACATGGAAATATCTACAAAGCTATCTGAATGAACAAGGAAATATCTACACCGCTATCTGTTTGAACATGTAAATATCTACACCGCTATCTGCATGAAAATGGAAATATCTACAAAGCTATCTGCATATACATGGAACTATCTACACAGCTATCTCTTTACACATGGAAATAACTACACCGCTATCTCTATAAACACGGAAATATCTACACCGCCATCTGTATGAACGTGGAAATATCTGCGCCGCCATCTAAATGAACATATAAATATCTACACCGCCATCTGTATTAAGATGGAGATATCTACATCGCTATCTGTATAAACTTGGAAATATCTACACCGCTATCTGTATAAACATGGAAATACCTACACCGCTATCTGTATAAACATGGAAATATCTACACCGCTACCTGTATAAACATGGAAATATCAGCCCCGCTATGTGTATGAACATGGAAATATCTACTCTGCTATCTCTATGAACATGGAAATATCTACACCGCTGTCTGTATGAACATGGAAATAGCTACACCGCTATCTGAATAAACATGGAAATATCTACACCACTATCTGTATAAACATGGAAATATCTACACCGCTATCTGTATAAACATGGAAATATCAGCACCGCTATCTGTATGAACATGGAAATATCATCCCCTCTATCTGTATGAACATGGAAGTATCTACACCGCTATGTGTATGAACATGGAAATAGCTACACCGCTATCTGTATGAACATGGATATATCTACACAGCCATCTGGATGAACATGGAAATATCTACACCGCTATCTGTGTAAACATGCATACATCTTCACCGCTATCTGTATAAACATGGAAATATCTACACCGCTATCTCTATGAACATGGAAATATCTACACTGCTATCTGTATGAACATGGAAATATCTACACCGCTATCTGTTTGAACATGGAAATATCTACACCGCTATTTGTATGAACATGGAAATATCTACACCGCTATCTGTTTGAACATGGAAATATCTACACCGCTATCTGCGTGAAAATGGAAATATCTGCACTGCTATCTGCATATACATGGAAATATCTACACAGCTATCTCTTTACACATGGAAATAACTACACCGCTCTCTGTATGAACATGGAAACATCTACACCGCCATCTGTATGAACACGGAAATATCTGCACAGCCATCTGTATGAACATATAAATATCTACACTGCCATCTGTATTAAGATGGAGATACCTACACCGCTATCTGAATAAACATGGAAATATCTACACGTCTATCTGTATCAACATGGAAATATCTACACCGCTATCTGTATAAACATGGAAATATCTACACAGCTACCTGTATAAACATGGAAATATCAGCACCGGTTTCTGTATGAACATGGAAATATCTACACTGCTATCTGTATGAACATGGAAATATCTACACCGCTATCTGTATGAACATGGAAATATCTACACCGCTATCTGTATGAACATGGATATATCTACACAGCCCTCTGGATGAACATGGAAATATCCACACCGCTATCTGTGTAAACATGCATACATCTTCACCGCTATGTGTATAAACATGGAAATATCTACAAAGCTTTCTGTATGAACATGGAAATATCTACACCGCTATCTGTTTGAAGATGGAAATACATACACCGCTATCTGCATGAAAATGGAAATATCTACACAGCTATCTGCATACACATGGAAATATCTACCCAGCTATCGCTTTACACATGGAAATAACTACACCGCTATCTGTATGAACATGGAAATATCTACACCGCCATCTGTATGAACATGGAAATATCTACACCGCCATCTGTATGAACATGGAAATATCTGCACCGCCAACTGAATGAACATATAAATATCTACACCGCCATCTGTATTAAGAAGGAAATATCTAAACCGCTATCTGTATAAAGATGGAAATATCTACACCGCTGCCTGTATTAACATGGAAATATCAGCACCGCTATCTGTATGAACATGGAAATATCTACACCGCTATCTGTATAAACATGGAAATATCTACACCGCTATCTGTATGAACATGGATATAGCTACACCGTTATCTGTATGAACATGGGAATAGCTACACCGCTCTCTGTATGAACATGGAAATATCTACACCGCTATCTGTATGAACATGGAAATATCTACACCGCTATCTGTATGAACTTGGAAATATCTACACCGTTATCTGTATGAACATGGGAATAGCTACACCGCTATCTGTATGAACATGGAAATATCTACACCACTATCTGTATGAACATGGATATATCTACACAGCCATCTGGATGAACATGGAAATATCTACACCGCTATCTGTATGAACATGGAAATATCTACACCGCTATCTGTGTGAACATGGATATAACTACACAGCCATCTGGATGAACATGGAAATATCTACACCGCTATCTGTGTAAACATGCATAGATCTTAACCGCTATCTGAATAAACATGGAAATATCTACACCACTATCTGTATGAACATGGAAATATCTCCACCGCTATCTGTATGAACATGGAAATATCTACACAGCTATCTGTTTGAACGTGTAAATATCTACACAGCTATCTGCATGAAAATGGAAATATCTACACTGCTATCTGCATATACATTTAAATGTCTGCACAGCTATCTCTTTACACATGGAAATATCTACACCGCTATCTGTATGAACATGGAAATATCTACGCCGCCATCTGTATGAACTTGGAAATATCTGCACCGCCATCTGTATGAACCTATAAATATCTACACCGCCATCTGTATGAAGATGGAGATATCTACACTGCTATCTGTATAAACACGGAAATATCTACACCGCCATCTGTATGAACATGTAAATATCTACACCGCCATCTGTATTAAGAAGGAAATATCTAAACCGCTATCTGTATAAACATGGAAATATCTACACCGCTGCCTGTATAAACATGGAAATATCAGCACCGATATCTGTATGAACATGGAAATATCTACACCGCTATGTGTATGAACATGGGAATATCTACACCGCTATCTGTAAGAACATGGAAATATCTACACCGCTATCTGTTTGAACATGGAAATATCTACACCGCTATCTGTATGGACATGGAAATATCTACACCGCAATCTGTTTGAACATGGAAATATCTACACCGCTATCTGCATGAAAATGGAAATATCTATACTGCTATCTGCATATACATTTAAATGTCTACACAGTTATCTCTTCACACATGGAAATAACTACACCGCTATCTGTATGAACATGGAAATATCTACACCGCCATCTGTATGAACATGGAAATACCTGCACCGCAATCTGTATGAACATATAAATATCTACACCGCCATCTGTATTAAGATGGAGATATCTACACTGCTATCTGTATAAACATGGAAATATCTACACCGCTATCTGTATAAACATGGAAATATCTACACCGCTATCTGAATGAACATGGAAATTTCCACACCACTACCTGTATAAACATGGAAATATCAGCACCGCTATCTGTATGAACATGGAAATATCTACACCGCTATCTGTATGAACATTTAAATATCTACACCGCTATCTTTATGAACATGGAAATATGTACACCGCTATCTGTTTGAACTTGGAAATATCTACACCGCTGTCTGCATGAAAATGGAAATATCTACACAGCTATCTGCATATACATGGAAATATCTACACAGCTATCTCTTAACACTTGGAAATAACTACACCGCTATCTCTATAAACATGGAAATATCTACACCGCCATCTGTATGAACATGGAAATATCTACACCGCTACCTGTATAAACATGGAAATATCAGCACCGCTATCTGTATGAACATGGAAATATCTACACCACTTTCAGTATGAACATGGAAATATCTACACTGCTATTTGTATGAACATGGAAATATCTACAAAGCTATCTGAATGAACAAGGGAATATCTACACCGCTATCTGTTTGAACATGTAAATATCTACACCGCTATCTGCATGAAAATGGAAATATCTACAAAGCTATCTGCATATATATGGAACTATCTACACAGCTATCTCTTTACACATGGAAATAACTACACCGCTATCTCTATAAACACGGAAATATCTACACCGCCATCTGTATGAACGTGGAAATATCTGCACCGCCATCTAAATGAACATATAAATATCTACACCGCCATCTGTATTAAGATGGAGATAACTACATCGCTATCTGTATAAACTTGGAAATATCTACACCGCTATCTGTATAAACATGGAAATACCTACACCGCTATATGTATAAACATGGAAATATCTACACCGCTACCTGTATAAACATGGAAATATCAGCACCGCTATCTGTATGTACATGGAAATATCTACTCCGCTATCTCTATGAACATGGAAATATCTACACCGCTATCTGTATGAACATGGAAATAGCTACACCGCTATCTGTATGAACATGGAAATATCTACACCGCTATCTGTATAAACATGGAAATATCTACACCGCTATCTGTATAAACATGGAAATATCAGCACCGCTATCTGTATGAACATGGAAATATCAGCCCCTCTATCTGTATGAACATGGAAGTATCTACACCGCTATCTGTATGAACATGGAAATATATGCACCGCTATCTGTTTGAACATGGAAATATCTAAACCGCTACCAGCATGAAAATGGAAATAAAAACACAGCTATGTGCATATACACGGAAATATCTACACAGCTATCTCTTTACACATGGAAATAACTACACAGCTATCTGTATGAACATGGAAATATCTTCACCGCCATCTGTATGAATATGGATATATCTACACAGCCATCTGGATGAACATGGAAATATCTACACCGCTATCTGTGTAAACATGCATAGATCTTCACCGCTATCTGTATAAACATGGAAATGTCTACACCGCTATGTGTATGAACATGGAAATATCTACACCGCTATCTGTATGAACATGGAAATATCTACACCGCTATCTGTTTGAACATGTAAATATCTACACCGCTATCTGCATGAAAATGGAAATATCTACAAAGCTATCTGCATATATATGGAACTATCTACACAGCTATCTCTTTACACATGGAAATAACTACACCGCTATCTCTATAAACACGGAAATATCTACACCGCCATCTGTATGAACGTGGAAATATCTGCGCCGCCATCTAAATGAACATATAAATATCTACACCGCCATCTGTATTAAGATGGAGATAACTACATCGCTATCTGTATAAACTTGGAAATATCTACACCGCTATCTGTATAAACATGGAAATACCTACACCGCTATATGTATAAACATGGAAATATCTACACCGCTACCTGTATAAACATGGAAATATCAGCACCGCTATCTCTATGTACATGGAAATATCTTCTCCGCTATCTCTATGAACATGGAAATATCTACACCGCTATCTGTATGAACATGGAAATAGCTACACCGCTATCTGTATGAACATGGAAATATCTACACCACTATCTGTATAAACATGGAAATATCTACACCGCTATCTGTATAAACATGGAAATATCAGCACCGCTATCTGTATGAACATGGAAATATCAGCCCCTCTATCTGTATGAACATGGAAGTATCTACACCGCTATCTGTATGAACATGGAAATATATGCACCGCTATCTGTTTGAACATGGAAATATCTAAACCGCTATCTGCATGAAAATGGAAATAAAAACACAGCTATGTGCATATACACGGAAATATCTACACAGCTATCTCTTTACACATGGAAATAACTACACAGCTATCTGTATGAACATGGAAATATCTTCACCGCCATCTGTATGAACATGGATATATCTACACAGCCATCTGGATGAACATGGAAATATCTACACCGCTATCTGTGTAAACATGCATAGATCTTCACCGCTATCTGTATAAACATGGAAATATCTACACCGCTATGTGTATGAACATGGAAATATCTACACCGCTATCTGTATGAACATGGAAATATCTACACCGCTATCTGTTTGAACATGGAAATATCTACACCGCTATCTACATGAAAATGGAAATATCTACAGTGCTATCTGCATATACATTTAAATATCTACATAGCTATCTCTTTACACATGGAAATAACTACACCGCTATCTGTATGACCATGGAAATATCTACACCGCCATCTGTATGAACATGGAAATATCTGCACCGCCATCTGTAGGAACATATAAATATCTACACTGCCATCTGTATTAAGATGGAGATATCTACAGTGCTATCTGTATAAACATGGAAATACCTACACCGCCTTCTCTGTGAACATATAAATATCTACACCGCCATCTGTATTAAGAAGGAAATATCTAAACAGCAATCTTAATAAACATGGAAATATCTACACCGCTGCCTGTATAAACATGGAAACATCAGCACCGCTATCTGTATGAACATGGAAATATCTACACCGCTATCTGTATGAACATGGAAATATCTACACTGCTATCTGTATGAACATGGAAATAGCTACACCGCTATCTGTATGAACATGGATATATCTATACAGCCATCTGGATGAACATGGAAATATCTACACCGCTATCTGTGTAAACATGCATAGATCTTCGCCGCTATCTGTATAAACATGTAAATATCTACACCGCTATCTGTATGAACCTGGAAATATCTACACCGCTCTCTGTTTGAACATGGAAATATCTACAGCGCTATCTGTATGGACATGGAAATATCTACACCGCAATCTGTTTGAACATGGAAATATCTACACCGCTATCTGCATGAAAATGGAAATATCTACACTGCTATCTACATATACATTTAAATGTCTACACAGTTATCTCTTTACACATGGAAATAACTACACCGCTATCTGTATGAACATGGAAATATCTACACCGCCATCTGTATGAACATGGATATATCTGCACCGCCATCTGTATGAACATATAAATATCTACACCGCCATCTGTATTAAGATGGAGATATCTACACTGCTATCTGTATAAACATGGAAATATCTACACCGCTATCTGTATAAACGTAGAAATATCTACACCGCTATCTGTAAAAACATGGAAATGTCTACACCACTACCTGTATAAACATGGAAATATCAGCACCGCTATCTGTATGAACATGGAAATATCTACACCGCTATCTGTGTGAACATGGAAATATCTACACCGCTATCTGCATGAAAATGGAAATATCTACACTGCTATCTGCATATACATTTAAATGTCTACACAGTTATCTCTTTACACATGGAAATAACTACACCGCTATCTGTATGAACATGGAAATATCTACACCGCCATCTGTATGAACATGGAAATATCTGCACCGCCATCTGTATGAACATATAAATATCTGCACCGCCATTTGTATTAAGATGGAGATATCTACACTGCTATCTGTATAAACATGGAAATATCTACACCGCTATCTGTATAAACGTAGAAATATCTACACCGCTATCTGTAAAAACATGGAAATGTCTACACCACTACCTGTATAAACATGGAAATATCAGCACCGCTATCTGTATGAACATGGAATTATCTACACCGCTACCTGTATAAACATGGAAATATCAGCACAGCTATCTTTATGAACATGATGAACATGGAAATATCTACACCGCTATCTGTACGAAGATGGAAATATCTACACCGCTATCTGTATGAACATGGAAATAGCTATACCGCTATCTGTATGAACATGGAAATATCTACACCACTATCTGTATGAACAGGGAAATATCTACACCGCTATCTGTATGAACATGGATATATCTACACAGCCATCTGGATGAACATGGAAATATCTACACCGCTATCTGTATGAACATGGAAATATCTACATCACTATCTGTGTAAACATGCATACATCTTCATCGCTATCTGTATAAACATGGAAATATCTACACCGCTATCTGTTTGAACATGGGAATATCTGAACCGCTATCTGCAAGAAAATGGAAATATCTACACAGCTATCTGCATATACATGGAAATATCTACAAAGCTATCTCTTTACACATGGAAATAACTACACCACTATCTGTATGAACATGGAAATATCTGCACGGCCATCATTATGAACATATAAATATCTACACCGCCATCTGTATTAAGAGGGAGATATCTACACCGCTATCTGTGTGAACATGGAAATATCTACACCGCTATCTGCATGAAAATGGAAATATCTACACTGCTATCTGCATATACATTTAAATGTCTACACAGTTATCTCTTTACACATGGAAATAACTACACCGCTATCTGTATGAACATGGAAATATCTACACCGCCATCTGTATGAACATGGAAATATCTGCACCGCCATCTGTATGAACATATAAATATCTGCACCGCCATTTGTATTAAGATGGAGATATCTACACTGCTATCTGTATAAACATGGAAATATCTACACCGCTATCTGTATAAACGTAGAAATATCTACACCGCTATCTGTAAAAACATGGAAATGTCTACACCACTACCTGTATAAACATGGAAATATCAGCACAGCTATCTTTATGAACATGATGAACATGGAAATATCTACACCGCTATCTGTACGAAGATGGAAATATCTACACCGCTATCTGTATGAACATGGAAATAGCTATACCGCTATCTGTATGAACATGGAAATATCTACACCACTATCTGTATGAACAGGGAAATATCTACACCGCTATCTGTATGAACATGGATATATCTACACAGCCATCTGGATGAACATGGAAATATCTACACCGCTATCTGTATGAACATGGAAATATCTACATCACTATCTGTGTAAACATGCATACATCTTCATCGCTATCTGTATAAACATGGAAATATCTACACCGCTATCTGTTTGAACATGGGAATATCTGAACCGCTATCTGCAAGAAAATGGAAATATCTACACAGCTATCTGCATATACATGGAAATATCTACAAAGCTATCTCTTTACACATGGAAATAACTACACCACTATCTGTATGAACATGGAAATATCTGCACGGCCATCATTATGAACATATAAATATCTACACCGCCATCTGTATTAAGAGGGAGATATCTACACCGCTATCTGTATAAACATGGAAATATCTACACCGCTATCTGTATAAACATGGAAATATCTACACCAATATCTGTATAAACATGGAAATATCTACACCACTACCTGTATAAACATGGAAATATCATCACCGCTATCTGTATGAACATGGAAATATTAGCCCCTCTATCTGTATGAACATGGAAATACCTACACCACTATCTGTATGAACATGGAAATATCTACACCGCTAGATGTATAAACATGGAATTATCTTTACTGCCATCTGTATGAACATGGATATGTGTACACAGCAATCTGGATGAACATGGAAATATCTACACTGCTATCTGTATGAACATGGAAATAGCTACACCGCTATCTGTATGAAGATGGAAATATCTGCACCGCCATCTGTATGAACATATAAATATCTACACCGCCATCTGTATTAAGATGGAGATATCTACACCGCTATCTGTATAAACATGGAAATATCTACACCGCTATCTGTATAAACATGGAAATATGTACACCGCTATCTGTATAAACATGGAAATATCTACACCGCTACCTGTATACACATGGAAATAACAGCACCGCTATCTGTATGAACATGGAGTTATCTACACCGCTATCTGTATGAACATGGAAATATCTACACCGCTATCTGTATGAACATGGAAATATCTACAGCGCCATATGTATGAACATGGAAATATCTACACCGCTATCTGTTTGAACATGGAAATATCTACACCGCTGTCTGCATGAAAATGGATATATCTACACAGCGATCTGCATATACATGGAAATATCTACACAGCTATCTCTTTACTCATGGAAATAACCTCACCGCTATCTCCATAAACATGGAAATATCTACACCGCTATCTGTATGAACATGGAAATATCTGCACCGCCATCTGTATAAACATATAAATAACTACACCGCCTTCTGTATTAAGAAGCAGATATCTACACCGCTATCTGTATAAACCTGGAAATATCTACACCGCTATCTGTATAAACATGGAAATATCTACACCGCTATCTGTATAAACATGGAAATATTTACCCGGCTACCTGTATAAACATGGAAATATCAGCACAGCTATCTGTATGAACATGGAAATATCTACACCGCTATCTGTACGAACATGGAAATATCTACACCGCTATCTGTATGAACATGGAAATAGCTACACCGCTATCTGTATGAACATGGAAATATCTACACCGCTATCTGTATGAACTTGGAAATAACTACACCGCTATCTGTATGAACATGGAAATATCTTCACCAACATCTGTATGAACATGGATATGTCTACACAGCCATCTGGATGAACATGGAAATATCTACACCGCTATCTGTATGAACATGGAAATATCTACACCGCTATCTGTGTAAACATGCACACCTCTTCACTGCTAACTGTATAAACATGGAAATATCTACACTGCTATCTGCATGAACATGGAAATACGTACACTGCTATCTGTTTGAACATGGAAATATCTACACCGCTATCTGCAGGAAAATGGAAATATCTACACTCCTATCTGCATATACATGGAAATATCTACAAAGCTATCTCTTTACACACGGAAATAACTACAGCGCTATCTCTATAAACATGGAATTATCTACACCGCCATCTGTATGAGCATGGAAATATCTGCACCGCCATCTGTATGAACATATAAATATCTACACCGCCATCTGTATTAAGATGGAGATATCTACACCGCTATCTGTATAAACTTGGAAATATCTACACCACTATCTGTATAAACATGGAAATATCCATACCCCTATCTGTATAAACATGGAAATATCTACACCGCTATCTGCATGAAAATGGAAATATCTACACAGCTATCTGCATACACATGGAAATATCTACAAAGCTATCTCTTTACACATGGAAATAACTACACCACAATATCTATAAACATGGAAATATCTACACCGCCATCTGTATGAACATATAAATATCTACACCGCCATCTGTATTAAGATGGAGATATCTACGCCGCTATCTGTATAAACTTGGAAATATCTACACTGCTATCTGTATAAACATGGAAATATCTACACCGCTATCTGTATAAACATGGAAATATCTACACCGCTACCTGTATAAACATGGAAATATAAGCATCGCTATCTGTATGAACATGGAAATATCTACACCGCTATCTGTACGAACATCGAAATATCTACACCGCTATCTGTATGAACATGGAAATAGCTGCACTGCTATCTGTATGAACATGGAAATATCTACAGCACTATCTGTATGAACATGGAAATATCTACATCGCTATCTGTATGAACGTGGATATATCTACACAGCCATCTGGATGAACATGGAAATATCTACACCGCTATCTGTATGAACATGGAAATATCTACACCGCTATCTGTGTAAACATGCATACATCTTCACCGCTATCTGTATAAACATGTATATATGTACAAAGCTATATTTATGAACATGGAAATATCTACACCGCTATCTGTTTGAACATGGAAATATCAAAAATGCTATCTGCATGAAAATGGCAATATCTACACAGCTATCTGCATATACATGGAAATATCTACACAGCTATCTCTTTACACATGGAAATAACTACACCGCTATCTGTATGAAAATGGATATATTTACAGCGCCATGTGTATGAACATGGAAATATCTGCGCGGCCATCTGTATGAACATATTAATATCTACACCGCCATCTGTATTAAGATGGAGATATCTACACCGCTATCTGTATAAACATGGAAATATCTACACCGCTATCTGTATAAACATGGAAATGTCTACACCGCTATCAGTATAAACCTGGAAATATCTACACCGCTACCTGTATAAACATGGAAATATCAGCACCGCTATCTGTATGAACATGGAAATATCAGCCACCCTATCTGTATGAACATGGAAATATCTACACCACTATCTGTATGAACATGGAAATATCTACACCGCTATCTGTATAAACATGGAAATATCTGCACCGCTACCTGTATAAACATGGAAATATCTACAAATCTAACTGCATGAACATGGAAATATCTACACCGCTATCTGTGTAAGCATGCATACATCTTCACTGCAATCTGTATAAGCATGGAAATATCTACAACGCTATCTGTATGAACATGGAAATATCTACACCGCTATCTGTTTGAACATGGAAATATCTAAACCGCTATCAGCATGAAAATGGAAATATCTACACAGCTATCTGCATATACACGGAAATATCTACACAGCTATCTCTTCACACATGGAAATAACTACACTGCTATCTGTATGAACATGGAAATATCTACACCGCCATCTGTATGAACATGGAAATATCTGCACCGCCATCTGTATTAAGATGGAGATATCTACACAGCCATCTGAATGAACATGAAAATATCTACACCGCTATCTGTATGAACATGGAAATAGCTACACCGCTATCTGAATGAACATGGAAATATCTACACCACTATCTGTATGAACATTGAAATATCTACACCGCTATCTGTTTGAACATGGAAATATCTACACCGCTATCTGCATGACAATGGAAATATCTACACAGCTATCTGCATTTACATGGAAATATCTACAAAGCTATCTCTTTACACATGGAAATAACTACACCACTATCTCTATAAACATGGAAATATCTACAACGCCATCTGTATGAACATGGAAATATCTGTACCGCCATCTGTATGAACATATAAATCTCTACACCGCCATCTGTATTAAGATGGAGATATCTACACCGCTAACTGTATAAACTTGGAAATATCTACACCCCTATCTGTATAAACATGGAAATATCTACACCGCTATCTGTATAAACATGGAAATATCTACACCGCTACCTTTATAAACATGGAAATATAAGCACCGCTATCTGTGTGAACATGGAAATATCTACACCGCTACCTGTAGAAACATGGAAATATCTACACCGCTATCTGTATGAAGATGGAAATATCAGCCCCTCTATCTGTATAAACATGGAAATATCTACACCACTATCTGTATGAACATGGAAATATCTACACCGCTATCTGTATGAACATGGAATTATCTTCACCACCATCTGTATGAACATGGACATGTCTTCACAGCCATCTGGATGAACATGGAAATATCTACACCGCAATCTGTATGAACATGGAAATATCTGCACGGCCATCTGTATGAACATATAAATATCTTCACCGCCATCTGTATTAAGATGGAGATATCTACACCGCTATCTGTATAAACATGGAAATATCTACTCCGCTATCTGTATAAACATGGAAATATCTACACCGCTGTCATTATAAACATGGAAATATCTACACCGCTACCTGTATAAACATGGAAATATCAGCACCGCTATCTGTATGAACATGGAAATATCAGCCCCTCTATCTGTATGAACATGGAAATATCTACACTACTATCTGTATGAACATGGAAATATCTACACTGCTATCTGTATGAGCATGGAAATATCTTCACCGCCATGTGTATGAACATGGATATATCTACACAGCCATCTGGATGAACATGGAAATATCTACACCGCTATCAGTATGAACATGGAAATATCTTCACCGCCATCTGTATGAACATGGATATATCTACACAGCCATGTGGATGAACATGCAAATATCTTCACCGCTATCTGCATGAACATGGAAATAGCTACAGCGCTATCTGTATGAACATGAAAATAGCTACACCGCCATCTGTATGAACATGGAAATATCTGCACCGCCATCTGTATGAACATATAAATATCTACACCGACATCTGTATTAAGATGGAGTTATCTACACCGCTATCTGTATAAACTTGGAAATATCTACACCGCTATCTGTATAAAAATGGAAATATCTACACCGATATCTGTATAAACATGGAAATATCTACACCGCGACCTGTATAAACATGGGAATATCAGCACCGCTGTCTGTATGAACATGGAAATATCTACACCGCAATCAGTTTGAACATGGAAATATCTAAACCGCTATCTGTGTAAACATGCATACATCTTCAGTGCTATCTGTATAAACATGGAAATATCTACACTGCTATCTGTATGAACATGGAAATATCTACACCGCTATCTGTTTGAACATGGAAATATCTAAACCGCTATATGCATGAAAATGGAAATATCTACACAGCTATGTGCATATACATGGAAATATCTACAAAGCTATCTCTTTACACATGGAAATAACTACTCCACTATCTCTATAAACATGGAAATATCTACACCGCCACTTGTATGAACATGGAAATATCTGCACGGCCATCTGTATGAACATATAAATATCTACACCGGCATCTCTATTAAGATGGATATATCTACAACGCTCTCTATATAAACTTGGAAATATCTACACCACTATCTGTATAAACATGGAAATATCCACACCGCGACCTGTATAAACATGGGAATATCAGCACCGCTATCTGTATGAACATGGAAATATCTACACCACTATCTGTATGAACATGGAAATATCTACACCGCTATCTGTGTAAACATGCATACATCTGCAGTGCTATCTGTATAAACATGGAAATATCTACACTGCTATCTGTATGAACATGGAAATATCTACACCGCTATCTGTTTGAACATGGAAATATCTAAACCGCTATCTGCATGAAAATGGAAATATCTACACAGCTTTCTGCATATACATGGAAATATCTACAAAGCTATCTCTTTACACATGGAAATAACTACACCACTATCTCTATAAACATGAAAATATCTACACCGCCACTTGTATGAACATGGAAATATCTGCACGGCCATCTGTATGAACATATAAATATCTACACCGGCATCTGTATTAAGTTGGAGATATCTACAGCACTCTCTATATAAACTTGGAAATATCTACACCGCTATCTGTATAAACATGGAAATATCTACACCGCTATCTGTATAAACATGGAAATAACTACACCGCTACCTGGATAAACATGGAAATATAAACACCGCTATCTGTATGAACATGGAAATATCTACACAGCTATCTGTACGAACATGGAAATATCTACACCGCTATCTGTATGAACATGGAAATAGCTGCACTGCTATCTGTATGAACATGGAAATATCTACAGCACTATCTCTATGAACATGGAAATATCTCCACCACTATCTGTAAGAACATGGAAATATCTACACCGCTATCTGTTTGAACATGGAAATATCTACAACGCTATCTGCATGAAAATGGAAATATCTACACAGCTAACTGCATATACATGAAATATCTACAAAGCTATCTCTTTACACATGGAAACAACTACACCACTATCTCTATAAACATGGAAATATCTGTACCGCCATCAGTATGAACATATAAATATCTACACCGCCATCTGTATTAAGATGGAGATATCTACACCGCTATCTGTATAAACTTGGAAATATCTACACCGCTATCTGTATAAACATGGAAATATAAGCACCGCTATCTGTATGAACATGGAAATATCTACACCGCTATCTGTACGAACATGGAAATATCTACACCGCGATCTGTATGAACATGGAAATAGCTGCACCGCTATCTGTATGAACATGGAAATATCTACACCACTATCTGTATGATTATAGAAATATCTACACCGCTATCTGTATGAACACGGATATATCTACACAGCCATCTGGAAGAACATGGAAATATCTACACAGCTATCTGCATGAACATGGAAATATCTACACCGCTATCTGTGTAAACATGCATACAACTTCACTGCAATATGTATAAGCATGGAAATATCTACACCGCTATCAGTATGAACATGGAAATATCTACACCGCCATCTGTTTGAACATGGAAATATCTAAACCGCTAAAAGCATGAAAATGGTAATGCCTACACAGCTATCTGCATATGCATTGAAATATCTACACAGCTATCTCTTTACAAATGGAAATAACTACACCGCTATATGTATGAACATGGAAATATCTACACCGCCATCTGTATGAACATGGAAATATCTGCACCGCCATCTGTATGAACATATAAATATCTACAAAGCCGTCTGTATTAAGATGGAGATATCTACCCCGCTATCTGTATAAACATGGATATATCTACACCGCTATCTGTATAAACATGGAAATATCTACACCGCTATCTGTATAAACATGGAAATATCTACACCGCTACCTGTATAAACATGGAAATATCAGCACCACTATTTGTATGAACATGGAAATATCTACACCGCTATCTCTATGAACATGGAAATATCTACACCGCTATCTCTATGAACATGGAAATAGCTACACCGCTATCTGTATGAACATGGAAATATCTACACCACTACCTGTATGAACATGGAAATATCTACACCGCTATCTGTATGAACATGGAAATATCTGCACCACTATCTGTATTAAGATGGAGATATCTACACCGCTATATGAATAAACATGGAAATATCTACACTGCTACCTGTATCAACATGGAAATATCAGCACCGCTATCTGTATAAACATGGAAATATCAGCACCGCTATCTGTATGAACATGGAAATATCTACACCGCTATCTGTATGAAAATCAAATATCTACACCGCTATCTGTATGAACATGGAAATATCTACACCGCTATCTGTATGAACATGGAAATATCTGCACTGCTATCTGTATAAACATGGAAATATCTACACCTCTACCTGTATAAACATGGAAATATCAGCACCGCTATCTGTATGAACATGGAAATATCAGCCCCTCTATCTGTATGAACATGGAAATAACTACACCGCTATCTCTATGAACATGGAAATATCTACACCGCTATCTGTTTGAACATGGAAATATCTACACCGCTATCTGTATAAACATGGAAATATCTACACCGCTATATGTATAAACATGGAAATATTTACACCGCTACCTGTATAAACATGGAAATATAAGCACCGCTATCTGTATGAACATGGAAATGTCTACACCGCTATCTGTACGAACATGGAAATATCTACACCGCTATCTGTATGAACATGGAAATAGCTACACCGCTATCTGTATGAACATGGAAATATCCACAGCACTATCTGAACATGGAAATATCTACACCACTATCTGAATGAACATGGATATATCTACACAGCCATCTGGATGAACATGGAAATATCTACACCGCTATCTATATGAACATGGAAATATCTACACCGCTATCTGTGTAAACATGCATACATCTTCACCGCTATCTGTATAAACATGGGAATAACTACACCGCTATCTGTATGAACATGGAAACATCTACACCGCTATCTGTTTGAACATGGAAATATCTACACCGCTATCTGCATGAAAATGGAAATATCTACACAGCTATCTCCATATACATGGAAATATCTACACAGCTATCTCTTTACACATGGAAATAACTACACCACTATCTCTATAAACATGGAAATATCAGCACCGCTATCTGTATGAACATGGAAATATCAGCCGCCCTATCTGTATGAACATGGAAATATCTACACCACTATCTGTATGAACATGGAAATATCTACACCACTATCTGTATAAACAAGGAAATATCTACACCGCTATCTGTATAAACATGGAAATATCTACACCGCTATCTGTATAAACATGGAAATATAAGCACCGCTATCTGTATGAACTTGGAAATATCTACAACGCTATCTGTACGAACATGGAAATATGTACACCGCTATCTGTATGAAAATGGAAATAGCTGCACCGCTATCTGTATGAACATGGAAATATCTACAGCACTATCTGTATGAACATGGAAATATCTACACCGCTATCTGTATGATCATGGATATCTCTACACAGCCATCAGGATGAACATGGAAATATCTACACCGCTATCTCCATGAACATGGAAATAGCTACGCCACCATCTGTATGAACATGCAAATATGTACACCGCCATCTGTATGAACATGGAAATATCTGCACCGCCATCTGTATGAACTTATAAATAACTACACCGCCATCTGTATTAAGATGGAGATATCTACACCGATATCTGTATAAACCTGGAAATATCTACACCACTATCTGTATAAACATGGAAATATCTACACCGCTATCTGTATAAACATGGAAATATCTGCACCGCTACCTGTATAAACATGGAAATATCAGCACAGCTATATGTATGAACATGGAAATATCTACACCGCTATCTGTACGAACATGGAAATATCTACACCGCTATATGTATGAACATGGAAATAGCTACACCGCTATCTGTATGAACACGGAAATATCTACACCACTATCTGTATGAACATGGAAATATCTACACCGCTATCTCTATGAACATGGATATATCTACACAGCAATCTGGATGAACATGGAAATATCTACACCGCTATCTGTATGAACATGGAAATATCTACAACGCTATCTGTGTAAACATGCATACATCTTCACCGCTATCTGTATAAACATGGAAATATCTACACCGCTATCTGAATGAACATGGAAATATCTATACCGCTATCTGTTTGAACATGGAAATATCTAAACCGCAATCTGCATGAAAATGGAAATATCTACACAGCTATCTGCATATACATGGAAATATCTACACAGCTATCTCTTTACACATGGAAATAACTACAGTGCTATCTGTATGAACATGGAAATATCTACACCACCATCTGTATGAAAATGGAAATATCTCCACTGCCATCTGTATGAACATATAAATATCTACACCGCCATCTGTATTAAGATGGAGATATCTACACCGCTATCTGTATAAACATGGAAATATCTACAACGCTATCTGTATAAACTTGGAAATATCTACACCGCTACCTGTATAAACATGGAAATATCAGCACCGCTATCTGTATGAACATGGATATGTCTACACAGCCATCTGGATGAACATGGAAATATCTACACCGCTATCTGTATGAACATGGAAATATCTACACCGCTATCTGTATGAACATGGAAATATCTACACCACTTTCTGTATGAACATGGAAATATCTACACCGCTATCTGTATGAACATGGAAATAACTTCACCGCCATCTGCATGAACATGGATATATCTACACAGCCATCTGGATGAACATGGAAATATCTACACCGCTATATGTATAAACATGGAAATATCTACACCGCTATCTGTATAAACATGGAAATAACTATACCGCTACCTGTATAAACATGGAAACATAAGCAGTGATATCTGTATGAACATGGAAATATCTACACCGCTATCTGTTTGAACATGGAAATGTCTACAAGACTATCTGTATGAACATGGAAATAGATACACCGCTATCTGTATGAACATGGAAATATCTACAGCAATATCTGTATGAACATGGAAATATGTACACCGCTATTTGTATGAACATGGATATATCTACACAGCCATCTGGATGAACAAGGAAATATCTACACCGCTATCTGTATGAACATGGAAATACCTACACCGCTATCTGTGTAAACATGCATACATATTCACCGCTATCTGTATAAACATGGAAATATCTACACCGCTACCAGTATAAACATGGAAATATCTACAAATCTATCTCCATGAACATGGAAATATCTACACCGCTATCTGTGTAAAAATGCATACATTTTCACTGCAATCTGTATAAGCATGGAAATATCTACAACGCTATCTGTATGAACATGGAAATATCTACACCGCTATCTGTTTGAACATGGAAATATCTAAACCGCTATCAGCATAAAAATGGAAATATTTACACAGCTATCTGCATATACATGGAAATATCTACACAGCTATCTCTTTACACATGGAAATAACTACACCACTATCTGTATAAACATGGAAATATCTACACCGCCATCTGTATGAACATGGAAATAACTGCACCGCCATCTGTATGAACATATAAATACACCGCCATCTGTATTAAGATGGAGATATCTAGACTGCTATCCGAATAAACATGGAAATATCCACACCGCTATCTGTATAAACATGGAAATATCTACACTGCTGCCTGTATAAACATGGAAATATCTACACCGCTACCTGTATAAACATGGAAATATCAGCACCGCTATCTGTATGAACATGGAAATATCAGCCCCTCTATCTGTATGAACATGGAAATATCAACACCGCTATCTCTATGAACATGGAAATATCTACACCGCTATCTGTTTGAACATGGAAATATCTAAACCACTATCTGCATGAAAATGGAAATATCTTCACAGTTATCTCTTTACACATGGAAATAACTACACCGCTATCTGTATGAACATGGAAATATCTTCACCGCTATCTGTATGAACATGCATATATCTACACAGCCATCTGGATGAACATGGAAATATCTTCACCGCTATCTCTATGAACATGGAAATATCTACACCGCTATCTGTATGAACATGGATATATCTACACAGCCCTCTGGATGAACTTGGAAATATCCACACCGCTATCTGTGTAAACATGCATACATCTTCACCGCTATCTGTATAAACATGGAAATATCTACACCGCTATCTTTATGAACATGGAAATATCTACACCGCTATCTGTTTGAAGATGTAAATATATACACCGCTATCTGCATGAAAATGGAAATACCTACACAACTATCTGCATATACATGGAAATATATACATAGCTATCTCTTTACACATGGAAATAACTACACCGCTATCTGTATGAACATGGAAATATCTACACCGCCATCTGTATGAACATGGAAATATCTGCACCGCCATCTGTATGAACATGTAAATATCTACACCGCCATCTGTATTAAGATGGAGATATCTACACCGCTATCTGAATAAACATGGAGATATCTACACCACTATCTGTACAAACATGGAAATAACAGCACTGCTATCTGTATGAACATGGAAATACGTACTCCGCTATCTGTATGAACATGGAAATATCTACACTGCTATCTGTATGAACATGGAAATATCTACAAATCTATCTGAATGAACATGGAAATATCTACACCGCTATCTGTTTGAACATGTAAATATCTACACCGCTATCTGCATGAAAATGGAAATATCTACAAAGCAATCTGCATATACATGGAAATATCTACACAGCCATCTCTTTACACATGGAAATAACTACACCGCTATATCTATAAACATGGAAATATCTACACCGCCATCTGTATGCACATGGAAATATCTGCAACGCCATCTGTATGAACATATAAATATCTACACCGCTATCTGTATTGAGAAGGAGATATCTACACAGCTATCTGTATAAACATGGAAATATCTACACCGCTACCTGTATAAACATGGAAATATCAGCACCGCTATCTGTATGAACATGGAAATATCTACACCGATACCTGTATGTACATGGAAATATCTACACCGCTATCTGTATGAACATGGAAATATATACACCGCTATCTGTATGAACATGGAAATATCTACACCACTATCTGTACCAACATGGAAATATCTACACCGCTATCTGTATGAGCATGGAAATATCTACACCGCTATCTGTATGAACATGGATATATCTACACAGCCATCTGCATGAACATGGAAATATCTACACCGCTATCTCTATGAACATGGAAATATCTACACCGCTATCTGTATGAACATGGATATATCTACACAGCCATCTGTATGAACATTGAAATATCTACACCGCTATCTGCATGAACATGGAAATATCTACACCGCTATCTGTATGAACATGGAAATATCTACACCGCTATCTGTTTGAACATGGAAATATCTACAAGGCTGTATGCATTAAAATGGAAATACCTACACAGCTTTCTGCATATACGTGGAAATATCTACACAGATTTCTCTTTACACATGGAAACAACTACACCGCTATCTCTATAAACATGGAAATATCTACACCGATATCTTTATCAACATGGAAATATCTGCACCGCCATCTGTATGAACATATAAATATCTACACCGCCATCTCTATTAAGAAGGAAATATCTAAAACGCTATCTGTATGAACATGGAAATATCTACACCGCTATCTGTATGAACATGGAAATATCTACACCGCTCTCTGTTTGAACATGGAAATATCTACACCGCTACCTGCAAGACAATGGAAATATCTAAACAGCTATCTGCATATACATGGAAATATCTACAAAGCTATGTCTTTACTCATGGAAATAACTACACCACTATCTCTATAAACATGGAAATATCTGCACCGCCATCTGTATGAACATGGAAATATCTGCACCTCCATCTGTATGAACATATAAATATCTACACCGCCATCTGTATTAAGATGGAGATATCTACACCGCTATCTGTATAAACTTGGAAATATCTACACCGCTATCTGTATAAACATGGAAATATCTACACCGCTATATGTATAAACATGGAAATATCTACACCGATACCTGTATAAACATGGAAATATGAGCACCGCTATCGGTATGAACATGGAAATATCTAAACCACTATCTGAATGAACATGGAAATATCTACACCGCTATCTGTATGAACATGGAAATATCTTCACCGTCATCTGTATGAACATGGATATATCTACACAGCCATCTGGATGAACATGGAAATATGTACACAGCCATCTGGATGAACATGGAAATATCTACACCGATATCTGTATGAACATGGAAATAGCTACACCGCTATCTGTATGAACATGGAAATATCTACCCCGATATCTATATGAACATGGAAATATCTACACCGCAATCTGTACGAACATGGAAATATCTTCACAGCCATCTGTATGAACATGGATATATCTACAGAGCCATCTGGATGAACATGGAAATATCTACACCGCTATCTGTATGAACATGGAAATATCTACACCGCTGTCTGTTTGAACATGGAAATATCTACACCGCTATCTGCATGAAAATGGAAATATCTACACAGCTATCTGCATATACATGGAAATATCTACAAAGCTATGTCTTTACACATGGAAATAACTACACCACTATCTCTATAAACATGGAAATATCTACACCGCCATCTGTATGAACATGGAAATATCTGCACCGCCATCTGTATGAACATGGAAATATCTGCACCGCCATCTGTATGAACATATAAATATCTACACCGCCATCTGTATTAAGATGGAGATAACTACACCAATATCTGTATAAACTTGGAAATATCTACACCGCTATCTGTATAAACATGGAAATGTCTACACCGCTACCTGTATAAACTTGGAAATATAAGCAACGCTATCTGCATGAACATGGAAATATCTACACCGCTATCTGTACGAACATCGAAATATCTACACCGCTATCTGTATGAACATGGAAAGAGCTGCACCGCTATCTGTATGAACATGGAAATATCTACAGCACTATCTGTATGAACAAGGAAATATCTACACCGCTATGTGTTTGAACATGGATATATCTACACAGCCATCTTGATGAACATGGAAATATCTACACCTCTTACTGTATGAACATGGAAATATCTACACCGCTATCTGTGTAAACATGCATACATCTTCACCGCTATCTGTATAAACATGTATATATCTACAAAGCTATCTTTATGAACTTGGAAATATCTACACCGCTTTCTCTTTGAACATGGAAATATCTAAACCGCTATCTGCGTGAAAACGGAAATATCTACACAGCTATCTGCATATACATGGAAATATCTACAAAGCTATCTCTTTACACATGGAAATAACTACACCGCTATCTGTATGAAAAAGGATATATTTACAGCGCCATCTGTATAAACATGGAAATATCTGCACGGCCATGTGTATGAACATATAAATATCTACACCGCCATCTGTATTAAGATGGAGATATCTACACCGCTATCTGCATAAACATGGAAATATCTACACCGCTATCTGTATAAACATGGAAATGTCTACACCGCTATCTGTATAAACCTGGAAATATCTACACCGATACCTGTATAAACATGGAAATATCAGCACCGCTATCTGTATGAACATGGAAATATCAGCCCCCCTATCTGTATGAACATGGAAATATCTACACCACTATCTGTAATGAACATGGAAATATCTACACCGCTATCTGTATGAACATGGAAATATCTTCACCGCCATCTGTATGAACATGGATTTCTCTACACAGCCATCTGGATGAACATGGAAATATCTACACTGCTATCTCCATGAACATGGAAATAGCTACACCGCCATCTGTATGAACCTGCAAATATCCACACCACCATCTCTATGAACATGGAAATATCTGCACCGCCATCTGTATGAACATATAAATAACTACACCGCAATCTGTATTAAGATGGAGATATCTACACCGCTATCTGTATAAACCTGGAAATACCTACACCGCTATCTGTATAAACATGGAAATATCTACACCGCTACCTGTATAAACATGGAAATATACGCACCGCTATCTGTATGAACATGGAAATATCAGCCCCTCTATCTGAATGAACATGGAAATATCTACACCACTATCTGTATGAACATGGAAATAACTACGCCGCTATCTGTATGAACATGGAATTATCTTCACCACCATCTGTATGTACATGGATATGTCTACACAGCCATCTGGATGAACATGGAAATATCTACACCGCTATCTGTATGAACATGGAAATAGCTACACCACTATCTGTATGAACATGGAAATATCTACACCACTATCTGTATGAACATGAAAATATCTACAACGCTATCTGTATGAACATGGAAATATCTTCACCGCCATCTGTATGAACATGGATATATCTACACAACCATCTGGATGAACATGGAAATATCTACACCGCTATCTGTATAAACATGGAAATATCTACACCGCTATCTGTATAAACATGGAAATATATACACCGCTACCTGTATAAACATGGAAATATAAGCACCGCTATCTGTACGAACATGGAAATATCTACACCGCTATCTGTATGAACATGGAAATAGCTACACCGCTATCTGTATGAACATGGAAATATCTACAGCACTATCTGTATGAACATGGAAATATCTACACCGCTATCTATATGAAAATGGAAATATCTACACCGCTATCTGTGTAATCATGCATATATCTTCACCGCTATCTGTATAAACATGGAAATAACTACACCGCTATATGTATGAACATGGAAACATCTACACCGCTATCTGTTTGAACATGGAAATATCTAAACCGCTATCTGCATGAAAATGGAAATATCTACAAAGCTATCTGCATATACATGGATATATCTACACAGCTATCTCTTTACACATGGAAATAACTACACCGCTATCTGTATGAACATGGAAATATCTACACCAGCATCTGTATGAACTTGGAAATATCTGCACGGCCATCTGTATGAACATATAAATATCTACACCGCCATCTGTATTACGATGGAGATATCTACACCGCTATCTGTATAAACATGGAAATATCTACAACGCTATCTGTATAAACATGGAAATATCTACACCGCTATCTTTATAAACATGGAAATATCTACACCGCTATCTGTATGAACATGGAAATAGCTACACCGCTAACTGTATTAACATGGAAATATCTACACCGCTATCTGTTTGAACATGGAAATATCTACACCGCTATCTGCATGAAAATGGAAATATCTACACAGCTATCTGCATATACATGGAAATATCTACAAAGCTATCTCTTTATACATGGAAATAACTACACCACTATCTCTATAAACATGGAAATATCTACACCGCCATCTGTGTGAACATATAAATATCTACACCGCCATCTGTAATAAGATGGAGATACCTACACCGCTATCTGTATAAACTTGGAAATATCTACACCGCTATCTGTATAAACAAGGAAATATCTACACCGCTATCTGTACGAACATGGAAATATCTACACCGCTATCTGTACGAACAGGGAAATAGCTGCACCGCTATCTGTATGAACATGGAAATACCTACACCACTATCTCTATGAACATGGAAATATCTACTCCGCTATCTGTATGAACATGGATATATCTACACAGCCATCTGTATGAACATGGAAATATCTGCACCGCTATCTGTATGAACATGGAAATATCTACACCGCTATCTGTGTAAACATGGATACATCTTCACCGCTATCTGTATAAACATGGAAATATCTACACCGCTATCTGTATGAACATGGAAATATCTACACCGCTATCTGTTTCAACATGGAAATATCTAAACCGCTATCTGCATGAAAATGGAAATATCTAAACAGCTATCTGCATATACATGGAAATATCTACACCGCTATCTCTTTACACATGGAAATATCTGCACTGCTCTCAGTATGAACATGGAAATATCTACACCGCATCTGTATGAACATATAAATATCTACACCGCCATCTGTATTAAGATGGAAATATTTACACCGCTATCTGTTTGAACATGGAAATATCTACACCGCTATCTGCTTGAAAATGGAAATATCTACACTGCTATCGGCATATACATGGAAATATCTACACAGCTATCTCTTTACACATGGAAATAACTACACCGCTATCTGTATGAACATGGAAATATCTACACCGCCATCTGTATGAACATGGAAATATCTGCACCGCCATCTGTATGAACATATAAATATCTACACCGCCATCTGTATTAAGATGGAGATAACTACACCAATATCTGTATAAACTTGGAAATATCTACACCGCTATCTGTATAAACATGGAAATATCTACACCGCTACCTGTATAAACTTGGAAATATAAGCAACGCTATCTGCATGAACATGGAATTATCTACACCGCTATCTGTACGAACATTGAAATATCTACACCGCTTTCTGTATGAACATGGAAATAGCTGCACCGCTATCTGTATGAACATGGAAATATCTACAGCACTATCTGTATGAACATGGAAATATCTACACCGCTATGTGTTTGAACATGGATATATCTACACAGCCATCTGGATGAACATGGAAATATCTACACCTCTTTCTGTATGAACATGGAAATATCTACACCGCTATCTGTGTAAACATGCATACATCTTCACCGCTATCTGTGTAAACATGTATATATCTACAAAGCTATCTTTATGAATTTGGAAATATCTACACCGCTTTCTCTTTGAACATGGAAATATCTAAACCGCTATCTGCGTGAAAATGGAAATATCTACACAGCTATCTGCATATACAAGTAAATATCTACACAGCTATCTCTTTACACATCGAAATAACTACACCGCTATCTGTATGAAAAAGGATATATTTACAGCGCCATCTGTATAAACATTGAAATATCTGCACGGCAATCTGTATGAACATATAAATATCTACACCGCCATCTGTATTAAGATGGAGATATCTACACCGCTATCTGTATAAACATGGAAATATCTACACCGCTATCTGTATAAACATGGAAATGTCTACACCGCTATCTGTATAAACCTGGAAATATCTACACCGATACCTGTATAAACATGGAAATATCAGCACCGCTATCTGTATGAACATGGAGATATCAGCCCCCCTATCTGTATGAACATGGAAATATCTACACCGCTATCTGTATGAACATGGAAATATCTACACCACTATCTGTATGAACATGGAAATATCTACACCGCTATCTGTAAGAAGATGGAAATATCTTCACCGCCATCTGTATGAACATGGATATCTCTACACAGCCATCTGGATGAACATGGAAATATCTACACTGCTATCTCCATGAACATGGAAATAGCTACACCGCCATCTGTATGAACCTGCAAATATCCACACCACCATCTGTATAAACATGGAAATATCTGCATGGCCATCTGTGTGAACATAAAAATATCTACACCGCCATCTGTATTGAGATCGAGATATCTACACCGCTATCTGTATAAACATGGAAATATCTACACCGCTATCTGTATAAACATGGAAATGTCTACACCGCTATCTGTATAAACCTGGAAATATCTACACCGATACCTGTATAAACATGGAAATATCAGCACCGCTATCTGTATGAACATGGAAATATCAGCCCCCCTATCTGTATGAACATGGAAATATCTACACCACTATCTGTATGAACATGGAAATATCTACACCGCTATCTGTATGAACATGGAAATATCTTCACCGCCATCTGTATGAACATGGATATCTCTACACAGCCATCTGGATGAACATGGAAATATCTACAATGCTATCTCCATGAACATGGAAATAGCTACACCGCCATCTGTATGAACCTGCAAAAATCCACACCACCATCTCTATGAACATGGAAATATCTGCACCGCCATCTGTATGAACATATAAATAACTACACCGCAATCTGTATTAAGATGGAGATATCTACACCGCTATCTGTATAAACCTGGAAATATCTACACCGCTATCTGTATAAACATGGAAATATCTACACCGCTATCTGTATAAACTTGGAAATATCTGCAACGCTACCTGTATAAACATGGAAATATCTACACCGCTATCTGTATGAACATGGAAATATCTACACCGCTATCTGTATGAACATGGAAATATCTACACCGCTATCTGTTTGTACATGTAAATATCTTCACCGCTATCTGCATGAAAATGCAAATATCTACAAAGCTATCTGCATATACATGGAAATATCTACACAGCGATCTCTTTACACATGGAAATAACTACACCGCTATATCTATGAACATGGAAATATCTACACCGCCATCTGAATGAACATGGAAATATCTGCACCGCCATCTGTATGAACATATAAATATCTATACCGCCAACTGTATGAAGAAGTAGATATCTACACCGCTATCTGTATAAACATGGAAATACCTACAATGCTGCCTGTATAAACATGGAAATATCAGCACCGCTATCTGTATGGACATGGAAATATCTACACCGCAACCTGTATGAACATGGAAATATCTACACCGCTATCTGTACGAACATGGAAATATCTACACCGCTATCTGTATGAACATGGAAATAGCTACACCGCTATCTGTATGAACATGGAAATATCTGCACCACTATCCGTATGAACTTGGAAATAACTACACCGCTATCTGTACGAACATGGATATATCTACACAGCCATCTGGATGAACATGGAAATATCTACACCGCTATCTGTATGAACATGGAAATATCTACACCGCTATCTGTGTAAACATGCACACATCTTCACCGCTATCTGTATAAACATAGAAATATCTACACCGCTATCTGTATGAACATGGAAATATCTACACCGCTATCTGTTTGAACATGGAAATATCTAAACTGCTATCTGCATGAAAATGGAAATATCTACACAGCTATCTGCATATACATGGAAATATCTACACAGCTATCTCTTTACACATGGAAATAACTACACCGCTATCTGTATGAACATGGAAATATCTGCACCGCCATCTGTATGTACTTATAAATATCTACTCCGCCATCTGTATTAAGATGGAAATATCTACACCGCTATCTGTATAAACATGGAAATATCTACACCGCTATCTGTATAAACATGGAAATATCTACACCGCTACCTGTATAAACATGGAAATATCAGCACCGCAATCTGTATGAACATGGAAATATCTACACCGCTATCTGTATTAACATGGAAATATCTACACCGCTATCTGTATGAACATGGAAATATATACACCGCTATCTGTATGAACATGGAAATATCTACACCGCTATCTGTTTGAACATGGAAATATCTACACCGCTGTCTGCATGAAAATGGAAATATCTACACAGCTATCTGCATATACATGGAAATATCTACACAGCTATCTCTTTACACATGGAAATAACTACACCGCTATCTCTATAAACATGGAAATATCTACACCGTCATCTGTATGA
The DNA here is from genome assembly GCF_029281585.2 of Gorilla gorilla gorilla. Classification (NCBI taxonomy): domain Eukaryota; kingdom Metazoa; phylum Chordata; class Mammalia; order Primates; family Hominidae; genus Gorilla; species Gorilla gorilla. Next base: position 1,094,008 of record NC_086017.1, read on the forward strand.
ACATGGAAATATCTTCACCGCCATCTGTATGAACATATAAACATCTACAACGCCATCTGTATTAAGAAGGAGCTATCTACACCGCTATCTGTATAAACATGGAAATATCTACACCGCTATCTGTATAAACATGGAAATATCTACACCGCTATCTGTATAAACATGGAAATATCAGCACCGCTATCAGTATGGACATGGAAATATCTACACCGCTATCTGTGTAAACCTGCATAGGTTTCACCGCTATCTGTATCAACATGGAAATATCTCCACCGCTATCTGTATGAACATGGAAATATCTACACCGCTATCTGTTTGAACATGGAAATATGTACAACGCTATCCGTATGAACATGGAAATATCAACAACGCCATCTGTTTGAACATGGATATATCTACACAGCCATCTGGATGAACATGGAAATATCTACACCGCTATCTGTATGAACATGGAAATAGCTACACCGCTATCTGTATGAACATGGAAATATCTACACCACTATCTGTATGAACATGGAAATATCTACACCGCTATCAGTATGAACATGGAATTATCTTCACCGCCATCTGTATGAACATGGATATATCTACACAGCCATCTAGATGAACATGGAAATATCTACACCGCTATCTGTATGAACATGGAAATAGCTACACAGCTATCTGTATGAACATGGAAATATCTACACCGCTACCTGTATAAACATGGAAATATCAGCACAGCTATCTGTATGAACATGATGAACATGGAAATATCTACACCGCTATCTGTACGAAGATGGAAATATCTACACCGCTATCTGTATGAACACGGAAATAGCTACACCGCTATCTGTATGAACATGGAAATATCTACACGACTATCTGTATGAACATGGAAATATCTACACCGCTATCTGTATGAACATGGATATATCTACACAGCCATCTGGATGAACATGGAAATATCTACACCGCTATCTGTATGAACATGGAAATATCTACATCACTATCTGTGTAAACATGCATACATCTTCATCGCTATCTGTATAAACATGGAAATATCTACACCGCTATCTGTATAAACATGGAAATATATACACCGCTACCTGTATAAACATGGAAATATAAGCACCGCTATCTGTACGAACATGGAAATATCTACACCGCTATCTGTATGAACATGGAAATAGCTACACCGCTATCTGTATGAACATGGAAATATCTACAGCACTATCTGTATGAACATGGAAATATCTACACCGCTATCTATATGAAAATGGAAATATCTACACCGCTATCTGTGTAATCATGCATATATCTTCACCGCTATCTGTATAAACATGGAAATAACTACACCGCTATATGTATGAACATGGAAACATCTACACCGCTATCTGTTTGAACATGGAAATATCTAAACCGCTATCTGCATGAAAATGGAAATATCTACAAAGCTATCTGCATATACATGGATATATCTACACAGCTATCTCTTTACACATGGAAATAACTACACCGCTATCTGTATGAACATGGAAATATCTACACCAGCATCTGTATGAACTTGGAAATATCTGCACGGCCATCTGTATGAACATATAAATATCTACACCGCCATCTGTATTACGATGGAGATATCTACACCGCTATCTGTATAAACATGGAAATATCTACAACGCTATCTGTATAAACATGGAAATATCTACACCGCTATCTTTATAAACATGGAAATATCTACACCGCTATCTGTATGAACATGGAAATAGCTACACCGCTAACTGTATTAACATGGAAATATCTACACCGCTATCTGTTTGAACATGGAAATATCTACACCGCTATCTGCATGAAAATGGAAATATCTACACAGCTATCTGCATATACATGGAAATATCTACAAAGCTATCTCTTTATACATGGAAATAACTACACCACTATCTCTATAAACATGGAAATATCTACACCGCCATCTGTGTGAACATATAAATATCTACACCGCCATCTGTAATAAGATGGAGATACCTACACCGCTATCTGTATAAACTTGGAAATATCTACACCGCTATCTGTATAAACAAGGAAATATCTACACCGCTATCTGTACGAACATGGAAATATCTACACCGCTATCTGTACGAACAGGGAAATAGCTGCACCGCTATCTGTATGAACATGGAAATACCTACACCACTATCTCTATGAACATGGAAATATCTACTCCGCTATCTGTATGAACATGGATATATCTACACAGCCATCTGTATGAACATGGAAATATCTGCACCGCTATCTGTATGAACATGGAAATATCTACACCGCTATCTGTGTAAACATGGATACATCTTCACCGCTATCTGTATAAACATGGAAATATCTACACCGCTATCTGTATGAACATGGAAATATCTACACCGCTATCTGTTTCAACATGGAAATATCTAAACCGCTATCTGCATGAAAATGGAAATATCTAAACAGCTATCTGCATATACATGGAAATATCTACACCGCTATCTCTTTACACATGGAAATATCTGCACTGCTCTCAGTATGAACATGGAAATATCTACACCGCATCTGTATGAACATATAAATATCTACACCGCCATCTGTATTAAGATGGAAATATTTACACCGCTATCTGTTTGAACATGGAAATATCTACACCGCTATCTGCTTGAAAATGGAAATATCTACACTGCTATCGGCATATACATGGAAATATCTACACAGCTATCTCTTTACACATGGAAATAACTACACCGCTATCTGTATGAACATGGAAATATCTACACCGCCATCTGTATGAACATGGAAATATCTGCACCGCCATCTGTATGAACATATAAATATCTACACCGCCATCTGTATTAAGATGGAGATAACTACACCAATATCTGTATAAACTTGGAAATATCTACACCGCTATCTGTATAAACATGGAAATATCTACACCGCTACCTGTATAAACTTGGAAATATAAGCAACGCTATCTGCATGAACATGGAATTATCTACACCGCTATCTGTACGAACATTGAAATATCTACACCGCTTTCTGTATGAACATGGAAATAGCTGCACCGCTATCTGTATGAACATGGAAATATCTACAGCACTATCTGTATGAACATGGAAATATCTACACCGCTATGTGTTTGAACATGGATATATATACACAGCCATCTGGATGAACATGGAAATATCTACACCTCTTTCTGTATGAACATGGAAATATCTACACCGCTATCTGTGTAAACATGCATACATCTTCACCGCTATCTGTGTAAACATGTATATATCTACAAAGCTATCTTTATGAATTTGGAAATATCTACACCGCTTTCTCTTTGAACATGGAAATATCTAAACCGCTATCTGCGTGAAAATGGAAATATCTACACAGCTATCTGCATATACAAGTAAATATCTACACAGCTATCTCTTTACACATCGAAATAACTACACCGCTATCTGTATGAAAAAGGATATATTTACAGCGCCATCTGTATAAACATTGAAATATCTGCACGGCAATCTGTATGAACATATAAATATCTACACCGCCATCTGTATTAAGATGGAGATATCTACACCGCTATCTGTATAAACATGGAAATATCTACACCGCTATCTGTATAAACATGGAAATGTCTACACCGCTATCTGTATAAACCTGGAAATATCTACACCGATACCTGTATAAACATGGAAATATCAGCACCGCTATCTGTATGAACATGGAGATATCAGCCCCCCTATCTGTATGAACATGGAAATATCTACACCGCTATCTGTATGAACATGGAAATATCTACACCACTATCTGTATGAACATGGAAATATCTACACCGCTATCTGTAAGAAGATGGAAATATCTTCACCGCCATCTGTATGAACATGGATATCTCTACACAGCCATCTGGATGAACATGGAAATATCTACACTGCTATCTCCATGAACATGGAAATAGCTACACCGCCATCTGTATGAACCTGCAAATATCCACACCACCATCTGTATAAACATGGAAATATCTGCATGGCCATCTGTGTGAACATAAAAATATCTACACCGCCATCTGTATTGAGATCGAGATATCTACACCGCTATCTGTATAAACATGGAAATATCTACACCGCTATCTGTATAAACATGGAAATGTCTACACCGCTATCTGTATAAACCTGGAAATATCTACACCGATACCTGTATAAACATGGAAATATCAGCACCGCTATCTGTATGAACATGGAAATATCAGCCCCCCTATCTGTATGAACATGGAAATATCTACACCACTATCTGTATGAACATGGAAATATCTACACCGCTATCTGTATGAACATGGAAATATCTTCACCGCCATCTGTATGAACATGGATATCTCTACACAGCCATCTGGATGAACATGGAAATATCTACAATGCTATCTCCATGAACATGGAAATAGCTACACCGCCATCTGTATGAACCTGCAAAAATCCACACCACCATCTCTATGAACATGGAAATATCTGCACCGCCATCTGTATGAACATATAAATAACTACACCGCAATCTGTATTAAGATGGAGATATCTACACCGCTATCTGTATAAACCTGGAAATATCTACACCGCTATCTGTATAAACATGGAAATATCTACACCGCTATCTGTATAAACTTGGAAATATCTGCAACGCTACCTGTATAAACATGGAAATATCTACACCGCTATCTGTATGAACATGGAAATATCTACACCGCTATCTGTATGAACATGGAAATATCTACACCGCTATCTGTTTGTACATGTAAATATCTTCATCGCTATCTGCATGAAAATGCAAATATCTACAAAGCTATCTGCATATACATGGAAATATCTACACAGCGATCTCTTTACACATGGAAATAACTACACCGCTATATCTATGAACATGGAAATATCTACACCGCCATCTGAATGAACATGGAAATATCTGCACCGCCATCTGTATGAACATATAAATATCTATACCGCCAACTGTATGAAGAAGTAGATATCTACACCGCTATCTGTATAAACATGGAAATACCTACAATGCTGCCTGTATAAACATGGAAATATCAGCACCGCTATCTGTATGGACATGGAAATATCTACACCGCAACCTGTATGAACATGGAAATATCTACACCGCTATCTGTACGAACATGGAAATATCTACACCGCTATCTGTATGAACATGGAAATAGCTACACCGCTATCTGTATGAACATGGAAATATCTGCACCACTATCCGTATGAACTTGGAAATAACTACACCGCTATCTGTACGAACATGGATATATCTACACAGCCATCTGGATGAACATGGAAATATCTACACCGCTATCTGTATGAACATGGAAATATCTACACCGCTATCTGTGTAAACATGCACACATCTTCACCGCTATCTGTATAAACATAGAAATATCTACACCGCTATCTGTATGAACATGGAAATATCTACACCGCTATCTGTTTGAACATGGAAATATCTAAACTGCTATCTGCATGAAAATGGAAATATCTACACAGCTATCTGCATATACATGGAAATATCTACACAGCTATCTCTTTACACATGGAAATAACTACACCGCTATCTGTATGAACATGGAAATATCTGCACCGCCATCTGTATGTACTTATAAATATCTACTCCGCCATCTGTATTAAGATGGAAATATCTACACCGCTATCTGTATAAACATGGAAATATCTACACCGCTATCTGTATAAACATGGAAATATCTACACCGCTACCTGTATAAACATGGAAATATCAGCACCGCAATCTGTATGAACATGGAAATATCTACACCGCTATCTGTATTAACATGGAAATATCTACACCGCTATCTGTATGAACATGGAAATATATACACCGCTATCTGTATGAACATGGAAATATCTACACCGCTATCTGTTTGAACATGGAAATATCTACACCGCTGTCTGCATGAAAATGGAAATATCTACACAGCTATCTGCATATACATGGAAATATCTACACAGCTATCTCTTTACACATGGAAATAACTACACCGCTATCTCTATAAACATGGAAATATCTACACCGTCATCTGTATGAACATGGAAATATCTTCACCGCCATCTGTATGAACATATAAACATCTACAACGCCATCTGTATTAAGAAGGAGCTATCTACACCGCTATCTGTATAAACATGGAAATATCTACACCGCTATCTGTATAAACATGGAAATATCTACACCGCTATCTGTATAAACATGGAAATATCAGCACCGCTATCAGTATGGACATGGAAATATCTACACCGCTATCTGTGTAAACCTGCATAGGTTTCACCGCTATCTGTATCAACATGGAAATATCTACACCGCTATCTGTATGAACATGGAAATATCTACACCGCTATCTGTTTGAACATGGAAATATGTACAACGCTATCCGTATGAACATGAAAATATCAACAACGCCATCTGTTTGAACATGGATATATCTACACAGCCATCTGGATGAACATGGAAATATCTACACCGCTATCTGTATGAACATGGAAATAGCTACACCGCTATCTGTATGAACATGGAAATATCTACACCACTATCTGTATGAACATGGAAATATCTACACCGCTATCAGTATGAACATGGAATTATCTTCACCGCCATCTGTATGAACATGGATATATCTACACAGCCATCTAGATGAACATGGAAATATCTACACCGCTATCTGTATGAACATGGAAATAGCTACACAGCTATCTGTATGAACATGGAAATATCTACACCGCTACCTGTATAAACATGGAAATATCAGCACAGCTATCTGTATGAACATGATGAACATGGAAATATCTACACCGCTATCTGTACGAAGATGGAAATATCTACACCGCTATCTGTATGAACACGGAAATAGCTACACCGCTATCTGTATGAACATGGAAATATCTACACGACTATCTGTATGAACATGGAAATATCTACACCGCTATCTGTATGAACATGGATATATCTACACAGCCATCTGGATGAACATGGAAATATCTACACCGCTATCTGTATGAACATGGAAATATCTACATCACTATCTGTGTAAACATGCATACATCTTCATCGCTATCTGTATAAACATGGAAATATCTACACCGCTATCTGTTTGAACATGGAAATACCTGAACCTCTATCTGCAAGAAAATGGAAATATCTACACAGCTATCTGCATATACATGGAAATATCTACAAAGCTATCTCTTTACACATGGAAATAACTACACCACTATCTGTATGAACATGGAAATATCTGCAAGGCCATCTTTATGAACATATAAATATCTACACCGCCATCTGTATTAAGATGGAGATATCTACACCGCTATCTGTATAAACATGGAAATATCTACACCGCTATCTGTGTAAACATGGAAATATCATCACCGCTATCTGTATGAACATGGAAATATTAGCCCCCCTATCTGTATGAACATGGAAATATCTACACCACTATCTGTATGAACATGGAAATATCTACACCGCTATCTGTATGAACATGGAAATATCTTCACCGCCATCTGTATGAACATGGATATCTCTACACAGCCATCTGGATGAACATGGAAATATCTACAATGCTATCTCCATGAACATGGAAATAGCTACACCGCCATCTGTATGAACCTGCAAAAATCCACACCACCATCTCTATGAACATGGAAATATCTGCACCGCCATCTGTATGAACATATAAATAACTACACCGCAATCTGTATTAAGATGGAGATATCTACACCGCTATCTGTATAAACCTGGAAATATCTACACCGATATCTGTATAAACATGGAAATATCTACACCGCTATCTGTATAAACTTGGAAATATCTGCAACGCTACCTGTATAAACATGGAAATATCTACACCGCTATCTGTATGAACATGGAAATATCTACACCGCTATCTGTATGAACATGGAAATATCTACACCGCTATCTGTTTGTACATGTAAATATCTTCACCGCTATCTGCATGAAAATGCAAATATCTACAAAGCTATCTGCATATACATGGAAATATCTACACAGCGATCTCTTTACACATGGAAATAACTACACCGCTATATCTATGAACATGGAAATATCTACACCGCCATCTGAATGAACATGGAAATATCTGCACCGCCATCTGTATGAACATATAAATATCTATACCGCCAACTGTATGAAGAAGTAGATATCTACACCGCTATCTGTATAAACATGGAAATACCTACAATGCTGCCTGTATAAACATGGAAATATCAGCACCGCTATCTGTATGGACATGGAAATATCTACACCGCAACCTGTATGAACATGGAAATATCTACACCGCTATCTGTACGAACATGGAAATATCTACACCGCTATCTGTATGAACATGGAAATAGCTACACCGCTATCTGTATGAACATGGAAATATCTGCACCACTATCCGTATGAACTTGGAAATAACTACACCGCTATCTGTACGAACATGGATATATCTACACAGCCATCTGGATGAACATGGAAATATCTACACCGCTATCTGTATGAACATGGAAATATCTACACCGCTATCTGTGTAAACATGCACACATCTTCACCGCTATCTGTATAAACATAGAAATATCTACACCGCTATCTGTATGAACATGGAAATATCTACACCGCTATCTGTTTGAACATGGAAATATCTAAACTGCTATCTGCATGAAAATGGAAATATCTACACAGCTATCTGCATATACATGGAAATATCTACACAGCTATCTCTTTACACATGGAAATAACTACACCGCTATCTGTATGAACATGGAAATATCTGCACCGCCATCTGTATGTACTTATAAATATCTACTCCGCCATCTGTATTAAGATGGAAATATCTACACCGCTATCTGTATAAACATGGAAATATCTACACCGCTATCTGTATAAACATGGAAATATCTACACCGCTACCTGTATAAACATGGAAATATCAGCACCGCAATCTGTATGAACATGGAAATATCTACACCGCTATCTGTATTAACATGGAAATATCTACACCGCTATCTGTATGAACATGGAAATATATACACCGCTATCTGTATGAACATGGAAATATCTACACCGCTATCTGTTTGAACATGGAAATATCTACACCGCTGTCTGCATGAAAATGGAAATATCTACACAGCTATCTGCATATACATGGAAATATCTACACAGCTATCTCTTTACACATGGAAATAACTACACCGCTATCTCTATAAACATGGAAATATCTACACCGTCATCTGTATGAACATGGAAATATCTTCACCGCCATCTGTATGAACATATAAACATCTACAACGCCATCTGTATTAAGAAGGAGCTATCTACACCGCTATCTGTATAAACATGGAAATATCTACACCGCTATCTGTATAAACATGGAAATATCTACACCGCTATCTGTATAAACATGGAAATATCAGCACCGCTATCAGTATGGACATGGAAATATCTACACCGCTATCTGTGTAAACCTGCATAGGTTTCACCGCTATCTGTATCAACATGGAAATATCTACACCGCTATCTGTATGAACATGGAAATATCTACACCGCTATCTGTTTGAACATGGAAATATGTACAACGCTATCCGTATGAACATGGAAATATCAACAACGCCATCTGTTTGAACATGGATATATCTACACAGCCATCTGGATGAACATGGAAATATCTACACCGCTATCTGTATGAACATGGAAATAGCTACACCGCTATCTGTATGAACATGGAAATATCTACACCACTATCTGTATGAACATGGAAATATCTACACGGCTATCAGTATGAACATGGAATTATCTTCACCGCCATCTGTATGAACATGGATATATCTACACAGCCATCTAGATGAACATGGAAATATCTACACCGCTATCTGTATGAACATGGAAATAGCTACACAGCTATCTGTATGAACATGGAAATATCTACACCGCTACCTGTATAAACATGGAAATATCAGCACAGCTATCTGTATGAACATGATGAACATGGAAATATCTACACCGCTATCTGTACGAAGATGGAAATATCTACACCGCTATCTGTATGAACACGGAAATAGCTACACCGCTATCTGTATGAACATGGAAATATCTACACGACTATCTGTATGAACATGGAAATATCTACACCGCTATCTGTATGAACATGGATATATCTACACAGCCATCTGGATGAACATGGAAATATCTACACCGCTATCTGTATTAACATGGAAATATCTACATCACTATCTGTGTAAACATGCATACATCTTCATCGCTATCTGTATAAACATGGAAATATCTACACCGCTATCTGTTTGAACATGGAAATACCTGAACCTCTATCTGCAAGAAAATGGAAATATCTACACAGCTATCTGCATATACATGGAAATATCTACAAAGCTATCTCTTTACACATGGAAATAACTACACCACTATCTGTATGAACATGGAAATATCTGCACGGCCATCTTTATGAACATATAAATATCTACACCGCCATCTGTATTAAGATGGAGATATCTACACCGCTATCTGTATAAACATGGAAATATCTACACCGCTATCTGTGTAAACATGGAAATATCATCACCGCTATCTGTATGAACATGGAAATATTAGCCCCTCTATCTGTATGAACATGGAAATACCTACACCACTATCTGTATGAACATGGAAATATCTACACCGCTAGATGTATAAACATGGAATTATCTTTACTGCCATCTGTATGAACATGGATATGTCTACACAGCCATCTGGATGAACATGGAAATATCTACACCGCTATCTGTATGAACATGGAAATATCTACACCGCTATCTGTGTAAACATGCACACATCTTCACCGCTATCTGTATAAACATAGAAATATCTACACCGCTATCTGTATGAACATGGAAATATCTACACCGCTATCTGTTTGAACATGGAAATATCTAAACTGCTATCTGCATGAAAATGGAAATATCTACACAGCTATCTGCATATACATGGAAATATCTACACAGCTATCTCTTTACACATGGAAATAACTACACCGCTATCTGTATGAACATGGAAATATCTGCACCGCCATCTGTATGTACTTATAAATATCTACTCCGCCATCTGTATTAAGATGGAAATATCTACACCGCTATCTGTATAAACATGGAAATATCTACACCGCTATCTGTATAAACATGGAAATATCTACTCCGCTACCTGTATAAACATGGAAATATCAGCACCGCAATCTGTATGAACATGGAAATATCTACACCGCTATCTGTATTAACATGGAAATATCTACACCGCTATCTGTATGAACATGGAAATATATACACCGCTATCTGTATGAACATGGAAATATCTACACCGCTATCTGTTTGAACATGGAAATATCTACACCGCTGTCTGCATGAAAATGGAAATATCTACACAGCTATCTGCATATACATGGAAATATCTACACAGCTATCTCTTTACACATGGAAATAACTACACCGCTATCTCTATAAACATGGAAATATCTACACCGTCATCTGTATGAACATGGAAATATCTTCACCGCCATCTGTATGAACATATAAACATCTACAACGCCATCTGTATTAAGAAGGAGCTATCTACACCGCTATCTGTATAAACATGGAAATATCTACACCGCTATCTGTATAAACATGGAAATATCTACACCGCTATCTGTATAAACATGGAAATATCAGCACCGCTATCAGTATGGACATGGAAATATCTACACCGCTATCTGTGTAAACCTGCATAGGTTTCACCGCTATCTGTATGAACATGGAAATATCTACACCGCTATCTGTATGAACATGGAAATATCTACACCGCTATCTGTTTGAACATGGAAATATGTACAACGCTATCCGTATGAACATGGAAATATCAACAACGCCATCTGTTTGAACATGGATATATCTACACAGCCATCTGGATGAACATGGAAATATCTACACCGCTATCTGTATGAACATGGAAATAGCTACACCGCTATCTGTATGAACATGGAAATATCTACACCACTATCTGTATGAACATGGAAATATCTACACCGCTATCAGTATGAACATGGAATTATCTTCACCGCCATCTGTATGAACATGGATATATCTACACAGCCATCTAGATGAACATGGAAATATCTACACCGCTATCTGTATGAACATGGAAATAGCTACACAGCTATCTGTATGAACATGGAAATATCTACACCGCTACCTGTATAAACATGGAAATATCAGCACAGCTATCTGTATGAACATGATGAACATGGAAATATCTACACCGCTATCTGTACGAAGATGGAAATATCTACACCGCTATCTGTATGAACACGGAAATAGCTACACCGCTATCTGTATGAACATGGAAATATCTACACGACTATCTGTATGAACATGGAAATATCTACACCGCTATCTGTATGAACATGGATATATCTACACAGCCATCTGGATGAACATGGAAATATCTACACCGCTATCTGTATGAACATGGAAATATCTACATCACTATCTGTGTAAACATGCATACATCTTCATCACTATCTGTATAAACATGGAAATATCTACACCGCTATCTGTTTGAACATGGAAATACCTGAACCTCTATCTGCAAGAAAATGGAAATATCTACACAGCTATCTGCATATACATGGAAATATCTACAAAGCTATCTCTTTACACATGGAAATAACTACACCACTATCTGTATGAACATGGAAATATCTACACGGCCATCTTTATGAACATATAAATATCTACACCGCCATCTGTATTAAGATGGAGATATCTACACCGCTATCTGTATAAACATGGAAATATCTACACCGCTATCTGTGTAAACATGGAAATATCATCACCGCTATCTGTATGAACATGGAAATATTAGCCCCTCTATCTGTATGAACATGGAAATACCTACACCACTATCTGTATGAACATGGAAATATCTACACCGCTAGATGTATAAACATGGAATTATCTTTACTGCCATCTGTATGAACATGGATATGTCTACACAGCCATCTGGATGAACATGGAAATATCTACACCGCTATCTGTATGAATATGGAAATATCAACACCAATATCTGTATGAACATGGAAATATCTAAACCGCTATCTGTACGAACAGGGAAATATCTTCACCGCCATCAGTATGAACATGGATATATCTACACAGCCATCTGGATGAACATGGAAATATCTACACCGCTATCTGTATGAATATGGAAATATCTACACCGCTCTCTGTGTAAACATGCAAACATCTTCACCGCTATCTGTATAAACATGGAAATATCTACACCACTATCTGTATGAACATGGAAATATCTACACCGCTATCTGTTTGAACATGGAAATATCTACACCGCTATCTGCATGAAAATGGAAATATCTACACAGCTATCTGCATATACATGGAAATATCTACAAAGCTAACTCTTTACACATGGAAATTACTACACCACTATCTCTATAAGCATGGAAATATCTACACCGCCATCTGTTTGAACATGGAAATATCTGCACCGCCATCTGTATGAACATGTAAATATCTACACCGCCATCTGTATTAAGATGGAGATATCTACACCGCTATCTGTATAAACTTGGAAATATTTACACCGCTATCTGTATAAACATGGAAATATCTGCACCGCTATCTGTATAAACATGGAAATATCTACACCGCTACCTGTATAAACATGGAAATATAAGCACCGCTATCTATATGAACATGGAAATATCTACACCGCTATCTGTACGAACATGGAAATATCTACAAAGTTATCTGTATGAACATGGAAATAGCTGCACCGCTATCTGTATGAACATGGAAATACCTACAGCACTATCTGTATGAACATGGAAATATCTACACCGCTATCTGTATGAACATGGATATATCTACACAGCCATCAGGATGAACATGGAAATATCTACACCGCAATCTGTATGAACATGGAAATATCTACACCGCTATCTGTGTAAACATGCATACATCTTCACCGCTATCTGTATAAACATGGATATATCTACAACGCTATCTGTGTGAACATGGAAATATCTACACCGCTATCTGTTTGAACATGGAAATATCTACACCGCTATCTGCATGAAAATAGAAATATCTACACAGCTATCTGCATATACATGGAAATATCTACACTGCTATCTCTTTACACATGGAAATAACTACACCGCTATCGGTATGAACATGGAAATATCTACACCGCCATCTGTATGAACATGGAAATATCTGCACGGCCATCTGTATGAACATATAAATATCTAAACCGCCATCTGTATTAAGATGGAGATATCTACACCGCTATCTGTATAAACATGGAAATATCTACACCGCTATCTGTATAAGCATGGAAATGTCTACACCGCTATCTGTATAAACTTGGAAATATCTACACCGCTACCTGTATAAACATGGAAATATCAGCACCGCTATCTGTATGAACATGGAAATATCAGCCCCTCTATCTGTATGAACAGGGAAATATCTACACCACTATCTGTATGAACATGGAAATATCTACACCTCTATCTGTATGAACATGGAAATATCTTCACCGCCATCTGTATGAACATGGACATATCTACACAGCCATCTGGATGAACATGAAAATATCTACACCGCTATCTGTATGAACATGGAAATAGCTACACCGCTATCTGTATGAACATGGAAATATCTACAACACTATCTGTATGAACATGGAAATACCTACGCCGCTATCTGTTTGAACATGGAAATATCTACACCGCTATCTGCATGAAAATGGAAATATCTACACAGCTATCTCCATATACATGGAAATATCTACACAGCTATCTCTTTACACATGGAAATAACTACAACAGTATCTCTATAAACATGGAAATATCTACACCGCCATCTGTATGAACATGGAAATATCTGCACCGCCATCTGTATGAACATGGAAATATCTGCACCGCCATCTGTAAGAACATATAAATATCTACACCGCCATCTGTATTAAGATGGAGATAACTACACCAATATCTGTATAAACTTGGAAATATCTACACCGCTATCTGTATAAACATGGAAATATCTACACCGCTACCTGTATAAACTTGGAAATATAAGCAACGCTATCTGCATGAACATGGAAATATCTACACCGCTATCTGTACGAACATCGAAATATCTAAACCGCTATCTGTATGAACATGGAAAGAGCTGCACCGCTATCTGTATGAACATGGAAATATCTGCAGCACTATCTGTATGAACAAGGAAATATCTACACCGCTATGTGTTTGAACATGGATATATCTACACAGCCATCTGGATGAACATGGAAATATCTACACCTCTTTCTGTATGAACATGGAAATATCTACACCGCTATCTGTGTAAACATGCATAAATCTTCACCGCTATCTGTATAAACATGTATATATCTACAAAGCTATCTTTATGAACTTGGAAATATCTAAACCGCTTTCTCTTTGAACATGGAAATATCTAAACCGCTATCTGCGTGAAAATGGAAATATCTACACAGCTATCTGCATATACATGGAAATATCTACACAGCTATCTCTTTACACATGGAAATAACTACACCGCTATCTGTATGAAAAAGGATATATTTACAGCGCCATCTGTATAAACATGGAAATATCTGCACGGCCATCTGTATGAACATATAAATATCTACACCGCCATCTGTATTAAGATGGAGATATCTACACCGCTATCTGTATAAACATGGAAATATCTACACCGCTATCTGTATAAACATGGAAATGTCTACACCGCTATCTGTATAAACCTGGAAATATCTACACCGATACCTGTATAAACATGGAAATATCAGCACCGCTATCTGTATGAACATGGAAATATCAGCCCCCCTATCTGTATGAACATGGAAATATCTACACCGCTATCTGTATGAACATGGAAATATCTTCACCGCCATCTGTATGAACATGGATTTCTCTACACAGCCATCTGGATGAACATGGAAATATCTACACTGCTATCTCCATGAACATGGAAATAGCTACACCGCCATCTCTATGAACCTGCAAATATCCACACCACCATCTCTATGAACATGGAAATATCTGCACCGCCATCTGTATGAACATATAAATAACTACACCGCAATCCGTATTAAGATGGAGATATCTACACCGCTATCTGTATAAACCTGGAAATACCTACACCGCTATCTGTATAAACATGGAAATATCTACACCGCTACCTGTATAAACATGGAAATATACGCAATGCTATCTGTATGAACATGGAATTATCAGCCCCTCTATCTGAATGAACATGGAAATATCTACACCACTATCTGTATGAACATGGAAATAACAACACCGCTATCTGTATGAACATGGAATTACCTTCACCACCATCTGTATGTACATGGATATGTCTACACAGCCATCTGGATGAACATGGAAATATCTACACCGCTATCTGTATGAACATGGAAATAGCTACACCACTATCTGTATGAACATGGAAATATCTACACCACTATCTGTATGAACATGAAAATATCTACAACGCTATCTGTATGAACATGGAAATATCTTCACCGGCATCTGTATGAACATGGATATATCTACACAACCATCTGGATGAACATGGAAATATCTACACCGCTATCTGTATAAACATGGAAATATCTACACCGCTATCTGTATAAACATGGAAATATATACACCGCTACCTGTATAAACATGGAAATATAAGCACCGCTATCTGTACGAACATGGAAATATCTACACCGCTATCTGTATGAACATGGAAATAGCTACACCGCTATCTGTATGAACATGGAAATATCTACAGCACTATCTGTATGAACATGGAAATATCTACACCGCAATCTATATGAAAATGGAAATATCTACACCGCTATCTGTGTAATAATGCATATATCTTCACCGCTATCTGTATAAACATGGAAATAACTACACCGCTATATGTATGAACATGGAAACATCTACACCGCTATCTGTTTGAACATGGAAATATCTAAACCGCTATCTGCATGAAAATGGAAATATCTACAAAGCTATCTGCATATACATGGATATATCTACACAGCTATCTCTTTACACATGGAAATAACTACACCGCTATCTGTATGTACATGGAAATATCTACACCAGCATCTGTATTAACTTGGAAATATCTGCACGGCCATCTGTATGAACATATAAATATCTACACCGCCATCTGTATTAAGATGGAGATATCTACACCGCTATCTGTATAAACATGGAAATATCAACAACGCTATCTGTATAAACATGGAAATATCTACACCGCTATCTTTATAAACATGGAAATATCTACACCGCTATCTGTATGAACATGGAAATAGCTACACCGCTAACTGTATGAACATGGAAATATCTACACCGCTATCTGTTTGAACATGGAAATATCTACACCGCTATCTGCATATACATGGAAATATCTACAAAGCTATCTCTTTATACATGGAAATAACTACACCACTATCTCTATAAACATGGAAATATCTACACCGCCATCTGTGTGAACATATAAATATCTACACCGCCATCTATATTAAGATGGAGATACCTACACCGCTATCTGTATAAACTTGGAAATATCTACACCGCTATCTGTATAAACAAGGAAATATCTACACCGCTATCTGTACGAACATGGAAATATCTACACCGCTATCAGTACGAACAGGGAAATAGCTGCACCGCTATCTGTATGAACATGGAAATATCTACACCACTATCTGTATGAACATGGAAATATCTACACCGCTATCTGTATGAACATGGATATATCTACACAGCCATCTGTATGAACATGGAAATATCTGCACCGCTATCTGTATGAACATGGAAATATCTACACCGCTATCTGTGTAAACATGAATACATCTTCACCGCTATCTGTATAAACATGGAAATATCTACACCGCTATCTGTATGAACATGGAAATATCTACACCGCTATCTGTTTGAACATGGAAATATCTAAACCGCTATCTGCATGAAAATGGAAATATCTACACAGCTATCTGCATATACATGGAAAAATCTACACCGCTATCTCTTTACACATGGAAATATCTGCACTGCTCTCAGTATGAACATGGAAATATCTACACCGCTATCTGTATGAACATGGAAATATCTACAGCACAATCTGTACGAACATGGAAATATCTACACCGCTATCGGTATGAACATGGATATATCTACACAGCCATCTGGATGAACATGGAAATATCTACACCGCTATCTGTATAAACATGGAAATATCTACACCGCTGTCTGTGTACACATGCATACATCTTCACCGCTATCTGTATAACCATGGATATATATACAAAGCTATCTGTATGAACATGGAAATATCTACACCGCTATCTGTTTGAACATGGAAATACCTAAACCGCTATCTGCATGAAAATGGAAATATCTACACAGATATCTGCATATACATGGAAATATCTACACAGCTATCTCTTTACACATGGAAATAACTACACCGCTATCTGTATGAACTTTTATATATCTACACCGCCATCTGTATGAACATGGAAATATCTGCACGGCCACCTGTATGAACATATAAATATCTACACCGCCATCTGTATTAAGATGGAGATATCTACACCGCTATGTGTATAAACATGGAAATACCTACACCGCTATCTGTAAAATCATGGAAATGTCTACACCGCTATCTGTATAAACCTGGAAATATCTACACCGCTACCTGTATAAACATGGAAATATCAGCACCGCTATCTGTATGAACGTGGAAATAACAGCCGTCCTATCTGTATGAACATGGAAATATCAACACCACTATCTCTATGAACATGGAAATATCTACACCACTATCTGTATGAACATGGAAATATCTTCACCGCCATCAGTATGATCATGGATATCTCTACACAACCATCTGGATGAAAATGGAATTATCTACACCGCTATCTCCATGAACATGGAAATAGCTACGCCAACATCTGTATGAACATGCAAATATCTACACCGCAATCTGTATGAACATGGAAATATCTACACCGCTATCTGTATGAACATGGAAATATCTACACCGCTATCTGTATGAACATGGAAATATCAGCACCGCTAGCTGTATAAACATGGAAATATCTACAAATCTATCTGCATGAACATGTAAATATCTACACCGCTATCTGTGTAAACATGCATACCTTTTCACTGCAATCTGTATAAGCATGGAAATATCTACACCGCTATCTGTTTGAACATGGAAATATCTAAACCGCTATCAGCATGAAAATGGAAATATCTACACAGCTATCTGCATATACATGGAAGTATCTACACAGCTATCTCTTTACACATGGAAATAACTACACCGCTATCTGTATGAACATGGAAATATCTACACCGCTATCTGTATGAACATGGAAATAACTGCACCGCCATCTGTATGAACATATAAATACACCGCCATCTGTATTAAGATGGAGATATCTAGACTGCTATCCGTATAAACATGGAAATATCCACACCGCTATCTGTATAAACATGGAAATATCTACACTGCTACCTGTATAAACATGGAAATATCTACACCGCTACCTGTATAAACATGGAAATATCAGCACCGCTATCTGTATGAACATAGAAATATCAGCCCCTCTATCTGTATGAACATATAAATATCTACACCGCTATCTCTATGAACATGGAAATATCTACACCGCTATCTGTTTGAACATGGAAATATCTAAACCGCTATCTGCATGAAAATGGAAATATCTTCACAGTTATCTCTTCACTCATGGAAATAACTACACCGCTATCTGTATGAACATGGAAATATCTTCACCGCCATCTGTATGAACATGCATATATCTACACAGCCATCTGGACGAACATGGAAATATCTACACCGCTATCTGTATGAACATGGAAATATCTACACCGCTATCTGTATGAACATGGATATATCTACACAGCCCTATGGATGAACTTGGAAATATCCACACCGCTATCTGTGTAAACATGCATACATCTTCACCGCTATCTGTATAAACATGGAAATATCTACACCGCTATCCGTATGAATATGGAAATATCTACACCGCTATCTGTGTGAAGATGGAAACATATACACCGCTATCTGCATGAAAATGGAAATATCTACACAGCTATCTGCATATACATGGAAATATCTACACAGCTATCTCTTTACACATGGAAATAACTACACCGCTATCTGTATGAACATGGAAATATCTACACCGCCATCTGTATGAACACGAAAATAACTGCACCGCCATCTGTATGAACATGGAAATATCTACACCGCCATCTGTATTAAGATGGAGATATCTACACCGCTATCTGAATAAACATGGTAATATCTAGAACACTATCTGTATAAACATGGAAATATCTACACCGCTATGTGTATAAACATGGAAATATCTACACCGCTACCTGTATAAACATGGAAATATCAGCACTGCTATCTGTATGAACATGGAAATACCTACTCCGCTATCTGTATGAACATGGAAATATCTACACCGCCATCTGTATGAACATATAAATATCTACACCGCCATCTGTATTAAGAAGGAGATATCTACACCGCTAACTGTATAAACATGGAAATATCTACACCTCTGCCTGTATAAACATGGAAATATCAGCACCGCTATCTGCACGAACATGAAAATATCTACACCGCTACCTGTAAGTACATGGAAATATCTACACCACCATCTGTATGCACATGGAAATATCTGCAACGCCATCTGTATGAACATATAAATATCTACACCGCCATCTGTATTAAGAAGGAGATATCTACACCGCTATCTGTATAAACATGGATATATCTACACAGCCATCTGGATGAACATGGAAATATCTACACCGCTATCTGTATGAACATGGAAATATCTACACCGCTATCTGTATGAACATGGATATATCTACACAGCCATCTGGATGAACATGAAAATATCTACACCGCTATCTGTATGAACATGGAAATATCTACACCGCTATCTGTATGAACATGGATATATCTACACAGCCATCTGTATGAACATGGAAATATCTACACCGCTATCTGTATGAGCATGGAAATATCTACACCGCTATCTGTATGAACATGGAAATATCTACACCGCTATCTGTTTGAACATGGAAATATCTACACCGCTGTCTGCATTAAAATGGAAATACCTACACAGCTATCTGCATATACTTGGAAATATCTACACAGATATCTCTTTACACATGGAAATAACTTCACCGCTATCTCTATAAACATGGAAATATCTACACCGACATCTTTATGAACATGGAAATATCTGCACCGCCATCTGTATGAACATATAAATATCTACACCGCCATCTCTATTAAGAAGGAAATATCTAAAACGCTATCTGTATGAACATGGAAATATCTACACTGCTATCTGTATGAACATGGAAATATCTACACCGCTATCTGTACGAACATGGAAATATCTTCACCGCCATCTGTATGAACGTGGATATATCTACACAGCCATCTGGATGAACATGGAAATATCTACAACGCTATCTGTATGAACATGGAAATATCTACACCGCTCTCTGTTTGAACATGGAAATATCTACACCGCTACCTGCATGACAATGGAAATATCTACACAGCTATCTGCATATACATGGAAATATCTACAAAGCTATGTCTTTACACATGGAAATAACTACACCACTATCTCTATAAACATGGAAATATCTACACCGCCATCTGTATGAACATGGAAATATCTGCACCTCCATCTGTATGAACATATAAATATCTACACCGCCATCTGTATTAAGATGGAGATATCTACACCGCTATCTGTATAAACTTGGAAATATCTACACCGCTATCTGTATAAACATGGAAATATCTACACCGCTATCTGTATAAACATGGAAATATCTACACCGCTATCTGCATGAAAATGGAAATATCTACACAGCTATCTGCATACACATGGAAATATGTACAAAGATATCTCTTTACACATGGAAATAACTACACCACTATCTCTATAAACATGGAAATATCTACACCGCCATCTGTATGAACATGGAAATATCTACACCGCTATCTGTATGAATATGGAAATATCTACACCGCTATCTGTTTGAACATGGAAATATCTACACCGCTATCTGCTTGAAAATGGAAATATCTACACTGCTATCTGCATATACATGGAAATATCTACACAGCTATCTCTTTACACATGGAAATAACTACACCGCTATCTGTATGAACATGGAAATATCTACACCGCCATCTGTATGAACATGGAAATATCTGCACCGCCATCTGTATGAACATATAAGTATCTACACCGCCATCTGTATTAAGATGGAGATTTCTACACCGCTATCTGTATAAACATGGAAATATCTACACCGCTACCTGTATAAACATGCAAATATCAGCACCGCTCTCTGTATGAACATGGAAATATATACACCGCTTTCTGCATTAAAATGGAAATATCTACACAGCTATCTGCATATACGTGGAAATATCTACACAGCTATCTCTTTACACATGGAAATAACTACACCGCTATCTCTATAAACATGGAAATATCTACAACGACATCTTTATGAACATGGAAATATCTGCACCACCATCTTTATGAACTTATAAATATCTACACCGCCATCTGTATTAAGAAGGAGATATCTACACCACTATCTGTATAAACATGGAAATATCTACACCGCTATCTGTATAAACATGGAAATATCTACACCGCTATCTGTATAAACATGGAAATATCTACACCGCTACCTGTATAAACATGGAAATATCAGCACCGCTATCGGTATGAACATGGAAATATCTAAACCACTATCTGAATGAACATGGAAATATCTACACCGCTATCTGTATGAACATGGAAATATCTTCACCGTCATCTGTATGAACATGGATATATCTACACAGCCATCTGGATGAACATGGAAATATGTACACAGCCATCTGGATGAACATGGAAATATCTACACCGATATCTGTATGAACATGGAAATAGCTACACCGCTATCTGTATGAACATGGAAATATCTACACCAATATCTATATGAAAATGGAAATATCTACACCGCCATCTGTATGAACATGGAAATATCTGAACCGCCATCTGTATGAACATATAAATAACTACACCGCCATCTGTATTAAGATGGAGATAACTACACCAATATCTGTATAAACTTGGAAATATCTACACCGCTATCTGTATGAACTTGGAAATATCTACACCACTACCTGTATAAACTTGGAAATATAAGCAACGCTATCTGCATGAACATGGAAATATCTACACCGCTATCTGTACGAACATCGAAATATCTACACCGCTATCTGTATGAACATGGAAAGAGCTGCACCGCTATCTGTATGAATATGGAAATATCTACAGCACTATCTGTATGAACATGGAAATATCTACACCGCTATGTGTTTGAACATGGATATATCTACACAGCCATCTGGATGAACATGGAAATATGTACACCTCTTTCTGTATGAACATGGAAATATCTACACCGCTATCTGTGTAAACATGCATACATCTTCACCGCTATCTGTATAAACATGTATATATCTACAAAGCTATCTTTATGAACTTGGAAATATCTACACCGCTTTCTCTTTGAACATGGAAATATCTAAACCGCTATCTGCGTGAAAATGGAAATATCTACACAGCTATCTGCATATACATGGAAATACCTACACAGCTATCTCTTTACACATGGAAATAACTACACCGCTATCTGTATGAAAAAGGATATATTTACAGCGCCATCTGTATGAACATGGAAATATCTGCACGGCCATCTGTATGAACATATAAATATCTACACCGCCATCTGTATTAAGATGGAGATATCTACACCGCTACCTGTATAAACATGGAAATATCAGCACTGCTATCTGTATGAACATGGAAATACCTACTCTGCTATCTGTATGAACATGGAAATATCTACACCGCCATCTGTATGAACATATAAATATCTACACCGCCATCTGTATTAAGAAGGAGATATCTACACCGCTGCCTGTATAAACATGGAAATATCAGCACCGCTATCTGCACGAACATGAAAATATCTACACCGCTACCTGTAAGTACATGGAAATATCTACACCGCCATCTGTATGCACATGGAAATATCTGCAACGCCATCTGTATGAACATATAAATATCTACACCGCCATCTGTATTAAGAAGGAGATATCTACACCGCTATCTGTATAAACATGGATATATCTACACAGCCATCTGGATGAACATGGAAATATCTACACCGCTATCTGTATGAACATGGAAATATCTACACCGCTATCTGTATGAACATGGATATATCTACACAGCCATCTGGATGAACATGAAAATATCTACACCGCTATCTGTATGAACATGGAAATATCTACACCGCTATCTGTATGAACATGGATATATCTACACAGCCATCTGTATGAACATGGAAATATCTACACCGCTATCTGTATGAGCATGGAAATATCTACACCGCTATCTGTATGAACATGGAAATATCTACACCGCTATCTGTTTGAACATGGAAATATCTACACCGCTGTCTGCATTAAAATGGAAATACCTACACAGCTATCTGCATATACTTGGAAATATCTACACAGATATCTCTTTACACATGGAAATAACTTCACCGCTATCTCTATAAACATGGAAATATCTACACCGACATCTTTATGAACATGGAAATATCTGCACCGCCATCTGTATGAACATATAAATATCTACACCGCCATCTCTATTAAGAAGGAAATATCTAAAACGCTATCTGTATGAACATGGAAATATCTACACCGCTATCTGTATGAACATGGAAATATCTACACCGCTATCTGTACGAACATGGAAATATCTTCACCGCCATCTGTATGAACGTGGATATATCTACACAGCCATCTGGATGAACATGGAAATATCTACAACGCTATCTGTATGAACATGGAAATATCTACACCGCTCTCTGTTTGAACATGGAAATATCTAGACCGCTACCTGCATGACAATGGAAATATCTACACAGCTATCTGCATATACATGGAAATATCTACAAAGCTATGTCTTTACACATGGAAATAACTACACCACTATCTCTATAAACATGGAAATATCTACACCGCCATCTGTATGAACATGGAAATATCTGCACCTCCATCTGTATGAACATATAAATATCTACACCGCCATCTGTATTAAGATGGAGATATCTACACCGATATCTGTATAAACTTGGAAATATCTACACCGCTATCTGTATAAACATGGAAATATCTACACCGCTATCTGTATAAACATGGAAATATCTACACCGCTATCTGCATGAAAATGGAAATATCTACACAGCTATCTGCATACACATGGAAATATGTACAAAGATATCTCTTTAGACATGGAAATAACTACACCACTATCTCTATAAACATGGAAATATCTACACCGCCATCTGTATGAACATGGAAATATCTACACCGCTATCTGTATGAATATGGAAATATCTACACCGCTATCTGTTTGAACATGGAAATATCTACACCGCTATCTGCTTGAAAATGGAAATATCTACACTGCTATCTGCATATACATGGAAATATCTACACAGCTATCTCTTTACACATGGAAATAACTACACCGCTATCTGTATGAACATGGAAATATCTACACCGCTATCTGTATGAACATGGAAATATCTACACCGCCATCTGTATTAAGATGGAGATATCTACACCGCTATCTGTATAAACATGGAAATATCTACACCGCTACCTGTATAAACATGCAAATATCAGCACCGCTCTCTGTATGAACATGGAAATATATACACCGCTATCTGTATGAACATGGAAATATCTACACCGCTGTCTGCATTAAAATGGAAATATCTACACAGCTATCTGCATATACGTGGAAATATCTACACAGCTATCTCTTTACACATGGAAATAACTACACCGCTATCTCTATAAACATGGAAATATCTACAACGACATCTTTATGAACATGGAAATATCTGCACCACCATCTTTATGAACTTATAAATATCTACACCGCCATCTGTATTAAGAAGGAGATATCTACACCACTATCTGTATAAACATGGAAATATCTACACCGCTATCTGTATAAACATGGAAATATCTACACCGCTATCTGTATAAACATGGAAATATCTACACCGCTACCTGTATAAACATGGAAATATCAGCACCGCTATCGGTATGAACATGGAAATATCTAAACCACTATCTGAATGAACATGGAAATATCTACACCGCTATCTGTATGAACATGGAAATATCTTCACCGTCATCTGTATGAACATGGATATATCTACACAGCAATCTGGATGAACATGGAAATATGTACACAGCCATCTGGATGAACATGGAAATATCTACACCGATATCTGTATGAACATGGAAATAGCTACACCGCTATCTGTATGAACATGGAAATATCTACACCAATATCTATATGAAAATGGAAATATCTACACCGCCATCTGTATGAACATGGAAATATCTGCACCGCCATCTGTATGAACATATAAATAACTACACCGCCATCTGTATTAAGATGGAGATAACTACACCAATATCTGTATAAACTTGGAAATATCTACACCGCTATCTGTATGAACTTGGAAATATCTACACCACTACCTGTATAAACTTGGAAATATAAGCAACGCTATCTGCATGAACATGGAAATATCTACACCGCTATCTGTACGAACATCGAAATATCTACACCGCTATCTGTATGAACATGGAAAGAGCTGCACCGCTATCTGTATGAATATGGAAATATCTACAGCACTATCTGTATGAACATGGAAATATCTACACCGCTATGTGTTTGAACATGGATATATCTACACAGCCATCTGGATGAACATGGAAATATGTACACCGCGATCTGTGTAAACATGCATACATCTTCACCGCTATCTGTATAAACATGTATATATCTACAAAGCTATCTTTATGAACTTGGAAATATCTACACCGCTTTCTCTTTGAACATGGAAATATCTAAACCGCTATCTGCGTGAAAATGGAAATATCTACACAGCTATCTGCATATACATGGAAATACCTACACAGCTATCTCTTTACACATGGAAATAACTACACCGCTATCTGTATGAAAAAGGATATATTTACAGCGCCATCTGTATAAACATGGAAATATCTGCACGGCCATCTGTATGAACATATAAATATATACACCGCCATCTGTATTAAGATGGAGATATCTACACCGCTATCTGTATAAACATGGAAATGTCTACACCGCTATCTGTATAAACCTGGAAATATCTACACCGATACCTGTATAAACATGGAAATATCAGCACTGCTATCTGTATGAACATGGAAATATCAGCCCCCCTATCTGTATGAACATGGAAATATCTACACCACTATCTGTATGAACATGGAAATATCTACACCGCTATCTGTATGAACATGGAAATATCTTCACCGCCATCTGTATGAACATGGATATCTCTTCACAGCCATCTGGATGAACATGGAAATATCTACACTGCTATCTCCATGAACATGGAAATAGCTACACCGCCATCTGTATGAACCTGCAAATATCCACACCACCATCTCTATGAACATGGAAATATCTGCACCGCCATCTGTATGAACATATAAATAACTACACTGCAATCTGCATTAAGATGGAGATATCTACACCGCTATCTGTATAAACCTGGAAATATATACACCGCTATCTGTAAAAACATGGAAATATCTACACCGCTACCTGTATAAACATGGAAATATACGCACCGCTATCTGTATGAACATGGAAATATCAGCCCCTCTATCTGAATGAACATGGAAATATCTACACCACTATCTGTATGAACATGGAAATAACTACACCGCTATCTGTATGAACATGGAATTATCTTCACCACCATCTGTATGTACATGGATATGTCTACACAGCCATCTCGATGAACATGGAAATATCTACACCACTATCTGTATGAACATGGAAATATCTACACCGCTATCTTTATGAACATGGAAATAGCTACACCACTATCTGTATGAACATGGAAATATCTACACCACTATCTGTATGAACATGAAAATATCTACAACGCTATCTGTATGAACATGGAAATATCTTCACCGCCATCTGTATGAACATGGATATATCTACACAACAATATGGATGAACATGGAAATATCTACACCGCTATCTGTATAAACATGGAAATATCTACACCGCTATCTGTATAAACATGGAAATATATACACCGCTACCTGTATAAACATGGAAATATAAGCACCGCTATCTGTACGAACATGGAAATATCTACACCGCTATCTGTATGAACATGGAAATAGCTACACCGCTATCTGTATGAACATGGAAATATCTACAGCACTATCTGTATGAACATGGAAATATCTACACCGCTATCTATATGAACATGGAAATATCTACACCGCTATCTGTACGAACATCGAAATATCTACACCGCTATCTGTATGAACATGGAAAGAGCTGCACCGCTATCTGTATGAATATGGAAATATCTACAGCACTATCTGTATGAACATGGAAATATCTACACCGCTATGTGTTTGAACATGGATATATCTACACAGCCATCTGGATGAACATGGAAATATGTACACCTCTTTCTGTATGAACATGGAAATATCTACACCGCTATCTGTGTAAACATGCATACATCTTCACCGCTATCTGTATAAACATGTATATATCTACAAAGCTATCTTTATGAACTTGGAAATATCTACACCGCTTTCTCTTTGAACATGGAAATATCTAAACCGCTATCTGCGTGAAAATGGAAATATCTACACAGCTATCTGCATATACATGGAAATACCTACACAGCTATCTCTTTACACATGGAAATAACTACACCGCTATCTGTATGAAAAAGGATATATTTACAGCGCCATCTGTATAAACATGGAAATATCTGCACGGCCATCTGTATGAACATATAAATATCTACACCGCCATCTGTATTAAGATGGAGATATCTACACCGCTACCTGTATAAACATGGAAATATCAGCACTGCTATCTGTATGAACATGGAAATACCTACTCCGCTATCTGTATGAACATGGAAATATCTACACCGCCATCTGTATGAACATATAAATATCTACACCGCCATCTGTATTAAGAAGGAGATATCTACACCGCTAACTGTATAAACATGGAAATATCTACACCGCTGCCTGTATAAACATGGAAATATCAGCACCGCTATCTGCACGAACATGAAAATATCTACACCGCTACCTGTAAGTACATGGAAATATCTACACCGCCATCTGTATGCACATGGAAATATCTGCAACGCCATCTGTATGAACATATAAATATCTACACCGCCATCTGTATTAAGAAGGAGATATCTACACCGCTATCTGTATAAACATGGATATATCTACACAGCCATCTGGATGAACATGGAAATATCTACACCGCTATCTGTATGAACATGGAAATATCTACACCGCTATCTGTATGAACATGGATATATCTACACAGCCATCTGGATGAACATGAAAATATCTACACCGCTATCTGTATGAACATGGAAATATCTACACCGCTATCTGTATGAACATGGATATATCTACACAGCCATCTGTATGAACATGGAAATATCTACACCGCTATCTGTATGAGCATGGAAATATCTACACCGCTATCTGTATGAACATGGAAATATCTACACCGCTATCTGTTTGAACATGGAAATATCTACACCGCTGTCTGCATTAAAATGGAAATACCTACACAGCTATCTGCATATACTTGGAAATATCTACACAGATATCTCTTTACACATGGAAATAACTTCACCGCTATCTCTATAAACATGGAAATATCTACACCGACATCTTTATGAACATGGAAATATCTGCACCGCCATCTGTATGAACATATAAATATCTACACCGCCATCTCTATTAAGAAGGAAATATCTAAAACGCTATCTGTATGAACATGGAAATATCTACACCGCTATCTGTATGAACATGGAAATATCTACACCGCTATCTGTACGAACATGGAAATATCTTCACCGCCATCTGTATGAACGTGGATATATCTACACAGCCATCTGGATGAACATGGAAATATCTACAACGCTATCTGTATGAACATGGAAATATCTACACCGCTCTCTGTTTGAACATGGAAATATCTAGACCGCTACCTGCATGACAATGGAAATATCTACACAGCTATCTGCATATACATGGAAATATCTACAAAGCTATGTCTTTACACATGGAAATAACTACACCACTATCTCTATAAACATGGAAATATCTACACCGCCATCTGTATGAACATGGAAATATCTGCACCTCCATCTGTATGAACATATAAATATCTACACCGCCATCTGTATTAAGATGGAGATATCTACACCGCTATCTGTATAAACTTGGAAATATCTACACCGCTATCTGTATAAACATGGAAATATCTACATCGCTATCAGTATAAACATGGAAATATCTACACCGCTATCTGCATGAAAATGGAAATATCTACACAGCTATCTGCATACACATGGAAATATGTACAAAGATATCTCTTTACACATGGAAATAACTACACCACTATCTCTATAAACATGGAAATATCTACACCGCCATCTGTATGAACATGGAAATATCTACACCGCTATCTGTATGAATATGGAAATATCTACACCGCTATCTGTTTGAACATGGAAATATCTACACCGCTATCTGCTTGAAAATGGAAATATCTACACTGCTATCTGCATATACATGGAAATATCTACACAGCTATCTCTTTACACATGGAAATAACTACACCGCTATCTGTATGAACATGGAAATATCTACACCGCCATCTGTATGAACATGGAAATATCTGCACCGCCATCTGTGTGAACATATAAATATCTACACCGCCATCTGTATTAAGATGGAGATATCTACACCGCTATCTGTATAAACATGGAAATATCTACACCGCTACCTGTATAAACATGCAAATATCAGCACCGCTCTCTGTACGAACATGGAAATATATACACCGCTATCTGTATGAACATGGAAATATCTACACCGCTGTCTGCATAAAAATGGAAATATCTACACAGCTATCTGCATATACGTGGAAATATCTAAACAGCTATCTCTTTACACATGGAAATAACTACACCGCTATCTCTATAAACATGGAAATATCTACAACGACATCTTTATGAACATGGAAATATCTGCACCACCATCTTTATGAACTTATAAATATCTACACCGCCATCTGTATTAAGAAGGAGATATCTACACCACTATCTGTATAAACATGGAAATATCTACACCGCTATCTGTATAAACATGGAAATATCTACACCGCTATCTGTATAAACATGGAAATATCTACACCGCTACCTGTATAAACATGGAAATATCAGCACCGCTATCGGTATGAACATGGAAATATCTAAACCACTATCTGAATGAACATGGAAATATCAACACCGCTATCTGTATGAACATGGAAATATCTTCACCGTCATCTGTATGAACATGGATATATCTACACAGCCATCTGGATGAACATGGAAATATGTACACAGCCATCTGGATGAACATGGAAATATCTACACCGATATCTGTATGAACATGGAAATAGCTACACCGCTATCTGTATGAACATGGAAATATCTACACCAATATCTATATGAAAATGGAAATATCTACACCGCCATCTGTATGAACATGGAAATATCTGCACCGCCATCTGTATGAACATATAAATAACTACACCGCCATCTGTATTAAGATGGAGATAACTACACCAATATCTGTATAAACTTGGAAATATCTACACCGCTATCTGTATGAACTTGGAAATATCTACACCACTACCTGTATAAACTTGGAAATATAAGCAACGCTATCTGCATGAACATGGAAATATCTACACCGCTATCTGTACGAACATCGAAATATCTACACCGCTATCTGTATGAACATGGAAAGAGCTGCACCGCTATCTGTATGAATATGGAAATATCTACAGCACTATCTGTATGAACATGGAAATATCTACACCGCTATGTGTTTGAACATGGATATATCTACACAGCCATCTGGATGAACATGGAAATATGTACACCGCTATCTGTATGAACATGGAAATATCTACACCGCTATCTGTGTAAACATGCATACATCTTCACCGCTATCTGTATAAACATGTATATATCTACAAAGCTATCTTTATGAACTTGGAAATATCTACACCGCTTTCTCTTTGAACATGGAAATATCTAAACCGCTATCTGCGTGAAAATGGAAATATCTACACAGCTATCTGCATATACATGGAAATACCTACACAGCTATCTCTTTACACATGGAAATAACTACACCGCTATCTGTATGAAAAAGGATATATTTACAGCGCCATCTGTATAAACATGGAAATATCTGCACGGCCATCTGTATGAACATATAAATATATACACCGCCATCTGTATTAAGATGGAGATATCTACACCGCTATCTGTATAAACATGGAAATGTCTACACCGCTCTCTGTATAAACCTGGAAATATCTACACCGATACCTGTATAAACATGGAAATATCAGCACTGCTATCTGTATGAACATGGAAATATCAGCCCCCCTATCTGTATGAACATGGAAATATCTACACCACTATCTGTATGAACATGGAAATATCTACACCGCTATCTGTATGAACATGGAAATATCTTCACCGCCATCTGTATGAACATGGATATCTCTTCACAGCCATCTGGATGAACATGGAAATATCTACACTGCTATCTCCATGAACATGGAAATAGCTACACCGCCATCTGTATGAACCTGCAAATATCCACACCACCATCTCTATGAACATGGAAATATCTGCACCGCCATCTGTATGAACATATAAATAACTACACCGCAATCTGCATTAAGATGGAGATATCTACACCGCTATCTGTATAAACCTGGAAATATATACACCGCTATCTGTATAAACATGGAAATATCTACACCGCTACCTGTATAAACATGGAAATATACGCACCGCTATCTGTATGAACATGGAAATATCAGCCCCTCTATCTGAATGAACATGGAAATATCTACACCACTATCTGTATGAACATGGAAATAACTACACCGCTATCTGTATGAACATGGAATTATCTTCACCACCATCTGTATGTACATGGATATGTCTACACAGCCATCTCGATGAACATGGAAATATCTACACCACTATCTGTATGAACATGGAAATATCTACACCGCTATCTTTATGAACATGGAAATAGCTACACCACTATCTGTATGAACATGGAAATATCTACACCACTATCTGTATGAACATGAAAATATCTACAACGCTATCTGTATGAACATGGAAATATCTTCACCGCCATCTGTATGAACATGGATATATCTACACAACCATCTGGATGAACATGGAAATATCTACACCGCTATCTGTATAAACATGGAAATATCTACACCGCTATCTGTATAAACATGGAAATATATACACCGCTACCTGTATAAACATGGAAATATAAGCACCGCTATCTGTACGAACATGGAAATATCTACACCGCTATCTGTATGAACATGGAAATAGCTACACCGCTATCTGTATGAACATGGAAATATCTACAGCACTATCTGTATGAACATGGAAATATCTACACCGCTATCTATATGAACATGGAAATATCTACACCGCTATCTGTGTAAACATGCATACATCTTCACCGCTATCTGTATAAACATGGAAATAACTACACCGCTATCTGTATGAACATGGAAACATCTACACCGCTATCTGTTTGAACATGGAAATATCTAAACCGCTATCTGCATGACAATGGAAATATGTACACAGCTGTCTGCATATCCATGGATATATCTACACAGCTATCTCTTTACACATGGAAATAACTACACCGCTATCTGAATGAACATGGAAATATCAACACCGGCATCTGTATGAACATGGAAATATCTGCACGGCCATCTGTATGAACATATAAATATCTACACCGCCATCTGTATTAAGATGGAGATATCTAAACCGCTATCAGTATAAACATGGAAATATCTACAACGCTATCTGTATAAACATGGAAATATCTACACCGCTATCTTTATAAACATGGAAATATCTACACCGCTATCTGTATGAACATGGAAATAGCTACACCGTTATCTGTATGAACATGGAAATATCTACACCGCTATCTGTATGAACATGGAAATATCTACACCGCTATCTGTTTGAACATGGAAATATCTACACCGCTATCTGCATGAAAATGGAAATATTTACACACCTATCTGCATATACATGGAAATATCTACAAAGCTATCTCTTTATACATGGAAATAACTACACCACTATCTCTATAAACATGGAAATATCTACACCGCCCTCTGTATGCACATATAAATATCTACACCGCCATCTGTATTAAGATGGAGATATCTACACCGCTATCTGTATAAACTTGGAAATATCTACACCGCTATCTGTATAAACATGGAAATATCTACACCGCTATCTGTACGAACATGGAAATATCTACACCGCTATCTGTACGAACAGGGAAATAGCTGCACCGCTATCTGTATGAACATGGAAATATCTACACCACTATCTGTATGAACATGGAAATATCTACACCGCTATCTGTATGAACATGGATAAATCTACACAGCCATCTGTATGAACATGGAAATATCTACACCGCTATCTGTATGAACATGGAAATATCTACACCGCTATCTGTTTAAACATGAATACATCTTCACCGCTATCTGTATAAACATGGAAATATCTACAACGCTATCTGTATGAACATGGAAATATCTACACCGCTATCTGTTTGAACATGGAAATACCTACACCGCTATCTGCATGAAAATGGAAATATCTACACAGCTATCTGCATATACATGGAAATATCTACACCGCTATCTCTTTACACATGGAAATATCTTCACTGCTATCAGTATGAACATGGAAATATCTACACCGCCATCTGTATGAACATATAAATATCTACACCGCCATCTGTATTAAGATGGAGATATCTACACTGCTATCTGTATAAACATGGAAATATCTACACCGCTATCTGTATGAACATGGAGATATCTACACCGCTACTTGTATAAACATGGAAATATCAGCACCGCAATCTGTATGAACATGGAAATATCTGCACCGCTATCTGTATGAACATGGAAATATCTACACCGCTATCTGTATGAACATGGAATTACCTTCACCGCCATCTGTATGAACATGGGTATGTCTACACAGCCATCTGGATGAACATGGAAATATCTACACCGCTATCTGTATGAACATGGAAATAGCTACACCGCTATCTGTATGAACATGGAAATATGTACACCACTATCTGTATGAACATGGAAATATCTACACCGCCATCTGTATGAACATGGAAATAGCTACACCGCTATCTGTATAAAAATGGAAATATCTACACTGCTATCTCAATAAACATGGAAATATCTACACCGCCATCTGTATGAACATGGATATATCTACACAGCCATCTGGATAAACATGGAAATATCTACACCGCTATCTGCATGAACATGGAAATAGCTACACTGCTATCTGTACGAACATGGAAATATCTACACCAATATCTGTGTGAACATGGAAATATCTACACCGCTATCTGTACGAACAGGGAAATATCTTCACCGCCATCTGTATGAACATGGATATATCTACACAGCCATCTGGATGCACATGGAAATATCTACACCGCTATCTGTATGAACATGGAAATATCTACACCGCTATCTGTGTAAACATGCAAACATCTTCACCGCTATCTGAATAAACATGGAAATATCTACACCGCTATCTGTATGAACATGGAAATATCTACACCGCTATCTGTTTGAACATGGAAATATCTAAACCGCTATCTGCATGAAAATGGAAATATCTACACAGCTATCTGCATATACATGGAAATATCTACACAGCTATCTCTTTACACATGGAAATAACTACACCGCTATCGGTATGAACATGGAAATATCTACACCGCTATCTGTATGAACATGGAGATATCTACACCGCTACTTGTATAAACATGGAAATATCAGCACCGCTATCTGTATGAACATGGAAATATCTGCACCGCTATCTGTATGAACATGGAAATATCTACACCGCTATCTGTATGAACATGGAATTACCTTCACCGCCATCTGTATGAACATGGATATGTCTACACAGCCATCTGGATGAACATGGAGATATCTACACCGCTATCTGTATGAACATGGAAATAGCTACACCGCTATCTGTATGAACATGGAAATATGTACACCACTATCTGTATGAACATGGAAATACCTACACCGCCATCTGTATGAACATGGAAATAGCTACACCGCTATCTGTATAAAAATGGAAATATCTACACTGCTATCTCAATA
Source organism: Gorilla gorilla gorilla (assembly GCF_029281585.2). Classification (NCBI taxonomy): domain Eukaryota; kingdom Metazoa; phylum Chordata; class Mammalia; order Primates; family Hominidae; genus Gorilla; species Gorilla gorilla. The sequence goes on from NC_086017.1 coordinate 1,130,770, forward strand.
AACTTGGAAATATCTACACCGCTACCTGTATAAACATGGAAATATCAGCACCGCTATCTGTATGAACATGGAAATATCAGCCTCTCAATCTGTATGAACATGGAAATATCTACACCACTATCTGTATGAACATGGAAATATCTACACCGCTATCTGTATGAACATGGAAATATCTTCACCGCCATCTGTATGAACATGGACATATCTACACAGCCATCTGGATGAACATTAAATTTCTACACCGCTATCTGTATGAACATGGAAATAGCTACACCGCTATCTGTATGAACATGGAAATATCTACACCACTATCTGTATGAACATGGAAATATCTACACCGCTATCTGTTTGAACATGGAAATATCTACACCGCTATCTACATGAAAATGGAAATATCTACACAGCTATCCGCATATACATGGAAATATCTACGCAGCTATCTCTTTACGCATGGAAATAACTACACCACTATCTCTATAAACATGGAAATATCTACACCGTCATCTGTATGAACATGGAAATATCTGCACCGCCATCTGTATGAACATATAAATATCTACACCGCCATCTGTATTAAGATGGAGATATCTACACCGCTATCTGTATAAACTTGGAAATATCTACACCGCTATCTGTATAAACATGGAAATATCTACACCGATATCTGTACGAACATGGAAATATCTACACCGCTATCTGTATGAACATGGAAATATCTACAGCACAATCTGTATGAACATGGAAATATCTACACCGCTATCTGTATGAACATGGAAATATCTACACCGCTATCTGTTTGAACATGGAAATATCTACACCGCTATCTGCATGAAAATGGAAATATCTACACAGCTATCTGCATATACATGGAAATATCTACAAAGCTATCTCTTTATACATGGAAATAACTACACCACTATCTCTATAAACATGGAAATATCTACACCGCCATCTGTATGCACATATAAATATCTACACCGCCATCTGTATTAAGATGGAGATATCTACACCGCTATCTGTATAAACTTGGAAATATCTACACCGCTATCTGTATAAACATGGAAATATCTACACCACTATCTGTACGAACATGGAAATATCTACACCGCTATCTGTACGAACAGGGAAATAGCTGCACCGCTATCTGTATGAACATGGAAATATCTACACCACTATCTGTATGAACATGGAAATATCTACACCGCTATCTGTATGAACATGGATAAATCTACACAGCCATCTGTATGAACATGGAAATATCTACACCGCTATCTGTATGAACATGGAAATATCTACACCACTATCTGTGTAAACATGAATACATCTTCACCGCTATCTGTATAAACATGGAAATATCTACACCGCTATCTGTATGAACATGGAAATATCTACACCGCTATCTGTTTGAACATGGAAATATCTACACCGCTATCTGCATGAAAATGGAAATATCTACACAGCTATCTGCATATACATGGAAATATCTACACCGCTATCTCTTTACACATGGAAATATCTGCACTGCTATCAGTATGAACATGGAAATATCTACACCGCCATCTGTATGAACATATAAATATCTACACCGCCATCTGTATTAAGATGGAGATATCTACACCGCTATCTCTATAAACATGGAAATATCTACACCGCTATCTGTATGAACATGGAGATATCTACACCGCTACTTGTATAAACATGGAAATATCAGCACCGCTATCTGTATGAACATGGAAATATCTGCACCGCTATCTGTATGAACATGGAAATATCTACACCGCTATCTGTATGAACATGGAATTACCTTCACCGCCATCTGTATGAACATGGATATGTCTACACAGCCATCTGGATGAACATGGAAATATCTACACCGCTATCTGTATGAACATGGAAATAGCTACACTGCTATCTGTATGAACATGGAAATATGTACACCACTATCTGTATGAACATGGAAATATCTACACCGCCATCTGTATAAACATGGAAATATCTACACCGCCATCTGTATGAACATGGAAATGCCCAAACCGCCAACTCTATAAACATGGAAATATCTACAACGCCTTGTGTAGGAACATGGAAATATCTACACCGCTTTCTGTTTAAACATGGAAATATCTACACCGCTATCTGCATAAAAGTGGAAATATCTACACCGCTATCAGCATAAACTTGGAAATATCTACACCGCTATCTGTGTAAACATGGAAATATCTACACCGCTATCTGTGTAAACATGGAAATGTCTACACCGCTATCTGTGTAAACATGGAAATATCTACACCACCAATTGTAGGAACATGGAAATATCTACACCGCTATCTCTGTAAACATGGAAATATCTACACTGCTATCTGTATAAACATGGAAATATCTACACAGCCTCTTGTAGGAATATGTAAATGTCTACACCGTTATCTGTGTACACTTGGAATTATCTACACTGCTATCTGTATAAACATGGAAATATCTACAATGCTATCTGTGTAAACATGGAAATATCTACATCGCTCTCACTTAAAACTTGGAAATATCTACACCGTTATGTGTATAAAGATGGACATATCTTTACGGCCTTCTGCATGAACATGGAAATAACTCCACTGCCAACTATATAAACATGGAAATATCTACACCGCTATCTATATATACATGCAAATATCTACACCGCTATCTGTGTAAACATGGAAATATCTACACCGATATCTGTGTAAACATGGAAATATCTACACCGCTATCTCTGTAAACAAGGAAATATCTACAGAGTCATCTGTATACATCTGTATAAACATGGAAATATCTACACCGTTACCTATGTAAACATGGAAATATCTACACCGCTATCTCTAAAAACATGGAAAGACCTACACCATTATTTGTATAAAGACGGAAATAACTACACCTCTATCTGTATAAACATGGAAATATCTACACCGCCATCTGTATGAACGTGGAAATGTCTAAATCGCCATCTCTATAAACATGTAAATAGCTACACCCCCCTCTGTAGGAACATGGAAATATCTACAACGCTATCAGTTTAAAGATTGAAATATCTACACCGCTATCTGCCTAAAAGTGGAAATATCTACAACGCTATCTGCATAAACTTGGAAATATCTACACCGCTATCTGTGTAAACATGGAAATATCTAAACCACCAACTTTAGGAACATGGAAATATCTACACGACTATCTCCATAAACATGGAAATATCTACACCGCTATCTGTATAAACATGGAAATATCTACACAGCCATCTGTAGGAACATGTAAATATCTACACCACTATCTCTATAAACATGGAAATATCTACACTGTTATCTGTATAAACATGGAAATATCTACACCGCTATCTGTGTAAACATGGAAAGATCTACGCCGCTATCTCTGAAAACATGGAAAGATCTACACCATTATGTGTATAAAGACGGAAATATCTACACCGCTATCTGTATAAACATGGAAATATCTACACAGCCATCTGTAGGAACATGTAAATATCTACACAGTTATCTGTATACACATGGAAATATCTACACCGCTATCTGTATAAACATGGAAATATCTACACCGCTATCTGTGTAAACATGGAAATATCTACACCGCTATCTGTGTAAACATGGAAATATCTACAACGCCATCTCTTAAAACTTGGAAATATCTTCACCGTTACGTGTATAAACATGGAAATATCTTCACAGTCATCCGTATGAAATGGAAATATCTACACTGCCGTCTATATAAACATGGAAATATCTACACCGCCATCTGTTTGAACATGAAAATATCTACACCGCCAACTCTATAAACATTGAAATACCTACACCGCTATCTGTATAAACATGGAAATATCTACACCGCTATCTGTGTAAACATGGAAATATCTACACCGCTATGTGTGTAAACATGGAAGTATCTACAGGGCTATCTCAATAAACATTGAAATATATTCACTGCCATCTGTATGAACATGGAAACATCTACATCACGATCTGTATAAACATGGAAATATCTACACTGCTGTCTCTATCAACATGGAAATATCTACAACGCTATCTGTATAAACATGGAAATATCTACACCGCTATCGGTATAAACATGGAAATATCTACACCGCTATCTCTATAACCATGGAAATATCTACACCGCTATCTGTATAAACATGGAAATATCCACACTGCTATCTGTATAGACATGGAAATATCTACACCGCTACCTGTATAAACATGGAAATATCAGCACCGCTATCTGTATGAACATGGAAATATCAGCCCCCCTATCTGTATGAACATGGAAATATCTACACCACTATCTGTATGAACATGGAAATATCTACACCGCTATCTGTATGAGCATGGAAATATCTTCACCGCCATCTGTATGAACATGGATATATCTACACAGCCATATGGATGAACATGGAAATATCTACAACGCTATCTGCATGAACATGGAAATAGCTACACCGCTATCTGTATGAACATGGAAATAGCTACACCGCCATCTGTATGAACATGGAAATATCTGAACCGCGATCTGCATGAACATATAAATATCTACACCGCAATCCATATTAAGATGGAGATATCTACACCGCTATCTGTATAAACCTGGAAATATCTACACCGCTATCTGTATGAACATGGAAATATCTACACCGCTATCTGTACGAACATGGAAATATCTACACCGCTATCTGTTTGAACATGGAAATATCTACACCGCTATCTGTATGAACATGGAAATATCTACACCGCTATCTGTATGAACATGGATATATCTACACAGCCATCTGGATGAACATGGAAATATCTACACCGCTATCTGTATGAACATGGAAATATCTACACCACTATCTGTGTAAACATGCATACATCTTCACCGCTATCTGTATAAACATGGAAATATCTACACCGCTATCTGTATGAACATGGAAATATATACACCGCTATCTGTTTGAACATGGAAATATCTAAACCGCTATCTGCATGAAAATGGAAATATCTACACAGCTATCTGCATATACATGTAAATATCTACACAGCTATCTCTTTGCACATGGAAATAACTACACCGCTATCTGTATGAACATGGAAATATCTACACCGCCATCTGTATGAACATGGAAATATCTGCACGGCCATCTGTATGAACATATAAATATCTACACTGCCATCTGTATTAAGATGGAGATATCTGCACCGCTATCTGTATAAACATAGAAATATCTACACCGCTATCTGTATAAACATGGAAATATCTACACCGCTACCTGTATAAACATGGAAATATCAGCACCGCTTTCTGTATGAACATAGAAATATCAGCCCCTATATCTGTATGAACATGGAAATATCTACACCACTATCTGTATGAACATGGAAATATCTACACCGCTATCTGTATGAACATGGAAATATCCACACTGCTATCTGTATAGACATGGAAATATCTACACCGCTATCTGTATAAACATGGAAATATCTACACCGCTATCTGTGTAAACCTGGAAATATCTACACCGCTATCTGTGTAAACATGGAAATATCTACACCGCTAACTGTGTAAACATGGAAATATCTACACCGCTATCTGTACAAACATGGAAATATCTACACAGCCATCTGTAGGAATATGTAAATATCTACACCGTTATCTGTATACAGATGGAATTATCTACACCGCTATCTGTATGAACATGGAAATGTCTACACCTCTATCTGTGTAAACATGGAAATATCTACACCGCTATCTGTGTAAACATGGAGATATCTACACCGCTATCTCTATAAACATGGAAATATCCACACAGCCATCCATATAAACATGGAAATATCTACACTACGCTCTGTATAAACCTGGAAATATCTACACTGATATCTCTATAAACATGGAAACATCTACACCGCTATCTCTATAAACATGGAAATATCTACACCGCTATCTGTGTAAACATGGAAATATCTACACCGCTTTCTGTGTAAACATGGAAATACCTACACCGATATATCTATAAACATGGAAATATCTACACCGCCATCTGTATGGGTATGGAAATATCTACACCGCCATCTGTATAAACATGGAAATATCTACACCGTTATCTGTGTACACATGGAATTATCTACACCGCTATCTGTATAAGCTTGGAAATGTCTACAATGCTATCTGCGTAAACATGGAAATATCTACACCGCTATCTCTATATACATGCAAATATCTACACCGCTATCTGTGTAAACTTGGAAATATCTACACCGATATCTCTGTGAACATGGAAATATCTACACCTCTATCTCTGTAAACATGGAAATATCTACAGAGTCATCTGTATAAACATGGAAATATCTACACCGCTATCTGTGTAAACATGGAAATATCTACACCGCTATCTCTAAAAACATGGAAAGATCTACACCATTATGTGTATAAAGACGGAAATATCTACACCGCTATCTGTATAAACATGGAAATATCTACTCCGCCATCTGTATGAACGTGGAAATGTCTAAACCGCCATCTCTATAAACATGTAAATATCTACACCGCCCTCTGTAGGAACATGGAAATATCTACACCGCTATCTGTATGAACATGGATATATCTACACAGCCATCTGGATGAACATGGAAATATCTACACCGCTATCTGTATGAACATGGAAATATCTACACTGCTATCTGTGTAAACATGCATACATCTTCACCGCTATCTGTATAAACATGGAAATATCTACACCGCTATCTGTATGAACATGGAAATATATACACCGCTATCTGTTTGAACATGGAAATATCTAAACCGCTATCTGCATGAAAATGGAAATATCTACACAGCTATCTGCATATACATGTAAATATCTACACAGCTATCTCTTTGCACATGGAAATAACTACACCGCTATCTGTATGAACATGGAAATATCTACACCGCCATCTGTATGAACATGGAAATATCTGCACGGCCATCCGTATGAACATATAAATATCTACACTGCCATCTGTATTAAGATGGAGATATCTGCACCGCTATCTGTATAAACATAGAAATATCTACACCGCTATCTGTATAAACATGGAAATATCTACACCGCTACCTGTATAAACATGGAAATATCAGCACCGCTTTCTGTATGAACATAGAAATATCAGCCCCTATATCTGTATGAACATGGAAATATCTACACCACTATCTGTATGAACATGGAAATATCTACACCGCTATCTGTATGAACATGGAAATATCCACACTGCTATCTGTATAGACATGGAAATATCTACACCGCTATCTGTATAAACATGGAAATATCTACACCGCTATCTGTGTAAACCTGGAAATATCTACACCGCTATCTGTGTAAACATGGAAATATCTACACCGCTAACTGTGTAAACATGGAAATATCTACACCGCTATCTGTACAAACATGGAAATATCTACACAGCCATCTGTAGGAATATGTAAATATCTACACCGTTATCTGTATACAGATGGAATTATCTACACCGCTATCTGTATGAACATGGAAATGTCTACACCTCTATCTGTGTAAACATGGAAATATCTACACCGCTATCTGTGTAAACATGGAGATATCTACACCGCTATCTCTATAAACATGGAAATATCCACACAGCCATCTATATAAACATGGAAATATCTGCACTACGCTCAGTATAAACCTGGAAGTATCTACACTGATATCTCTATAAACATGGAAATAACTACACCGCTATCTCTATAAACATGGAAATATCTACACCACTATCTGTGTAAACATGGAAATATCTACACCGCTGTCTGTGTAAACATGGAAATACCTACACCGCTATATCTATAAACATAGAAATATCTACACCGCCATCTGTATGGGTATGGAAATATCTACACCGCCATCTGTATAAACATGGAAATATCTACACCGTTATGTGTATAAAGATGGAAATATCTACACTGCTATCTGTAAAAACATGGAAATATCTACACCGCCATCTGTATGAACATGGAAATGTCTTAACCGCCAACTCTATAAACATGGAAATATCTACAGCGCTATGTGTTGGAACATAGAAATATCTACACCGCTTTCTGTATAAACATGGAAATATCTACACCGCTATCTGCATAAAAGTGGAAATATCTTCACCGCTATCTGCATAAACTTGGAAATATCTACACCACAATCTTGTAAACATGGAAATATCTAAAAAAACAATTGTGGGAACATGGAAATATCTACACCGTTATCTCTATAAACATGGAAATATCTACACCGCTTCCTGTATAAACTTGGAAATATCTACACAGCCATCTGTAGGAACATGTAAATATCTACACAGTTATCTGTATACACATGGAAATATCTACACCGCTATCTGTATAAACATGGAAATATCTACACCGCTATCTGTGTAAACTTGGAAATATCTACACCGCTATCTGTGTAAACATGGAAATATCTACACCGCTATCTCTAAAAACATGGAAAGATCTACACCATTATGTGTATAAAGATGGAAATATCTACACCGCTATCTGTATAAACATGGAAATATCTACACCGCCATCTGTATGAACGTGGAAATGTCTAAACCGACATCTCTATAAACATGTAAATATCTACACCGCCCTCTGTAGGAACATGGAAATATCTACAACGCTATCTGTTTAAACATTGAAATATCTACACCGCTATCTGCCTAAAAGTGGAAATATCTACACCACTATCTGCATAAACTTGGAAATACCTACACCGCTATCTGTGTAAACATGGAAATATCTAAACCACCAACTGTAGGAACATGGAAATATCTACACCACTATCTCCACAAACATTGACATATCTACACCGCTATCTGTATAAACATGGAAATATCTACACAGCCATCTGTAGGAACATGTAAATATCTACACCACTATCTCTATAAACATGGAAATATCTACACTGCTATCTGTATAAACATGGAAATATCTACACCGCTATCAGTGTAAACATGGAAAGATCTACACCGCTATCTCTGAAAACATGGAAAGATCTACACCATTATGTGTATAAAGACGTAAATATCTACACCGCTATCTGTATAAACGTGGAAATATCTACGCAGCCATCTGTAGGAACATGTAAATATCTACAAAGTTATCTGTATACACATGGAAATATCTACACCGCTATCTGTATAAACATGGAAATATCTACACCGCTATCTGTGTAAACATGGAAATATCTACACCGCTATCTGTGTAAACATGGAAATATCTACACCGCCATCTCTTAAAACTTGGAAATATCTTCACCGTTATGTGTATAAACATGGAAATATGTTCAACGTCATCTGTATGAACATGGAAATATCTACACTGCCATCGATATAAACATGGAAATATCTACACCGACATCTGTTTGAACATGAAAATACACCGCCAACTCTATAAACATTGAAATATCTACACCGCTATCTGTATAAACATGGAAATATCTACACCGCTATCTGTGTAAACATGGGAATATCTACACCGCTATCTGTGTAAACATGGAAGTATCTACACCGCTATCTCTATAAACATGGAAATATCTTCATCGCCATCTGTATGAACATGGAAATATCTACATCGCCATCTGTATAAACATGGAAATATCTACACTGCTGTCTCTATAAACATGGAAATATCAACAACGCTATCTGTATAAACATGGAAATATCTACACCGCTATCTGTATAAACATGGAAATATCTACACCGCTATCTCTATAAACATGGAAATATCTACACCGCTATCTGTATAAACATGGAAATATCTACACCGCTATCTGTGTAAACATGGAAATATCTACACCACTATCTGTGTAAACATGGAAATATCTACACCGCTATCTGTACAAACATGGAAATATCTACACAGCCATCTGTAGGAATATGTAAATATCTACACCGTTATCTCTATACACATAGAATTATCTACACCGCTATCTGTATGAACATGGAAATATCTACACCGCTATCTGTGTAAACATGGAAATATCTACACCGCTATCTCTAAAAACATGGAAAGATCTACACCATTATGTGTATAAAGACGGAAATATCTACACCGTTATCTGTATAAACATGGAAATATCTACACCGCCATCTGTATGAACGTGGAAATGTCTAAACCGCCATCTCTATAAACATGTAAATATCTACACCGCCCTCTGTAGGAACATGGAAATATCTACAACGCTATCTGTTTAAACATTGAAATATCTACACTGCTATCTGCCTAAAAGTGGAAATATCTACACCGCTATCTGCATAAACTTGTAAATAACTACACCGCTATCTGTGTACACATGGAAATATCTACACCACCAACTGTAGGAACATGAAAATATCTACACCGCTATCTGTATGAACATGGAAATATCTTCACCGCCATCTGTATGAACATTGATATATCTACACAGCCATATGGATGAACATGGAAACATCTACACCGCTATCTGCATGAACATGGAAATAGCTACACCGCTATCTGTATGAACATGGAAATAGCTACACCGCCATCTGTATGAACATGGAAATATCTGCACCGCCATCTGTATGAACATATAAATATCTACACCGCCATCCGTATTAAGATGGAGATATCTACACCGCTATCTGTATAAACCTGGAAATATCTACACCGCTATCTGTATAAACATGGAAATATCCACACCGCAATCTGTATAAACATGGAAATATCCACACCGCTACCTGTATAAACATGGAAATATAAGCACCGCTATCTGTATGAACATGGAAATATCTACACCGCTATCTGTACGAACATGGAAATATCTACACCGCTATCTGTAGGAACATGGAAATAGCTACACCGCTATCTGTATGAACATGGAAATATCTACACCACTATCTGTATGAACATGGAAATATCTACACCGCTATCTGTATGAACATGGATATATCTACACAGCCATCTGGATGAACATGGAAATATCTACACCACTATCTGTATGAACGTGGAAATATCTACACCGCTATCTGTGTAAACATGCGTATATCTTCACCGCTATCTGTATAAACATGGAAATATCTACACCGCTATCTGTATGAACATGGAAATATCTGCACCGCTATCTGCATGAAAATGCAAATATCTACACCGCTATCTGTTTGAACATGGAAATATCTACACAGCTATCTGTGTAAACATGCATACATCTTCACCGCTATCTGTATAAACATGGAAATATCTACACCGCTATCTCTATGAACATGGATATACGTACACAGCCCTCTGGATGAACATGGAAATCTCTACACCGCTATCTGTGTAAACATGCATACATCTTCACCGTTATCTGTATAAACATGGAAATATCTACACCGCTATCTCTATGAACATGGAAAAATCTACACCGCTATCTGTTTGAAAATGGAAATATATACACAGCTATCTGCATGAAAATGGAAATATCTACACAGCTATCTGCATATAGATGGAAATATCTACACAGCTATCTCTTTACACATTGAAATATCTACACCGCTATCTGAATGAACATGGAAATATCTGCACCACCATCTGTATGAACATATAAATATCTACACCGCCATCTGTATTAAGATGGAGATATCTACACCGCTATCTGTATGAACATGGAAATATCTACACCGCTATCTGTTTGAACATGGAAATATCTAAACCGCTATCTGCATGAAAATGGAAATATCTACACAGCTATCTGCATATACATGTAAATATCTACACAGCTATCTCTTTGCACATGGAAATAACTACACCGCTATCTGTATGAACATGGAAATATCTACACCGCCATCTGTATGAACATGGAAATATCTGCACGGCCATCTGTATGAACATATAAATATCTACACTGCCATCTGTATTAAGATGGAGATATCTACACCGCTATCTGTATAAATATGAAAATATCTACACCGCTATCTGTATAAACATGGAAATATCTACACCGCTACCTGTATAAACATGGAAATATCAGCACCGCTTTCTGTATGAACATGGAAATATCAGCCCCTCTATCTGTATGAACATGGAAATATTTACACCACTATCTGTATGAACATGGAAATATCTACACCGCTATCTGTATGAACATGGAAATATCCACACTGCTATCTGTATAGACATGGAAATATCTACACCGCTATCTGTATAAACATGGAAATATCTACACCGCTATCTGTGTAAACATGGAAATATCTACACCGCTATCTGTGTAAACATGGAAATATCTACACCGCTATCTGTACAAACATGGAAATATCTACACAGCCATCTGTAGGAATATGTAAATATCTACACCGTTATCTGTATACACATGGAATTATCTACACCGCTATCTGTATGAACATGGAAATGTCTACACCTCTATCTGTGTAAACATGGAAATAACTACACCGCTATCTGTGTAAACATGGAAATATCTACACCGCTATCTCTATAAACATGGAAATATCTACACCGCTATCTGTATAAAGATGGAAATATCTACACCGCTATCTGTGTAAACATTCAAATATCTACACCACTATCTGTGTAAACATGGAAATATCTACACCTCTATCTGTACAAACATGGAAATATCTACACAGCCATCTGTAGGAATATGTAAATATCTACACCGTTATCTCTATACACATGGAATTATCTACACCGCTATCTGTATGAACATGGAAATATCTACACCGCTATCTGTGTAAACATGGAAATATCTACACCGCTATCTCTGAAAACATGGAAAGATCTACACCATTATGTGTATAAAGACGTAAATATCTACACCGCTATCTGTATAAACATGGAAATATCTACGCAGCCATCTGTAGGAACATGTAAATATCTACAAAGTTATCTGTATACACATGGAAATATCTACACCGCTATCTGTATAAACATGGAAATATCTACACCGCTATCTGTGTAAACATGGAAATATCTACACCGCTATCTGTGTAAACATGGAGATATCTACACCGCTATCTCTATAAACATGGAAATATCCACACAGCCATCCATATAAACATGGAAATATCTACACTACGCTCTGTATAAACCTGGAAATATCTACACTGATATCTCTATAAACATGGAAACATCTACACCGCTATCTCTATAAACATGGAAATATCTACACCGCTATCTGTGTAAACATGGAAATATCTACACCGCTTTCTGTGTAAACATGGAAATACCTACACCGCTATATCTATAAACATGGAAATATCTACACCGCCATCTGTATGGGTATGGAAATATCTACACCGCCATCTGTATAAACATGGAAATATCTACACCGTTATCTGTGTACACATGGAATTATCTACACCGCTATCTGTATAAGCTTGGAAATGTCTACAATGCTATCTGCGTAAACATGGAAATATCTACACCGCTATCTCTATATACATGCAAATATCTACACCGCTATCTGTGTAAACTTGGAAATATCTACACCGATATCTCTGTAAACATGGAAATATCTACACCTCTATCTCTGTAAACATGGAAATATCTACAGAGTCATCTGTATAAACATGGAAATATCTACACCGCTATCTGTGTAAACATGGAAATATCTACACCGCTATCTCTAAAAACATGGAAAGATCTACACCATTATGTGTATAAAGACGGAAATATCTACACCGCTATCTGTATAAACATGGAAATATCTACTCCGCCATCTGTATGAACGTGGAAATGTCTAAACCGCCATCTCTATAAACATGTAAATATCTACACCGCCCTCTGTAGGAACATGGAAATATCTACACCGCTATCTGTATGAACATGGATATATCTACACAGCCATCTGGATGAACATGGAAATATCTACACCGCTATCTGTATGAACATGGAAATATCTACACTGCTATCTGTGTAAACATGCATACATCTTCACCGCTATCTGTATAAACATGGAAATATCTACACCGCTATCTGTATGAACATGGAAATATATACACCGCTATCTGTTTGAACATGGAAATATCTAAACCGCTATCTGCATGAAAATGGAAATATCTACACAGCTATCTGCATATACATGTAAATATCTACACAGCTATCTCTTTGCACATGGAAATAACTACACCGCTATCTGTATGAACATGGAAATATCTACACCGCCATCTGTATGAACATGGAAATATCTGCACGGCCATCTGTATGAACATATAAATATCTACACTGCCATCTGTATTAAGATGGAGATATCTGCACCGCTATCTGTATAAACATAGAAATATCTACACCGCTATCTGTATAAACATGGAAATATCTACACCGCTACCTGTATAAACATGGAAATATCAGCACCGCTTTCTGTATGAACATAGAAATATCAGCCCCTATATCTGTATGAACATGGAAATATCTACACCACTATCTGTATGAACATGGAAATATCTACACCGCTATCTGTATGAACATGGAAATATCCACACTGCTATCTGTATAGACATGGAAATATCTACACCGCTATCTGTATAAACATGGAAATATCTACACCGCTATCTGTGTAAACCTGGAAATATCTACACCGCTATCTGTGTAAACATGGAAATATCTACACCGCTAACTGTGTAAACATGGAAATATCTACACCGCTATCTGTACAAACATGGAAATATCTACACAGCCATCTGTAGGAATATGTAAATATCTACACCGTTATCTGTATACAGATGGAATTATCTACACCGCTATCTGTATGAACATGGAAATGTCTACACCTCTATCTGTGTAAACATGGAAATATCTACACCGCTATCTGTGTAAACATGGAGATATCTACACCGCTATCTCTATAAACATGGAAATATCCACACAGCCATCTATATAAACATGGAAATATCTGCACTACGCTCAGTATAAACCTGGAAGTATCTACACTGATATCTCTATAAACATGGAAATAACTACACCGCTATCTCTATAAACATGGAAATATCTACACCACTATCTGTGTAAACATGGAAATATCTACACCGCTGTCTGTGTAAACATGGAAATACCTACACCGCTATATCTATAAACATAGAAATATCTACACCGCCATCTGTATGGGTATGGAAATATCTACACCGCCATCTGTATAAACATGGAAATATCTACACCGTTATGTGTATAAAGATGGAAATATCTACACTGCTATCTGTAAAAACATGGAAATATCTACACCGCCATCTGTATGAACATGGAAATGTCTTAACCGCCAACTCTATAAACATGGAAATATCTACAGCGCTATGTGTTGGAACATAGAAATATCTACACCGCTTTCTGTATAAACATGGAAATATCTACACCGCTATCTGCATAAAAGTGGAAATATCTTCACCGCTATCTGCATAAACTTGGAAATATCTACACCACAATCTTGTAAACATGGAAATATCTAAAAAAACAATTGTGGGAACATGGAAATATCTACACCGTTATCTCTATAAACATGGAAATATCTACACCGCTTTCTGTATAAACTTGGAAATATCTACACAGCCATCTGTAGGAACATGTAAATATCTACACAGTTATCTGTATACACATGGAAATATCTACACCGCTATCTGTATAAACATGGAAATATCTACACCGCTATCTGTGTAAACTTGGAAATATCTACACCGCTATCTGTGTAAACATGGAAATATCTACACCGCTATCTCTAAAAACATGGAAAGATCTACACCATTATGTGTATAAAGATGGAAATATCTACACCGCTATCTGTATAAACATGGAAATATCTACACCGCCATCTGTATGAACGTGGAAATGTCTAAACCGACATCTCTATAAACATGTAAATATCTACACCGCCCTCTGTAGGAACATGGAAATATCTACAACGCTATCTGTTTAAACATTGAAATATCTACACCGCTATCTGCCTAAAAGTGGAAATATCTACACCACTATCTGCATAAACTTGGAAATACCTACACCGCTATCTGTCTAAACATGGAAATATCTAAACCACCAACTGTA
This sequence comes from Gorilla gorilla gorilla, assembly GCF_029281585.2. Taxonomy (NCBI): domain Eukaryota; kingdom Metazoa; phylum Chordata; class Mammalia; order Primates; family Hominidae; genus Gorilla; species Gorilla gorilla. The sequence goes on from NC_086017.1 coordinate 1,146,802, forward strand.
GGAACATGGAAATATCTACACCACTATCTCCACAAACATTGACATATCTACACCGCTATCTGTATAAACATGGAAATATCTACACAGCGATCTGTAGGAACATGTAAATATCTACACCACTATCTCTATAAACATGGAAATATCTACACTGCTATCTGTATAAACATGGAAATATCTACACCGCTATCAGTGTAAACATGGAAAGATCTACACCGCTATCTCTGAAAACATGGAAAGATCTACACCATTATGTGTATAAAGACGTAAATATCTACACCGCTATCTGTATAAACATGGAAATATCTACGCAGCCATCTGTAGGAACATGTAAATATCTACAAAGTTATCTGTATACACATGGAAATATCTACACCGCTATCTGTATAAACATGGAAATATCTACACCGCTATCTGTGTAAACATGGAAATATCTACACCGCTATCTGTGTAAACATGGAAATATCTACACCGCCATCTCTTAAAACTTGGAAATATCTTCACCGTTATGTGTATAAACATGGAAATATGTTCACCGTCATCTGTATGAACATGGAAATATCTACACTGCCATCGATATAAACATGGAAATATCTACACCGACATCTGTTTGAACATGAAAATACACCGCCAACTCTATAAACATTGAAATATCTACACCGCTATCTGTATAAACATGGAAATATCTACACCGCTATCTGTGTAAACATGGGAATATCTACACCGCTATCTGTGTAAACATGGAAGAATCTACACCGCTATCTCTATAAACATGGAAATATCTTCACCGCCATCTGTATGAACATGGAAATATCTACATCGCCATCTGTATAAACATGGAAATATCTACACTGCTGTCTCTATAAACATGGAAATATCAACAACGCTATCTGTATAAACATGGAAATATCTACACCGCTATCTGTATAAACATGGAAATATCTACACCGCTATCTCTATAAACATGGAAATATCTACACCGATATCTGTATAAACATGGAAATATCTACACCGCTATCTGTGTAAACTTGGAAATATCTACACCGCTATCTGTGTAAACATGGAAATATCTACACCGCTATCTCTAAAAACATGGAAAGATCTACACCATTATGTGTATAAAGATGGAAATATCTACACCGCTATCTGTATAAACATGGAAATATCTACACCGCCATCTGTATGAACGTGGAAATGTCTAAACCGACATCTCTATAAACATGTAAATATCTACACCGCCCTCTGTAGGAACATGGAAATATCTACAACGCTATCTGTTTAAACATTGAAATATCTACACCGCTATCTGCCTAAAAGTGGAAATATCTACACCACTATCTGCATAAACTTGGAAATACCTACACCGCTATCTGTCTAAACATGGAAATATCTAAACCACCAACTGTAGGAACATGGAAATATCTACACCACTATCTCCACAAACATTGACATATCTACACCGCTATCTGTATAAACATGGAAATATCTACACAGCGATCTGTAGGAACATGTAAATATCTACACCACTATCTCTATAAACATGGAAATATCTACACTGCTATCTGTATAAACATGGAAATATCTACACCGCTATCAGTGTAAACATGGAAAGATCTACACCGCTATCTCTGAAAACATGGAAAGATCTACACCATTATGTGTATAAAGACGTAAATATCTACACCGCTATCTGTATAAACATGGAAATATCTACGCAGCCATCTGTAGGAACATGTAAATATCTACAAAGTTATCTGTATACACATGGAAATATCTACACCGCTATCTGTATAAACATGGAAATATCTACACCGCTATCTGTGTAAACATGGAAATATCTACACCGCTATCTGTGTAAACATGGAAATATCTACACCGCCATCTCTTAAAACTTGGAAATATCTTCACCGTTATGTGTATAAACATGGAAATATGTTCACCGTCATCTGTATGAACATGGAAATATCTACACTGCCATCGATATAAACATGGAAATATCTACACCGACATCTGTTTGAACATGAAAATACACCGCCAACTCTATAAACATTGAAATATCTACACCGCTATCTGTATAAACATGGAAATATCTACACCGCTATCTGTGTAAACATGGGAATATCTACACCGCTATCTGTGTAAACATGGAAGAATCTACACCGCTATCTCTATAAACATGGAAATATCTTCACCGCCATCTGTATGAACATGGAAATATCTACATCGCCATCTGTATAAACATGGAAATATCTACACTGCTGTCTCTATAAACATGGAAATATCAACAACGCTATCTGTATAAACATGGAAATATCTACACCGCTATCTGTATAAACATGGAAATATCTACACCGCTATCTCTATAAACATGGAAATATCTACACCGATATCTGTATAAACATGGAAATATCTACACCGCTATCTGTGTAAACATGGAAATATCTACACCACTATCTGTGTAAACATGGAAATATCTACACCGCTATCTGTACAAACATGGAAATATCTACACAGCCATCTGTAGGAATATGTAAATATCTACACCGTTATCTCTATACACATAGAATTATCTACACCGCTATCTGTATGAACATGGAAATATCTACACCGCTATCTGTGTAAACATGGAAATATCTACACCGCTATCTGTGTAAACATGGAGATATCTACACCGCTATCTCTATAAACATGGAAATATCCACACAGCCATCCATATAAACATGGAAATATCTACACTACGCTATGTATAAAACTGGAAATATCTACACTGATATCTCTATAAACATGGAAACATCTACACCGCTATCTCTATAAACATGGAAATATCTACACCGCTATCTGCATAAACTTGTAAATAACTACACCGCTATCTGTGTACACATGGAAATATCTACACCACCAACTGTAGGAACATGAAAATATCTACACCGCTATCTGTATGAACATGGAAATATCTTCACCGCCATCTGTATGAACATTGATATATCTACACAGCCATATGGATGAACATGGAAACATCTACACCGCTATCTGCATGAACATGGAAATAGCTACACCGCTATCTGTATGAACATGGAAATAGCTAGACCGCCATCTGTATGAACATGGAAATATCTGCACCGCCATCTGTATGAACATATAAATATCTACACCGCCATCCGTATTAAGATGGAGATATCTACACCGCTATCTGTATAAACCTGGAAATATCTACACCGCTATCTGTATAAACATGGAAATATCCACACCGCAATCTGTATAAACATGGAAATATCCACACCGCTACCTGTATAAACATGGAAATATAAGCACCGCTATCTGTATGAACATGGAAATATCTACACCGCTAACTGTACGAACATGGAAATATCTACACTGCTATCTGAAGGAACATGGAAATAGCTACACCGCTATCTGTATGAACATGGAAATATCTACACCACTATCTGTATGAACATGGAAATATCTACACCGCTATCTGTATGAACATGGATATATCTACACAGCCATCTGGATGAACATGGAAATATCTACACCACTATCTGTATGAACATGGAAACATCTACACCGCTATCTGTGTAAACATGCATACATCTTCACCGCTATCTGTATAAACATGGAAATATCTACACCGCTATCTGTATGAATATGGAAATATCTACACCGCTATCTGTTTGAACATGGAAATATCTAAACCGCTATCTGCATGAAAATGGAAATATCTACACAGCTATCTGCATATACATGTAAATATCTACACAGCTATCTCTTTGCACATGGAAATAACTACACCGCTATCTGTATGAACATGGAAATATCTGCACCGCCATCTGTATGAACATGGAAATATCTGCACGGCCATCTGTATGAACATATAAATATCTACACTGCCTTCTGTATTAAGATGGAGATATCTACACCGCTAACTGTATAAATATGGAAATATCTACACCGCTATCTGTATAAACATGGAAATATCTACACCGCTACCTGTAGAAACATGGAAATATCAGCACCGCTTTCTGTATGAACATGGAAATATCAGCCCCTCTATCTGTATGAACATGGAAATATCTACACCACTATCTGTATGAACATGGAAATATCTACACCGCTATCTGTATGAACATGGAAATATCCACACTGCTATCTGTATAAACATGGAAATATCTACACCGCTATCTGTGTAAACATGGAAATATCTACACCGCTATCTCTGAAAACATGGAAAGATCTACACCATTATGTGTATAAAGACGTAAATATCTACACCGCTATCTGTATAAACATGGAAATATCTACGCAGCCATCTGTAGGAACATGTAAATATCTACAAAGTTATCTGTATAGACATGGAAATATCTACACCGCTATCTGTATAAACATGGAAATATCTACACCGCTATCTGTGTAAACATGGAAATATCTACACCGCTATCTGTGTAAACATGGAGATATCTACACCGCTATCTCTATAAACATGGAAATATCCACACAGCCATCCATATAAACATGGAAATATCTACACTACGCTCTGTATAAACCTGGAAATATCTACACTGATATCTCTATAAACATGGAAACATCTACACCGCTATCTCTATAAACATGGAAATATCTACACCGCTATCTGTGTAAACATGGAAATATCTACACCCCTTTCTGTGTAAACATGGAAATACCTACACCGCTATATCTATAAACATGGAAATATCTACACCGCCATCTGTATGGGTATGGAAATATCTACACCGCCATCTGTATAAACATGGAAATATCTACACCGTTATCTGTGTACACATGGAATTATCTACACCGCTATCTGTATAAGCTTGGAAATGTCTACAATGCTATCTGCGTAAACATGGAAATATCTACACCGCTATCTCTATATACATGCAAATATCTACACCGCTATCTGTGTAAACTTGGAAATATCTACAACGATATCTCTGTAAACATGGAAATATGTACACCGCTATATCTGTAAACATGGAAATATCTACAGAGTCATCTGTATAAACATGGAAATATCTACACCGCTATCTGTGTAAACATGGAAATATCTACACCGCTATCTCTAAAAACATGGAAAGATCTACACCATTATGTGTATAAAGACGGAAATATCTACACCGCTATCTGTATAAACATGGAAATATCAGCACCTCTATCTGTATGAACATGGAAATATCTACACCACTATCTGTATGAACATGGATATATCTACACCGCTATCTGTATGAATATGGAAATATCTTCACCGCCATCTGTATGAACATGGATATATCTACACAGCCATCTGGATGAACATGGAAATATCTACACCGCTATCTGTAGGAACATGGAAATAGCTACACTGCTATCTGTATGAACATGGAAATATCTAAACTGCTATCTCTTTGAACATGGAAATATCTACACCGCTATCTGTATGAACATGGAAATATCTACACCGCTACCTATATAAACATGGAAATATCAGCACCGCTATCTGTATGAACATGGAAATATCTACACCGCCATCTGTATGAACATGGAAAAATCTTCACCGTCATCTGTATGAACATGGAAATATCTACACCTCTTTCTGTATGAACATGGAAATATCTACACCGCTATCTGTGTAAACATGCATACATCTTCACCGCTATCTGTGTAAACATGTATATATCTACAAAGCTATCTTTATGAATTTGGAAATATCTACACCGCTTTCTCTTTGAACATGGAAATATCTAAACCGCTATCTGCGTGAAAATGGAAATATCTACACAGCTATCTGCATATACAAGTAAATATCTACACAGCTATCTCTTTACACATCGAAATAACTACACCGCTATCTGTATGAAAAAGGATATATTTACAGCGCCATCTGTATAAACATTGAAATATCTGCACGGCAATCTGTATGAACATATAAATATCTACACCGCCATCTGTATTAAGATGGAGATATCTACACCGCTATCTGTATAAACATGGAAATATCTACACCGCTATCTGTATAAACATGGAAATGTCTACACCGCTATCTGTATAAACCTGGAAATATCTACACCGATACCTGTATAAACATGGAAATATCAGCACCGCTATCTGTATGAACATGGAGATATCAGCCCCCCTATCTGTATGAACATGGAAATATCTACACCGCTATCTGTATGAACATGGAAATATCTACACCACTATCTGTATGAACATGGAAATATCTACACCGCTATCTGTAAGAAGATGGAAATATCTTCACCGCCATCTGTATGAACATGGATATCTCTACACAGCCATCTGGATGAACATGGAAATATCTACACTGCTATCTCCATGAACATGGAAATAGCTACACCGCCATCTGTATGAACCTGCAAATATCCACACCACCATCTGTATAAACATGGAAATATCTGCATGGCCATCTGTGTGAACATAAAAATATCTACACCGCCATCTGTATTGAGATCGAGATATCTACACCGCTATCTGTATAAACATGGAAATATCTACACCGCTATCTGTATAAACATGGAAATGTCTACACCGCTATCTGTATAAACCTGGAAATATCTACACCGATACCTGTATAAACATGGAAATATCAGCACCGCTATCTGTATGAACATGGAAATATCAGCCCCCCTATCTGTATGAACATGGAAATATCTACACCACTATCTGTATGAACATGGAAATATCTACACCGCTATCTGTATGAACATGGAAATATCTTCACCGCCATCTGTATGAACATGGATATCTCTACACAGCCATCTGGATGAACATGGAAATATCTACAATGCTATCTCCATGAACATGGAAATAGCTACACCGCCATCTGTATGAACCTGCAAAAATCCACACCACCATCTCTATGAACATGGAAATATCTGCACCGCCATCTGTATGAACATATAAATAACTACACCGCAATCTGTATTAAGATGGAGATATCTACACCGCTATCTGTATAAACCTGGAAATATCTACACCGCTATCTGTATAAACATGGAAATATCTACACCGCTATCTGTATAAACTTGGAAATATCTGCAACGCTACCTGTATAAACATGGAAATATCTACACCGCTATCTGTATGAACATGGAAATATCTACACCGCTATCTGTATGAACATGGAAATATCTACACCGCTATCTGTTTGTACATGTAAATATCTTCACCGCTATCTGCATGAAAATGCAAATATCTACAAAGCTATCTGCATATACATGGAAATATCTACACAGCGATCTCTTTACACATGGAAATAACTACACCGCTATATCTATGAACATGGAAATATCTACACCGCCATCTGAATGAACATGGAAATATCTGCACCGCCATCTGTATGAACATATAAATATCTATACCGCCAACTGTATGAAGAAGTAGATATCTACACCGCTATCTGTATAAACATGGAAATACCTACAATGCTGCCTGTATAAACATGGAAATATCAGCACCGCTATCTGTATGGACATGGAAATATCTACACCGCAACCTGTATGAACATGGAAATATCTACACCGCTATCTGTACGAACATGGAAATATCTACACCGCTATCTGTATGAACATGGAAATAGCTACACCGCTATCTGTATGAACATGGAAATATCTGCACCACTATCCGTATGAACTTGGAAATAACTACACCGCTATCTGTACGAACATGGATATATCTACACAGCCATCTGGATGAACATGGAAATATCTACACCGCTATCTGTATGAACATGGAAATATCTACACCGCTATCTGTGTAAACATGCACACATCTTCACCGCTATCTGTATAAACATAGAAATATCTACACCGCTATCTGTATGAACATGGAAATATCTACACCGCTATCTGTTTGAACATGGAAATATCTAAACTGCTATCTGCATGAAAATGGAAATATCTACACAGCTATCTGCATATACATGGAAATATCTACACAGCTATCTCTTTACACATGGAAATAACTACACGGCTATCTGTATGAACATGGAAATATCTGCACCGCCATCTGTATGTACTTATAAATATCTACTCCGCCATCTGTATTAAGATGGAAATATCTACACCGCTATCTGTATAAACATGGAAATATCTACACCGCTATCTGTATAAACATGGAAATATCTACACCGCTACCTGTATAAACATGGAAATATCAGCACCGCAATCTGTATGAACATGGAAATATCTACACCGCTATCTGTATTAACATGGAAATATCTACACCGCTATCTGTATGAACATGGAAATATATACACCGCTATCTGTATGAACATGGAAATATCTACACCGCTATCTGTTTGAACATGGAAATATCTACACCGCTGTCTGCATGAAAATGGAAATATCTACACAGCTATCTGCATATACATGGAAATATCTACACAGCTATCTCTTTACACATGGAAATAACTACACCGCTATCTCTATAAACATGGAAATATCTACACCGTCATCTGTATGAACATGGAAATATCTTCACCGCCATCTGTATGAACATATAAACATCTACAACGCCATCTGTATTAAGAAGGAGCTATCTACACCGCTATCTGTATAAACATGGAAATATCTACACCGCTATCTGTATAAACATGGAAATATCTACACCGCTATCTGTATAAACATGGAAATATCAGCACCGCTATCAGTATGGACATGGAAATATCTACACCGCTATCTGTGTAAACCTGCATAGGTTTCACCGCTATCTGTATCAACATGGAAATATCTCCACCGCTATCTGTATGAACATGGAAATATCTACACCGCTATCTGTTTGAACATGGAAATATGTACAACGCTATCCGTATGAACATGGAAATATCAACAACGCCATCTGTTTGAACATGGATATATCTACACAGCCATCTGGATGAACATGGAAATATCTACACCGCTATCTGTATGAACATGGAAATAGCTACACCGCTATCTGTATGAACATGGAAATATCTACACCACTATCTGTATGAACATGGAAATATCTACACCGCTATCAGTATGAACATGGAATTATCTTCACCGCCATCTGTATGAACATGGATATATCTACACAGCCATCTAGATGAACATGGAAATATCTACACCGCTATCTGTATGAACATGGAAATAGCTACACAGCTATCTGTATGAACATGGAAATATCTACACCGCTACCTGTATAAACATGGAAATATCAGCACAGCTATCTGTATGAACATGATGAACATGGAAATATCTACACCGCTATCTGTACGAAGATGGAAATATCTACACCGCTATCTGTATGAACACGGAAATAGCTACACCGCTATCTGTATGAACATGGAAATATCTACACGACTATCTGTATGAACATGGAAATATCTACACCGCTATCTGTATGAACATGGATATATCTACACAGCCATCTGGATGAACATGGAAATATCTACACCGCTATCTGTATGAACATGGAAATATCTACATCACTATCTGTGTAAACATGCATACATCTTCATCGCTATCTGTATAAACATGGAAATATCTACACCGCTATCTGTATAAACATGGAAATATATACACCGCTACCTGTATAAACATGGAAATATAAGCACCGCTATCTGTACGAACATGGAAATATCTACACCGCTATCTGTATGAACATGGAAATAGCTACACCGCTATCTGTATGAACATGGAAATATCTACAGCACTATCTGTATGAACATGGAAATATCTACACCGCTATCTATATGAAAATGGAAATATCTACACCGCTATCTGTGTAATCATGCATATATCTTCACCGCTATCTGTATAAACATGGAAATAACTACACCGCTATATGTATGAACATGGAAACATCTACACCGCTATCTGTTTGAACATGGAAATATCTAAACCGCTATCTGCATGAAAATGGAAATATCTACAAAGCTATCTGCATATACATGGATATATCTACACAGCTATCTCTTTACACATGGAAATAACTACACCGCTATCTGTATGAACATGGAAATATCTACACCAGCATCTGTATGAACTTGGAAATATCTGCACGGCCATCTGTATGAACATATAAATATCTACACCGCCATCTGTATTACGATGGAGATATCTACACCGCTATCTGTATAAACATGGAAATATCTACAACGCTATCTGTATAAACATGGAAATATCTACACCGCTATCTTTATAAACATGGAAATATCTACACCGCTATCTGTATGAACATGGAAATAGCTACACCGCTAACTGTATTAACATGGAAATATCTACACCGCTATCTGTTTGAACATGGAAATATCTACACCGCTATCTGCATGAAAATGGAAATATCTACACAGCTATCTGCATATACATGGAAATATCTACAAAGCTATCTCTTTATACATGGAAATAACTACACCACTATCTCTATAAACATGGAAATATCTACACCGCCATCTGTGTGAACATATAAATATCTACACCGCCATCTGTAATAAGATGGAGATACCTACACCGCTATCTGTATAAACTTGGAAATATCTACACCGCTATCTGTATAAACAAGGAAATATCTACACCGCTATCTGTACGAACATGGAAATATCTACACCGCTATCTGTACGAACAGGGAAATAGCTGCACCGCTATCTGTATGAACATGGAAATACCTACACCACTATCTCTATGAACATGGAAATATCTACTCCGCTATCTGTATGAACATGGATATATCTACACAGCCATCTGTATGAACATGGAAATATCTGCACCGCTATCTGTATGAACATGGAAATATCTACACCGCTATCTGTGTAAACATGGATACATCTTCACCGCTATCTGTATAAACATGGAAATATCTACACCGCTATCTGTATGAACATGGAAATATCTACACCGCTATCTGTTTCAACATGGAAATATCTAAACCGCTATCTGCATGAAAATGGAAATATCTAAACAGCTATCTGCATATACATGGAAATATCTACACCGCTATCTCTTTACACATGGAAATATCTGCACTGCTCTCAGTATGAACATGGAAATATCTACACCGCATCTGTATGAACATATAAATATCTACACCGCCATCTGTATTAAGATGGAAATATTTACACCGCTATCTGTTTGAACATGGAAATATCTACACCGCTATCTGCTTGAAAATGGAAATATCTACACTGCTATCGGCATATACATGGAAATATCTACACAGCTATCTCTTTACACATGGAAATAACTACACCGCTATCTGTATGAACATGGAAATATCTACACCGCCATCTGTATGAACATGGAAATATCTGCACCGCCATCTGTATGAACATATAAATATCTACACCGCCATCTGTATTAAGATGGAGATAACTACACCAATATCTGTATAAACTTGGAAATATCTACACCGCTATCTGTATAAACATGGAAATATCTACACCGCTACCTGTATAAACTTGGAAATATAAGCAACGCTATCTGCATGAACATGGAATTATCTACACCGCTATCTGTACGAACATTGAAATATCTACACCGCTTTCTGTATGAACATGGAAATAGCTGCACCGCTATCTGTATGAACATGGAAATATCTACAGCACTATCTGTATGAACATGGAAATATCTACACCGCTATGTGTTTGAACATGGATATATATACACAGCCATCTGGATGAACATGGAAATATCTACACCTCTTTCTGTATGAACATGGAAATATCTACACCGCTATCTGTGTAAACATGCATACATCTTCACCGCTATCTGTGTAAACATGTATATATCTACAAAGCTATCTTTATGAATTTGGAAATATCTACACCGCTTTCTCTTTGAACATGGAAATATCTAAACCGCTATCTGCGTGAAAATGGAAATATCTACACAGCTATCTGCATATACAAGTAAATATCTACACAGCTATCTCTTTACACATCGAAATAACTACACCGCTATCTGTATGAAAAAGGATATATTTACAGCGCCATCTGTATAAACATTGAAATATCTGCACGGCAATCTGTATGAACATATAAATATCTACACCGCCATCTGTATTAAGATGGAGATATCTACACCGCTATCTGTATAAACATGGAAATATCTACACCGCTATCTGTATAAACATGGAAATGTCTACACCGCTATCTGTATAAACCTGGAAATATCTACACCGATACCTGTATAAACATGGAAATATCAGCACCGCTATCTGTATGAACATGGAGATATCAGCCCCCCTATCTGTATGAACATGGAAATATCTACACCGCTATCTGTATGAACATGGAAATATCTACACCACTATCTGTATGAACATGGAAATATCTACACCGCTATCTGTAAGAAGATGGAAATATCTTCACCGCCATCTGTATGAACATGGATATCTCTACACAGCCATCTGGATGAACATGGAAATATCTACACTGCTATCTCCATGAACATGGAAATAGCTACACCGCCATCTGTATGAACCTGCAAATATCCACACCACCATCTGTATAAACATGGAAATATCTGCATGGCCATCTGTGTGAACATAAAAATATCTACACCGCCATCTGTATTGAGATCGAGATATCTACACCGCTATCTGTATAAACATGGAAATATCTACACCGCTATCTGTATAAACATGGAAATGTCTACACCGCTATCTGTATAAACCTGGAAATATCTACACCGATACCTGTATAAACATGGAAATATCAGCACCGCTATCTGTATGAACATGGAAATATCAGCCCCCCTATCTGTATGAACATGGAAATATCTACACCACTATCTGTATGAACATGGAAATATCTACACCGCTATCTGTATGAACATGGAAATATCTTCACCGCCATCTGTATGAACATGGATATCTCTACACAGCCATCTGGATGAACATGGAAATATCTACAATGCTATCTCCATGAACATGGAAATAGCTACACCGCCATCTGTATGAACCTGCAAAAATCCACACCACCATCTCTATGAACATGGAAATATCTGCACCGCCATCTGTATGAACATATAAATAACTACACCGCAATCTGTATTAAGATGGAGATATCTACACCGCTATCTGTATAAACCTGGAAATATCTACACCGCTATCTGTATAAACATGGAAATATCTACACCGCTATCTGTATAAACTTGGAAATATCTGCAACGCTACCTGTATAAACATGGAAATATCTACACCGCTATCTGTATGAACATGGAAATATCTACACCGCTATCTGTATGAACATGGAAATATCTACACCGCTATCTGTTTGTACATGTAAATATCTTCATCGCTATCTGCATGAAAATGCAAATATCTACAAAGCTATCTGCATATACATGGAAATATCTACACAGCGATCTCTTTACACATGGAAATAACTACACCGCTATATCTATGAACATGGAAATATCTACACCGCCATCTGAATGAACATGGAAATATCTGCACCGCCATCTGTATGAACATATAAATATCTATACCGCCAACTGTATGAAGAAGTAGATATCTACACCGCTATCTGTATAAACATGGAAATACCTACAATGCTGCCTGTATAAACATGGAAATATCAGCACCGCTATCTGTATGGACATGGAAATATCTACACCGCAACCTGTATGAACATGGAAATATCTACACCGCTATCTGTACGAACATGGAAATATCTACACCGCTATCTGTATGAACATGGAAATAGCTACACCGCTATCTGTATGAACATGGAAATATCTGCACCACTATCCGTATGAACTTGGAAATAACTACACCGCTATCTGTACGAACATGGATATATCTACACAGCCATCTGGATGAACATGGAAATATCTACACCGCTATCTGTATGAACATGGAAATATCTACACCGCTATCTGTGTAAACATGCACACATCTTCACCGCTATCTGTATAAACATAGAAATATCTACACCGCTATCTGTATGAACATGGAAATATCTACACCGCTATCTGTTTGAACATGGAAATATCTAAACTGCTATCTGCATGAAAATGGAAATATCTACACAGCTATCTGCATATACATGGAAATATCTACACAGCTATCTCTTTACACATGGAAATAACTACACCGCTATCTGTATGAACATGGAAATATCTGCACCGCCATCTGTATGTACTTATAAATATCTACTCCGCCATCTGTATTAAGATGGAAATATCTACACCGCTATCTGTATAAACATGGAAATATCTACACCGCTATCTGTATAAACATGGAAATATCTACACCGCTACCTGTATAAACATGGAAATATCAGCACCGCAATCTGTATGAACATGGAAATATCTACACCGCTATCTGTATTAACATGGAAATATCTACACCGCTATCTGTATGAACATGGAAATATATACACCGCTATCTGTATGAACATGGAAATATCTACACCGCTATCTGTTTGAACATGGAAATATCTACACCGCTGTCTGCATGAAAATGGAAATATCTACACAGCTATCTGCATATACATGGAAATATCTACACAGCTATCTCTTTACACATGGAAATAACTACACCGCTATCTCTATAAACATGGAAATATCTACACCGTCATCTGTATGAACATGGAAATATCTTCACCGCCATCTGTATGAACATATAAACATCTACAACGCCATCTGTATTAAGAAGGAGCTATCTACACCGCTATCTGTATAAACATGGAAATATCTACACCGCTATCTGTATAAACATGGAAATATCTACACCGCTATCTGTATAAACATGGAAATATCAGCACCGCTATCAGTATGGACATGGAAATATCTACACCGCTATCTGTGTAAACCTGCATAGGTTTCACCGCTATCTGTATCAACATGGAAATATCTACACCGCTATCTGTATGAACATGGAAATATCTACACCGCTATCTGTTTGAACATGGAAATATGTACAACGCTATCCGTATGAACATGGAAATATCAACAACGCCATCTGTTTGAACATGGATATATCTACACAGCCATCTGGATGAACATGGAAATATCTACACCGCTATCTGTATGAACATGGAAATAGCTACACCGCTATCTGTATGAACATGGAAATATCTACACCACTATCTGTATGAACATGGAAATATCTACACCGCTATCAGTATGAACATGGAATTATCTTCACCGCCATCTGTATGAACATGGATATATCTACACAGCCATCTAGATGAACATGGAAATATCTACACCGCTATCTGTATGAACATGGAAATAGCTACACAGCTATCTGTATGAACATGGAAATATCTACACCGCTACCTGTATAAACATGGAAATATCAGCACAGCTATCTGTATGAACATGATGAACATGGAAATATCTACACCGCTATCTGTACGAAGATGGAAATATCTACACCGCTATCTGTATGAACACGGAAATAGCTACACCGCTATCTGTATGAACATGGAAATATCTACACGACTATCTGTATGAACATGGAAATATCTACACCGCTATCTGTATGAACATGGATATATCTACACAGCCATCTGGATGAACATGGAAATATCTACACCGCTATCTGTATGAACATGGAAATATCTACATCACTATCTGTGTAAACATGCATACATCTTCATCGCTATCTGTATAAACATGGAAATATCTACACCGCTATCTGTTTGAACATGGAAATACCTGAACCTCTATCTGCAAGAAAATGGAAATATCTACACAGCTATCTGCATATACATGGAAATATCTACAAAGCTATCTCTTTACACATGGAAATAACTACACCACTATCTGTATGAACATGGAAATATCTGCAAGGCCATCTTTATGAACATATAAATATCTACACCGCCATCTGTATTAAGATGGAGATATCTACACCGCTATCTGTATAAACATGGAAATATCTACACCGCTATCTGTGTAAACATGGAAATATCATCACCGCTATCTGTATGAACATGGAAATATTAGCCCCCCTATCTGTATGAACATGGAAATATCTACACCACTATCTGTATGAACATGGAAATATCTACACCGCTATCTGTATGAACATGGAAATATCTTCACCGCCATCTGTATGAACATGGATATCTCTACACAGCCATCTGGATGAACATGGAAATATCTACAATGCTATCTCCATGAACATGGAAATAGCTACACCGCCATCTGTATGAACCTGCAAAAATCCACACCACCATCTCTATGAACATGGAAATATCTGCACCGCCATCTGTATGAACATATAAATAACTACACCGCAATCTGTATTAAGATGGAGATATCTACACCGCTATCTGTATAAACCTGGAAATATCTACACCGATATCTGTATAAACATGGAAATATCTACACCGCTATCTGTATAAACTTGGAAATATCTGCAACGCTACCTGTATAAACATGGAAATATCTACACCGCTATCTGTATGAACATGGAAATATCTACACCGCTATCTGTATGAACATGGAAATATCTACACCGCTATCTGTTTGTACATGTAAATATCTTCACCGCTATCTGCATGAAAATGCAAATATCTACAAAGCTATCTGCATATACATGGAAATATCTACACAGCGATCTCTTTACACATGGAAATAACTACACCGCTATATCTATGAACATGGAAATATCTACACCGCCATCTGAATGAACATGGAAATATCTGCACCGCCATCTGTATGAACATATAAATATCTATACCGCCAACTGTATGAAGAAGTAGATATCTACACCGCTATCTGTATAAACATGGAAATACCTACAATGCTGCCTGTATAAACATGGAAATATCAGCACCGCTATCTGTATGGACATGGAAATATCTACACCGCAACCTGTATGAACATGGAAATATCTACACCGCTATCTGTACGAACATGGAAATATCTACACCGCTATCTGTATGAACATGGAAATAGCTACACCGCTATCTGTATGAACATGGAAATATCTGCACCACTATCCGTATGAACTTGGAAATAACTACACCGCTATCTGTACGAACATGGATATATCTACACAGCCATCTGGATGAACATGGAAATATCTACACCGCTATCTGTATGAACATGGAAATATCTACACCGCTATCTGTGTAAACATGCACACATCTTCACCGCTATCTGTATAAACATAGAAATATCTACACCGCTATCTGTATGAACATGGAAATATCTACACCGCTATCTGTTTGAACATGGAAATATCTAAACTGCTATCTGCATGAAAATGGAAATATCTACACAGCTATCTGCATATACATGGAAATATCTACACAGCTATCTCTTTACACATGGAAATAACTACACCGCTATCTGTATGAACATGGAAATATCTGCACCGCCATCTGTATGTACTTATAAATATCTACTCCGCCATCTGTATTAAGATGGAAATATCTACACCGCTATCTGTATAAACATGGAAATATCTACACCGCTATCTGTATAAACATGGAAATATCTACACCGCTACCTGTATAAACATGGAAATATCAGCACCGCAATCTGTATGAACATGGAAATATCTACACCGCTATCTGTATTAACATGGAAATATCTACACCGCTATCTGTATGAACATGGAAATATATACACCGCTATCTGTATGAACATGGAAATATCTACACCGCTATCTGTTTGAACATGGAAATATCTACACCGCTGTCTGCATGAAAATGGAAATATCTACACAGCTATCTGCATATACATGGAAATATCTACACAGCTATCTCTTTACACATGGAAATAACTACACCGCTATCTCTATAAACATGGAAATATCTACACCGTCATCTGTATGAACATGGAAATATCTTCACCGCCATCTGTATGAACATATAAACATCTACAACGCCATCTGTATTAAGAAGGAGCTATCTACACCGCTATCTGTATAAACATGGAAATATCTACACCGCTATCTGTATAAACATGGAAATATCTACACCGCTATCTGTATAAACATGGAAATATCAGCACCGCTATCAGTATGGACATGGAAATATCTACACCGCTATCTGTGTAAACCTGCATAGGTTTCACCGCTATCTGTATCAACATGGAAATATCTACACCGCTATCTGTATGAACATGGAAATATCTACACCGCTATCTGTTTGAACATGGAAATATGTACAACGCTATCCGTATGAACATGGAAATATCAACAACGCCATCTGTTTGAACATGGATATATCTACACAGCCATCTGGATGAACATGGAAATATCTACACCGCTATCTGTATGAACATGGAAATAGCTACACCGCTATCTGTATGAACATGGAAATATCTACACCACTATCTGTATGAACATGGAAATATCTACACGGCTATCAGTATGAACATGGAATTATCTTCACCGCCATCTGTATGAACATGGATATATCTACACAGCCATCTAGATGAACATGGAAATATCTACACCGCTATCTGTATGAACATGGAAATAGCTACACAGCTATCTGTATGAACATGGAAATATCTACACCGCTACCTGTATAAACATGGAAATATCAGCACAGCTATCTGTATGAACATGATGAACATGGAAATATCTACACCGCTATCTGTACGAAGATGGAAATATCTACACCGCTATCTGTATGAACACGGAAATAGCTACACCGCTATCTGTATGAACATGGAAATATCTACACGACTATCTGTATGAACATGGAAATATCTACACCGCTATCTGTATGAACATGGATATATCTACACAGCCATCTGGATGAACATGGAAATATCTACACCGCTATCTGTATGAACATGGAAATATCTACATCACTATCTGTGTAAACATGCATACATCTTCATCGCTATCTGTATAAACATGGAAATATCTACACCGCTATCTGTTTGAACATGGAAATACCTGAACCTCTATCTGCAAGAAAATGGAAATATCTACACAGCTATCTGCATATACATGGAAATATCTACAAAGCTATCTCTTTACACATGGAAATAACTACACCACTATCTGTATGAACATGGAAATATCTGCACGGCCATCTTTATGAACATATAAATATCTACACCGCCATCTGTATTAAGATGGAGATATCTACACCGCTATCGGTATAAACATGGAAATATCTACACCGCTATCTGTGTAAACATGGAAATATCATCACCGCTATCTGTATGAACATGGAAATATTAGCCCCTCTATCTGTATGAACATGGAAATACCTACACCACTATCTGTATGAACATGGAAATATCTACACCGCTAGATGTATAAACATGGAATTATCTTTACTGCCATCTGTATGAACATGGATATGTCTACACAGCCATCTGGATGAACATGGAAATATCTACACCGCTATCTGTATGAACATGGAAATATCTACACCGCTATCTGTGTAAACATGCACACATCTTCACCGCTATCTGTATAAACATAGAAATATCTACACCGCTATCTGTATGAACATGGAAATATCTACACCGCTATCTGTTTGAACATGGAAATATCTAAACTGCTATCTGCATGAAAATGGAAATATCTACACAGCTATCTGCATATACATGGAAATATCTACACAGCTATCTCTTTACACATGGAAATAACTACACCGCTATCTGTATGAACATGGAAATATCTGCACCGCCATCTGTATGTACTTATAAATATCTACTCCGCCATCTGTATTAAGATGGAAATATCTACACCGCTATCTGTATAAACATGGAAATATCTACACCGCTATCTGTATAAACATGGAAATATCTACTCCGCTACCTGTATAAACATGGAAATATCAGCACCGCAATCTGTATGAACATGGAAATATCTACACCGCTATCTGTATTAACATGGAAATATCTACACCGCTATCTGTATGAACATGGAAATATATACACCGCTATCTGTATGAACATGGAAATATCTACACCGCTATCTGTTTGAACATGGAAATATCTACACCGCTGTCTGCATGAAAATGGAAATATCTACACAGCTATCTGCATATACATGGAAATATCTACACAGCTATCTCTTTACACATGGAAATAACTACACCGCTATCTCTATAAACATGGAAATATCTACACCGTCATCTGTATGAACATGGAAATATCTTCACCGCCATCTGTATGAACATATAAACATCTACAACGCCATCTGTATTAAGAAGGAGCTATCTACACCGCTATCTGTATAAACATGGAAATATCTACACCGCTATCTGTATAAACATGGAAATATCTACACCGCTATCTGTATAAACATGGAAATATCAGCACCGCTATCAGTATGGACATGGAAATATCTACACCGCTATCTGTGTAAACCTGCATAGGTTTCACCGCTATCTGTATGAACATGGAAATATCTACACCGCTATCTGTATGAACATGGAAATATCTACACCGCTATCTGTTTGAACATGGAAATATGTACAACGCTATCCGTATGAACATGGAAATATCAACAACGCCATCTGTTTGAACATGGATATATCTACACAGCCATCTGGATGAACATGGAAATATCTACACCGCTATCTGTATGAACATGGAAATAGCTACACCGCTATCTGTATGAACATGGAAATATCTACACCACTATCTGTATGAACATGGAAATATCTACACCGCTATCAGTATGAACATGGAATTATCTTCACCGCCATCTGTATGAACATGGATATATCTACACAGCCATCTAGATGAACATGGAAATATCTACACCGCTATCTGTATGAACATGGAAATAGCTACACAGCTATCTGTATGAACATGGAAATATCTACACCGCTACCTGTATAAACATGGAAATATCAGCACAGCTATCTGTATGAACATGATGAACATGGAAATATCTACACCGCTATCTGTACGAAGATGGAAATATCTACACCGCTATCTGTATGAACACGGAAATAGCTACACCGCTATCTGTATGAACATGGAAATATCTACACGACTATCTGTATGAACATGGAAATATCTACACCGCTATCTGTATGAACATGGATATATCTACACAGCCATCTGGATGAACATGGAAATATCTACACCGCTATCTGTATGAACATGGAAATATCTACATCACTATCTGTGTAAACATGCATACATCTTCATCACTATCTGTATAAACATGGAAATATCTACACCGCTATCTGTTTGAACATGGAAATACCTGAACCTCTATCTGCAAGAAAATGGAAATATCTACACAGCTATCTGCATATACATGGAAATATCTACAAAGCTATCTCTTTACACATGGAAATAACTACACCACTATCTGTATGAACATGGAAATATCTACACGGCCATCTTTATGAACATATAAATATCTACACCGCCATCTGTATTAAGATGGAGATATCTACACCGCTATCTGTATAAACATGGAAATATCTACACCGCTATCTGTGTAAACATGGAAATATCATCACCGCTATCTGTATGAACATGGAAATATTAGCCCCTCTATCTGTATGAACATGGAAATACCTACACCACTATCTGTATGAACATGGAAATATCTACACCGCTAGATGTATAAACATGGAATTATCTTTACTGCCATCTGTATGAACATGGATATGTCTACACAGCCATCTGGATGAACATGGAAATATCTACACCGCTATCTGTATGAATATGGAAATATCAACACCAATATCTGTATGAACATGGAAATATCTAAACCGCTATCTGTACGAACAGGGAAATATCTTCACCGCCATCAGTATGAACATGGATATATCTACACAGCCATCTGGATGAACATGGAAATATCTACACCGCTATCTGTATGAATATGGAAATATCTACACCGCTCTCTGTGTAAACATGCAAACATCTTCACCGCTATCTGTATAAACATGGAAATATCTACACCACTATCTGTATGAACATGGAAATATCTACACCGCTATCTGTTTGAACATGGAAATATCTACACCGCTATCTGCATGAAAATGGAAATATCTACACAGCTATCTGCATATACATGGAAATATCTACAAAGCTAACTCTTTACACATGGAAATTACTACACCACTATCTCTATAAGCATGGAAATATCTACACCGCCATCTGTTTGAACATGGAAATATCTGCACCGCCATCTGTATGAACATGTAAATATCTACACCGCCATCTGTATTAAGATGGAGATATCTACACCGCTATCTGTATAAACTTGGAAATATTTACACCGCTATCTGTATAAACATGGAAATATCTGCACCGCTATCTGTATAAACATGGAAATATCTACACCGCTACCTGTATAAACATGGAAATATAAGCACCGCTATCTATATGAACATGGAAATATCTACACCGCTATCTGTACGAACATGGAAATATCTACAAAGGTATCTGTATGAACATGGAAATAGCTGCACCGCTATCTGTATGAACATGGAAATACCTACAGCACTATCTGTATGAACATGGAAATATCTACACCGCTATCTGTATGAACATGGATATATCTACACAGCCATCAGGATGAACATGGAAATATCTACACCGCAATCTGTATGAACATGGAAATATCTACACCGCTATCTGTGTAAACATGCATACATCTTCACCGCTATCTGTATAAACATGGATATATCTACAACGCTATCTGTGTGAACATGGAAATATCTACACCGCAATCTGTTTGAACATGGAAATATCTACACCGCTATCTGCATGAAAATAGAAATATCTACACAGCTATCTGCATATACATGGAAATATCTACACTGCTATCTCTTTACACATGGAAATAACTACACCGCTATCGGTATGAACATGGAAATATCTACACCGCCATCTGTATGAACATGGAAATATCTGCACGGCCATCTGTATGAACATATAAATATCTAAACCGCCATCTGTATTAAGATGGAGATATCTACACCGCTATCTGTATAAACATGGAAATATCTACACCGCTATCTGTATAAGCATGGAAATGTCTACACCGCTATCTGTATAAACTTGGAAATATCTACACCGCTACCTGTATAAACATGGAAATATCAGCACCGCTATCTGTATGAACATGGAAATATCAGCCCCTCTATCTGTATGAACAGGGAAATATCTACACCACTACCTGTATGAACATGGAAATATCTACACCTCTATCTGTATGAACATGGAAATATCTTCACCGCCATCTGTATGAACATGGACATATCTACACAGCCATCTGGATGAACATGAAAATATCTACACCGCTATCTGTATGAACATGGAAATAGCTACACCGCTATCTGTATGAACATGGAAATATCTACAACACTATCTGTATGAACATGGAAATACCTACGCCGCTATCTGTTTGAACATGGAAATATCTACACCGCTATCTGCATGAAAATGGAAATATCTACACAGCTATCTCCATATACATGGAAATATCTACACAGCTATCTCTTTACACATGGAAATAACTACAACAGTATCTCTATAAACATGGAAATATCTACACCGCCATCTGTATGAACATGGAAATATCTGCACCGCCATCTGTATGAACATGGAAATATCTGCACCGCCATCTGTAAGAACATATAAATATCTACACCGCCATCTGTATTAAGATGGAGATAACTACACCAATATCTGTATAAACTTGGAAATATCTACACCGCTATCTGTATAAACATGGAAATATCTACACCGCTACCTGTATAAACTTGGAAATATAAGCAACGCTATCTGCATGAACATGGAAATATCTACACCGCTATCTGTACGAACATCGAAATATCTAAACCGCTATCTGTATGAACATGGAAAGAGCTGCACCGCTATCTGTATGAACATGGAAATATCTGCAGCACTATCTGTATGAACAAGGAAATATCTACACCGCTATGTGTTTGAACATGGATATATCTACACAGCCATCTGGATGAACATGGAAATATCTACACCTCTTTCTGTATGAACATGGAAATATCTACACCGCTATCTGTGTAAACATGCATAAATCTTCACCGCTATCTGTATAAACATGTATATATCTACAAAGCTATCTTTATGAACTTGGAAATATCTAAACCGCTTTCTCTTTGAACATGGAAATATCTAAACCGCTATCTGCGTGAAAATGGAAATATCTACACAGCTATCTGCATATACATGGAAATATCTACACAGCTATCTCTTTACACATGGAAATAACTACACCGCTATCTGTATGAAAAAGGATATATTTACAGCGCCATCTGTATAAACATGGAAATATCTGCACGGCCATCTGTATGAACATATAAATATCTACACCGCCATCTGTATTAAGATGGAGATATCTACACCGCTATCTGTATAAACATGGAAATATCTACACCGCTATCTGTATAAACATGGAAATGTCTACACCGCTATCTGTATAAACCTGGAAATATCTACACCGATACCTGTATAAACATGGAAATATCAGCACCGCTATCTGTATGAACATGGAAATATCAGCCCCCCTATCTGTATGAACATGGAAATATCTACACCGCTATCTGTATGAACATGGAAATATCTTCACCGCCATCTGTATGAACATGGATTTCTCTACACAGCCATCTGGATGAACATGGAAATATCTACACTGCTATCTCCATGAACATGGAAATAGCTACACCGCCATCTCTATGAACCTGCAAATATCCACACCACCATCTCTATGAACATGGAAATATCTGCACCGCCATCTGTATGAACATATAAATAACTACACCGCAATCCGTATTAAGATGGAGATATCTACACCGCTATCTGTATAAACCTGGAAATACCTACACCGCTATCTGTATAAACATGGAAATATCTACACCGCTACCTGTATAAACATGGAAATATACGCAATGCTATCTGTATGAACATGGAATTATCAGCCCCTCTATCTGAATGAACATGGAAATATCTACACCACTATCTGTATGAACATGGAAATAACAACACCGCTATCTGTATGAACATGGAATTACCTTCACCACCATCTGTATGTACATGGATATGTCTACACAGCCATCTGGATGAACATGGAAATATCTACACCGCTATCTGTATGAACATGGAAATAGCTACACCACTATCTGTATGAACATGGAAATATCTACACCACTATCTGTATGAACATGAAAATATCTACAACGCTATCTGTATGAACATGGAAATATCTTCACCGGCATCTGTATGAACATGGATATATCTACACAACCATCTGGATGAACATGGAAATATCTACACCGCTATCTGTATAAACATGGAAATATCTACACCGCTATCTGTATAAACATGGAAATATATACACCGCTACCTGTATAAACATGGAAATATAAGCACCGCTATCTGTACGAACATGGAAATATCTACACCGCTATCTGTATGAACATGGAAATAGCTACACCGCTATCTGTATGAACATGGAAATATCTACAGCACTATCTGTATGAACATGGAAATATCTACACCGCAATCTATATGAAAATGGAAATATCTACACCGCTATCTGTGTAATAATGCATATATCTTCACCGCTATCTGTATAAACATGGAAATAACTACACCGCTATATGTATGAACATGGAAACATCTACACCGCTATCTGTTTGAACATGGAAATATCTAAACCGCTATCTGCATGAAAATGGAAATATCTACAAAGCTATCTGCATATACATGGATATATCTACACAGCTATCTCTTTACACATGGAAATAACTACACCGCTATCTGTATGTACATGGAAATATCTACACCAGCATCTGTATTAACTTGGAAATATCTGCACGGCCATCTGTATGAACATATAAATATCTACACCGCCATCTGTATTAAGATGGAGATATCTACACCGCTATCTGTATAAACATGGAAATATCAACAACGCTATCTGTATAAACATGGAAATATCTACACCGCTATCTTTATAAACATGGAAATATCTACACCGCTATCTGTATGAACATGGAAATAGCTACACCGCTAACTGTATGAACATGGAAATATCTACACCGCTATCTGTTTGAACATGGAAATATCTACACCGCTATCTGCATATACATGGAAATATCTACAAAGCTATCTCTTTATACATGGAAATAACTACACCACTATCTCTATAAACATGGAAATATCTACACCGCCATCTGTGTGAACATATAAATATCTACACCGCCATCTATATTAAGATGGAGATACCTACACCGCTATCTGTATAAACTTGGAAATATCTACACCGCTATCTGTATAAACAAGGAAATATCTACACCGCTATCTGTACGAACATGGAAATATCTACACCGCTATCAGTACGAACAGGGAAATAGCTGCACCGCTATCTGTATGAACATGGAAATATCTACACCACTATCTGTATGAACATGGAAATATCTACACCGCTATCTGTATGAACATGGATATATCTACACAGCCATCTGTATGAACATGGAAATATCTGCACCGCTATCTGTATGAACATGGAAATATCTACACCGCTATCTGTGTAAACATGAATACATCTTCACCGCTATCTGTATAAACATGGAAATATCTACACCGCTATCTGTATGAACATGGAAATATCTACACCGCTATCTGTTTGAACATGGAAATATCTAAACCGCTATCTGCATGAAAATGGAAATATCTACACAGCTATCTGCATATACATGGAAAAATCTACACCGCTATCTCTTTACACATGGAAATATCTGCACTGCTCTCAGTATGAACATGGAAATATCTACACCGCTATCTGTATGAACATGGAAATATCTACAGCACAATCTGTACGAACATGGAAATATCTACACCGCTATCGGTATGAACATGGATATATCTACACAGCCATCTGGATGAACATGGAAATATCTACACCGCTATCTGTATAAACATGGAAATATCTACACCGCTGTCTGTGTACACATGCATACATCTTCACCGCTATCTGTATAACCATGGATATATATACAAAGCTATCTGTATGAACATGGAAATATCTACACCGCTATCTGTTTGAACATGGAAATACCTAAACCGCTATCTGCATGAAAATGGAAATATCTACACAGATATCTGCATATACATGGAAATATCTACACAGCTATCTCTTTACACATGGAAATAACTACACCGCTATCTGTATGAACTTTTATATATCTACACCGCCATCTGTATGAACATGGAAATATCTGCACGGCCACCTGTATGAACATATAAATATCTACACCGCCATCTGTATTAAGATGGAGATATCTACACCGCTATGTGTATAAACATGGAAATACCTACACCGCTATCTGTAAAATCATGGAAATGTCTACACCGCTATCTGTATAAACCTGGAAATATCTACACCGCTACCTGTATAAACATGGAAATATCAGCACCGCTATCTGTATGAACGTGGAAATAACAGCCGTCCTATCTGTATGAACATGGAAATATCAACACCACTATCTGTATGAACATGGAAATATCTACACCACTATCTGTATGAACATGGAAATATCTTCACCGCCATCAGTATGATCATGGATATCTCTACACAACCATCTGGATGAAAATGGAATTATCTACACCGCTATCTCCATGAACATGGAAATAGCTACGCCAACATCTGTATGAACATGCAAATATCTACACCGCAATCTGTATGAACATGGAAATATCTACACCGCTATCTGTATGAACATGGAAATATCTACACCGCTATCTGTATGAACATGGAAATATCAGCACCGCTAGCTGTATAAACATGGAAATATCTACAAATCTATCTGCATGAACATGTAAATATCTACACCGCTATCTGTGTAAACATGCATACCTTTTCACTGCAATCTGTATAAGCATGGAAATATCTACACCGCTATCTGTTTGAACATGGAAATATCTAAACCGCTATCAGCATGAAAATGGAAATATCTACACAGCTATCTGCATATACATGGAAGTATCTACACAGCTATCTCTTTACACATGGAAATAACTACACCGCTATCTGTATGAACATGGAAATATCTACACCGCTATCTGTATGAACATGGAAATAACTGCACCGCCATCTGTATGAACATATAAATACACCGCCATCTGTATTAAGATGGAGATATCTAGACTGCTATCCGTATAAACATGGAAATATCCACACCGCTATCTGTATAAACATGGAAATATCTACACTGCTACCTGTATAAACATGGAAATATCTACACCGCTACCTGTATAAACATGGAAATATCAGCACCGCTATCTGTATGAACATAGAAATATCAGCCCCTCTATCTGTATGAACATATAAATATCTACACCGCTATCTCTATGAACATGGAAATATCTACACCGCTATCTGTTTGAACATGGAAATATCTAAACCGCTATCTGCATGAAAATGGAAATATCTTCACAGTTATCTCTTCACTCATGGAAATAACTACACCGCTATCTGTATGAACATGGAAATATCTTCACCGCCATCTGTATGAACATGCATATATCTACACAGCCATCTGGACGAACATGGAAATATCTACACCGCTATCTGTATGAACATGGAAATATCTACACCGCTATCTGTATGAACATGGATATATCTACACAGCCCTATGGATGAACTTGGAAATATCCACACCGCTATCTGTGTAAACATGCATACATCTTCACCGCTATCTGTATAAACATGGAAATATCTACACCGCTATCCGTATGAATATGGAAATATCTACACCGCTATCTGTGTGAAGATGGAAACATATACACCGCTATCTGCATGAAAATGGAAATATCTACACAGCTATCTGCATATACATGGAAATATCTACACAGCTATCTCTTTACACATGGAAATAACTACACCGCTATCTGTATGAACATGGAAATATCTACACCGCCATCTGTATGAACACGAAAATAACTGCACCGCCATCTGTATGAACATGGAAATATCTACACCGCCATCTGTATTAAGATGGAGATATCTACACCGCTATCTGAATAAACATGGTAATATCTAGAACACTATCTGTATAAACATGGAAATATCTACACCGCTATGTGTATAAACATGGAAATATCTACACCGCTACCTGTATAAACATGGAAATATCAGCACTGCTATCTGTATGAACATGGAAATACCTACTCCGCTATCTGTATGAACATGGAAATATCTACACCGCCATCTGTATGAACATATAAATATCTACACCGCCATCTGTATTAAGAAGGAGATATCTACACCGCTAACTGTATAAACATGGAAATATCTACACCTCTGCCTGTATAAACATGGAAATATCAGCACCGCTATCTGCACGAACATGAAAATATCTACACCGCTACCTGTAAGTACATGGAAATATCTACACCACCATCTGTATGCACATGGAAATATCTGCAACGCCATCTGTATGAACATATAAATATCTACACCGCCATCTGTATTAAGAAGGAGATATCTACACCGCTATCTGTATAAACATGGATATATCTACACAGCCATCTGGATGAACATGGAAATATCTACACCGCTATCTGTATGAACATGGAAATATCTACACCGCTATCTGTATGAACATGGATATATCTACACAGCCATCTGGATGAACATGAAAATATCTACACCGCTATCTGTATGAACATGGAAATATCTACACCGCTATCTGTATGAACATGGATATATCTACACAGCCATCTGTATGAACATGGAAATATCTACACCGCTATCTGTATGAGCATGGAAATATCTACACCGCTATCTGTATGAACATGGAAATATCTACACCGCTATCTGTTTGAACATGGAAATATCTACACCGCTGTCTGCATTAAAATGGAAATACCTACACAGCTATCTGCATATACTTGGAAATATCTACACAGATATCTCTTTACACATGGAAATAACTTCACCGCTATCTCTATAAACATGGAAATATCTACACCGACATCTTTATGAACATGGAAATATCTGCACCGCCATCTGTATGAACATATAAATATCTACACCGCCATCTCTATTAAGAAGGAAATATCTAAAACGCTATCTGTATGAACATGGAAATATCTACACTGCTATCTGTATGAACATGGAAATATCTACACCGCTATCTGTACGAACATGGAAATATCTTCACCGCCATCTGTATGAACGTGGATATATCTACACAGCCATCTGGATGAACATGGAAATATCTACAACGCTATCTGTATGAACATGGAAATATCTACACCGCTCTCTGTTTGAACATGGAAATATCTACACCGCTACCTGCATGACAATGGAAATATCTACACAGCTATCTGCATATACATGGAAATATCTACAAAGCTATGTCTTTACACATGGAAATAACTACACCACTATCTCTATAAACATGGAAATATCTACACCGCCATCTGTATGAACATGGAAATATCTGCACCTCCATCTGTATGAACATATAAATATCTACACCGCCATCTGTATTAAGATGGAGATATCTACACCGCTATCTGTATAAACTTGGAAATATCTACACCGCTATCTGTATAAACATGGAAATATCTACACCGCTATCTGTATAAACATGGAAATATCTACACCGCTATCTGCATGAAAATGGAAATATCTACACAGCTATCTGCATACACATGGAAATATGTACAAAGATATCTCTTTACACATGGAAATAACTACACCACTATCTCTATAAACATGGAAATATCTACACCGCCATCTGTATGAACATGGAAATATCTACACCGCTATCTGTATGAATATGGAAATATCTACACCGCTATCTGTTTGAACATGGAAATATCTACACCGCTATCTGCTTGAAAATGGAAATATCTACACTGCTATCTGCATATACATGGAAATATCTACACAGCTATCTCTTTACACATGGAAATAACTACACCGCTATCTGTATGAACATGGAAATATCTACACCGCCATCTGTATGAACATGGAAATATCTGCACCGCCATCTGTATGAACATATAAGTATCTACACCGCCATCTGTATTAAGATGGAGATTTCTACACCGCTATCTGTATAAACATGGAAATATCTACACCGCTACCTGTATAAACATGCAAATATCAGCACCGCTCTCTGTATGAACATGGAAATATATACACCGCTTTCTGCATTAAAATGGAAATATCTACACAGCTATCTGCATATACGTGGAAATATCTACACAGCTATCTCTTTACACATGGAAATAACTACACCGCTATCTCTATAAACATGGAAATATCTACAACGACATCTTTATGAACATGGAAATATCTGCACCACCATCTTTATGAACTTATAAATATCTACACCGCCATCTGTATTAAGAAGGAGATATCTACACCACTATCTGTATAAACATGGAAATATCTACACCGCTATCTGTATAAACATGGAAATATCTACACCGCTATCTGTATAAACATGGAAATATCTACACCGCTACCTGTATAAACATGGAAATATCAGCACCGCTATCGGTATGAACATGGAAATATCTAAACCACTATCTGAATGAACATGGAAATATCTACACCGCTATCTGTATGAACATGGAAATATCTTCACCGTCATCTGTATGAACATGGATATATCTACACAGCCATCTGGATGAACATGGAAATATGTACACAGCCATCTGGATGAACATGGAAATATCTACACCGATATCTGTATGAACATGGAAATAGCTACACCGCTATCTGTATGAACATGGAAATATCTACACCAATATCTATATGAAAATGGAAATATCTACACCGCCATCTGTATGAACATGGAAATATCTGAACCGCCATCTGTATGAACATATAAATAACTACACCGCCATCTGTATTAAGATGGAGATAACTACACCAATATCTGTATAAACTTGGAAATATCTACACCGCTATCTGTATGAACTTGGAAATATCTACACCACTACCTGTATAAACTTGGAAATATAAGCAACGCTATCTGCATGAACATGGAAATATCTACACCGCTATCTGTACGAACATCGAAATATCTACACCGCTATCTGTATGAACATGGAAAGAGCTGCACCGCTATCTGTATGAATATGGAAATATCTACAGCACTATCTGTATGAACATGGAAATATCTACACCGCTATGTGTTTGAACATGGATATATCTACACAGCCATCTGGATGAACATGGAAATATGTACACCTCTTTCTGTATGAACATGGAAATATCTACACCGCTATCTGTGTAAACATGCATACATCTTCACCGCTATCTGTATAAACATGTATATATCTACAAAGCTATCTTTATGAACTTGGAAATATCTACACCGCTTTCTCTTTGAACATGGAAATATCTAAACCGCTATCTGCGTGAAAATGGAAATATCTACACAGCTATCTGCATATACATGGAAATACCTACACAGCTATCTCTTTACACATGGAAATAACTACACCGCTATCTGTATGAAAAAGGATATATTTACAGCGCCATCTGTATGAACATGGAAATATCTGCACGGCCATCTGTATGAACATATAAATATCTACACCGCCATCTGTATTAAGATGGAGATATCTACACCGCTACCTGTATAAACATGGAAATATCAGCACTGCTATCTGTATGAACATGGAAATACCTACTCTGCTATCTGTATGAACATGGAAATATCTACACCGCCATCTGTATGAACATATAAATATCTACACCGCCATCTGTATTAAGAAGGAGATATCTACACCGCTGCCTGTATAAACATGGAAATATCAGCACCGCTATCTGCACGAACATGAAAATATCTACACCGCTACCTGTAAGTACATGGAAATATCTACACCGCCATCTGTATGCACATGGAAATATCTGCAACGCCATCTGTATGAACATATAAATATCTACACCGCCATCTGTATTAAGAAGGAGATATCTACACCGCTATCTGTATAAACATGGATATATCTACACAGCCATCTGGATGAACATGGAAATATCTACACCGCTATCTGTATGAACATGGAAATATCTACACCGCTATCTGTATGAACATGGATATATCTACACAGCCATCTGGATGAACATGAAAATATCTACACCGCTATCTGTATGAACATGGAAATATCTACACCGCTATCTGTATGAACATGGATATATCTACACAGCCATCTGTATGAACATGGAAATATCTACACCGCTATCTGTATGAGCATGGAAATATCTACACCGCTATCTGTATGAACATGGAAATATCTACACCGCTATCTGTTTGAACATGGAAATATCTACACCGCTGTCTGCATTAAAATGGAAATACCTACACAGCTATCTGCATATACTTGGAAATATCTACACAGATATCTCTTTACACATGGAAATAACTTCACCGCTATCTCTATAAACATGGAAATATCTACACCGACATCTTTATGAACATGGAAATATCTGCACCGCCATCTGTATGAACATATAAATATCTACACCGCCATCTCTATTAAGAAGGAAATATCTAAAACGCTATCTGTATGAACATGGAAATATCTACACCGCTATCTGTATGAACATGGAAATATCTACACCGCTATCTGTACGAACATGGAAATATCTTCACCGCCATCTGTATGAACGTGGATATATCTACACAGCCATCTGGATGAACATGGAAATATCTACAACGCTATCTGTATGAACATGGAAATATCTACACCGCTCTCTGTTTGAACATGGAAATATCTAGACCGCTACCTGCATGACAATGGAAATATCTACACAGCTATCTGCATATACATGGAAATATCTACAAAGCTATGTCTTTACACATGGAAATAACTACACCACTATCTCTATAAACATGGAAATATCTACACCGCCATCTGTATGAACATGGAAATATCTGCACCTCCATCTGTATGAACATATAAATATCTACACCGCCATCTGTATTAAGATGGAGATATCTACACCGATATCTGTATAAACTTGGAAATATCTACACCGCTATCTGTATAAACAT
This sequence comes from Gorilla gorilla gorilla, assembly GCF_029281585.2. NCBI lineage: Eukaryota > Metazoa > Chordata > Mammalia > Primates > Hominidae > Gorilla > Gorilla gorilla. The sequence goes on from NC_086017.1 coordinate 1,180,748, forward strand.
GGAAATATCTACACCGCTATCTGTATAAACATGGAAATATCTACACCGCTATCTGCATGAAAATGGAAATATCTACACAGCTATCTGCATACACATGGAAATATGTACAAAGATATCTCTTTACACATGGAAATAACTACACCACTATCTCTATAAACATGGAAATATCTACACCGCCATCTGTATGAACATGGAAATATCTACACCGCTATCTGTATGAATATGGAAATATCTACACCGCTATCTGTTTGAACATGGAAATATCTACACCGCTATCTGCTTGAAAATGGAAATATCTACACTGCTATCTGCATATACATGGAAATATCTACACAGCTATCTCTTTACACATGGAAATAACTACACCGCTATCTGTATGAACATGGAAATATCTACACCGCTATCTGTATGAACATGGAAATATCTACACCGCCATCTGTATTAAGATGGAGATATCTACACCGCTATCTGTATAAACATGGAAATATCTACACCGCTACCTGTATAAACATGCAAATATCAGCACCGCTCTCTGTATGAACATGGAAATATATACACCGCTATCTGTATGAACATGGAAATATCTACACCGCTGTCTGCATTAAAATGGAAATATCTACACAGCTATCTGCATATACGTGGAAATATCTACACAGCTATCTCTTTACACATGGAAATAACTACACCGCTATCTCTATAAACATGGAAATATCTACAACGACATCTTTATGAACATGGAAATATCTGCACCACCATCTTTATGAACTTATAAATATCTACACCGCCATCTGTATTAAGAAGGAGATATCTACACCACTATCTGTATAAACATGGAAATATCTACACCGCTATCTGTATAAACATGGAAATATCTACACCGCTATCTGTATAAACATGGAAATATCTACACCGCTACCTGTATAAACATGGAAATATCAGCACCGCTATCGGTATGAACATGGAAATATCTAAACCACTATCTGAATGAACATGGAAATATCTACACCGCTATCTGTATGAACATGGAAATATCTTCACCGTCATCTGTATGAACATGGATATATCTACACAGCAATCTGGATGAACATGGAAATATGTACACAGCCATCTGGATGAACATGGAAATATCTACACCGATATCTGTATGAACATGGAAATAGCTACACCGCTATCTGTATGAACATGGAAATATCTACACCAATATCTATATGAAAATGGAAATATCTACACCGCCATCTGTATGAACATGGAAATATCTGCACCGCCATCTGTATGAACATATAAATAACTACACCGCCATCTGTATTAAGATGGAGATAACTACACCAATATCTGTATAAACTTGGAAATATCTACACCGCTATCTGTATGAACTTGGAAATATCTACACCACTACCTGTATAAACTTGGAAATATAAGCAACGCTATCTGCATGAACATAGAAATATCTACACCGCTATCTGTACGAACATCGAAATATCTACACCGCTATCTGTATGAACATGGAAAGAGCTGCACCGCTATCTGTATGAATATGGAAATATCTACAGCACTATCTGTATGAACATGGAAATATCTACACCGCTATGTGTTTGAACATGGATATATCTACACAGCCATCTGGATGAACATGGAAATATGTACACCGCGATCTGTGTAAACATGCATACATCTTCACCGCTATCTGTATAAACATGTATATATCTACAAAGCTATCTTTATGAACTTGGAAATATCTACACCGCTTTCTCTTTGAACATGGAAATATCTAAACCGCTATCTGCGTGAAAATGGAAATATCTACACAGCTATCTGCATATACATGGAAATACCTACACAGCTATCTCTTTACACATGGAAATAACTACACCGCTATCTGTATGAAAAAGGATATATTTACAGCGCCATCTGTATAAACATGGAAATATCTGCACGGCCATCTGTATGAACATATAAATATATACACCGCCATCTGTATTAAGATGGAGATATCTACACCGCTATCTGTATAAACATGGAAATGTCTACACCGCTATCTGTATAAACCTGGAAATATCTACACCGATACCTGTATAAACATGGAAATATCAGCACTGCTATCTGTATGAACATGGAAATATCAGCCCCCCTATCTGTATGAACATGGAAATATCTACACCACTATCTGTATGAACATGGAAATATCTACACCGCTATCTGTATGAACATGGAAATATCTTCACCGCCATCTGTATGAACATGGATATCTCTTCACAGCCATCTGGATGAACATGGAAATATCTACACTGCTATCTCCATGAACATGGAAATAGCTACACCGCCATCTGTATGAACCTGCAAATATCCACACCACCATCTCTATGAACATGGAAATATCTGCACCGCCATCTGTATGAACATATAAATAACTACACTGCAATCTGCATTAAGATGGAGATATCTACACCGCTATCTGTATAAACCTGGAAATATATACACCGCTATCTGTAAAAACATGGAAATATCTACACCGCTACCTGTATAAACATGGAAATATACGCACCGCTATCTGTATGAACATGGAAATATCAGCCCCTCTATCTGAATGAACATGGAAATATCTACACCACTATCTGTATGAACATGGAAATAACTACACCGCTATCTGTATGAACATGGAATTATCTTCACCACCATCTGTATGTACATGGATATGTCTACACAGCCATCTCGATGAACATGGAAATATCTACACCACTATCTGTATGAACATGGAAATATCTACACCGCTATCTTTATGAACATGGAAATAGCTACACCACTATCTGTATGAACATGGAAATATCTACACCACTATCTGTATGAACATGAAAATATCTACAACGCTATCTGTATGAACATGGAAATATCTTCACCGCCATCTGTATGAACATGGATATATCTACACAACAATATGGATGAACATGGAAATATCTACACCGCTATCTGTATAAACATGGAAATATCTACACCGCTATCTGTATAAACATGGAAATATATACACCGCTACCTGTATAAACATGGAAATATAAGCACCGCTATCTGTACGAACATGGAAATATCTACACCGCTATCTGTATGAACATGGAAATAGCTACACCGCTATCTGTATGAACATGGAAATATCTACAGCACTATCTGTATGAACATGGAAATATCTACACCGCTATCTATATGAACATGGAAATATCTACACCGCTATCTGTACGAACATCGAAATATCTACACCGCTATCTGTATGAACATGGAAAGAGCTGCACCGCTATCTGTATGAATATGGAAATATCTACAGCACTATCTGTATGAACATGGAAATATCTACACCGCTATGTGTTTGAACATGGATATATCTACACAGCCATCTGGATGAACATGGAAATATGTACACCTCTTTCTGTATGAACATGGAAATATCTACACCGCTATCTGTGTAAACATGCATACATCTTCACCGCTATCTGTATAAACATGTATATATCTACAAAGCTATCTTTATGAACTTGGAAATATCTACACCGCTTTCTCTTTGAACATGGAAATATCTAAACCGCTATCTGCGTGAAAATGGAAATATCTACACAGCTATCTGCATATACATGGAAATACCTACACAGCTATCTCTTTACACATGGAAATAACTACACCGCTATCTGTATGAAAAAGGATATATTTACAGCGCCATCTGTATAAACATGGAAATATCTGCACGGCCATCTGTATGAACATATAAATATCTACACCGCCATCTGTATTAAGATGGAGATATCTACACCGCTACCTGTATAAACATGGAAATATCAGCACTGCTATCTGTATGAACATGGAAATACCTACTCCGCTATCTGTATGAACATGGAAATATCTACACCGCCATCTGTATGAACATATAAATATCTACACCGCCATCTGTATTAAGAAGGAGATATCTACACCGCTAACTGTATAAACATGGAAATATCTACACCGCTGCCTGTATAAACATGGAAATATCAGCACCGCTATCTGCACGAACATGAAAATATCTACACCGCTACCTGTAAGTACATGGAAATATCTACACCGCCATCTGTATGCACATGGAAATATCTGCAACGCCATCTGTATGAACATATAAATATCTACACCGCCATCTGTATTAAGAAGGAGATATCTACACCGCTATCTGTATAAACATGGATATATCTACACAGCCATCTGGATGAACATGGAAATATCTACACCGCTATCTGTATGAACATGGAAATATCTACACCGCTATCTGTATGAACATGGATATATCTACACAGCCATCTGGATGAACATGAAAATATCTACACCGCTATCTGTATGAACATGGAAATATCTACACCGCTATCTGTATGAACATGGATATATCTACACAGCCATCTGTATGAACATGGAAATATCTACACCGCTATCTGTATGAGCATGGAAATATCTACACCGCTATCTGTATGAACATGGAAATATCTACACCGCTATCTGTTTGAACATGGAAATATCTACACCGCTGTCTGCATTAAAATGGAAATACCTACACAGCTATCTGCATATACTTGGAAATATCTACACAGATATCTCTTTACACATGGAAATAACTTCACCGCTATCTCTATAAACATGGAAATATCTACACCGACATCTTTATGAACATGGAAATATCTGCACCGCCATCTGTATGAACATATAAATATCTACACCGCCATCTCTATTAAGAAGGAAATATCTAAAACGCTATCTGTATGAACATGGAAATATCTACACCGCTATCTGTATGAACATGGAAATATCTACACCGCTATCTGTACGAACATGGAAATATCTTCACCGCCATCTGTATGAACGTGGATATATCTACACAGCCATCTGGATGAACATGGAAATATCTACAACGCTATCTGTATGAACATGGAAATATCTACACCGCTCTCTGTTTGAACATGGAAATATCTAGACCGCTACCTGCATGACAATGGAAATATCTACACAGCTATCTGCATATACATGGAAATATCTACAAAGCTATGTCTTTACACATGGAAATAACTACACCACTATCTCTATAAACATGGAAATATCTACACCGCCATCTGTATGAACATGGAAATATCTGCACCTCCATCTGTATGAACATATAAATATCTACACCGCCATCTGTATTAAGATGGAGATATCTACACCGCTATCTGTATAAACTTGGAAATATCTACACCGCTATCTGTATAAACATGGAAATATCTACATCGCTATCAGTATAAACATGGAAATATCTACACCGCTATCTGCATGAAAATGGAAATATCTACACAGCTATCTGCATACACATGGAAATATGTACAAAGATATCTCTTTACACATGGAAATAACTACACCACTATCTCTATAAACATGGAAATATCTACACCGCCATCTGTATGAACATGGAAATATCTACACCGCTATCTGTATGAATATGGAAATATCTACACCGCTATCTGTTTGAACATGGAAATATCTACACCGCTATCTGCTTGAAAATGGAAATATCTACACTGCTATCTGCATATACATGGAAATATCTACACAGCTATCTCTTTACACATGGAAATAACTACACCGCTATCTCTATAAACATGGAAATATCTACACCGCTACCTGTATAAACATGCAAATATCAGCACCGCTCTCTGTACGAACATGGAAATATATACACCGCTATCTGTATGAACATGGAAATATCTACACCGCTGTCTGCATAAAAATGGAAATATCTACACAGCTATCTGCATATACGTGGAAATATCTAAACAGCTATCTCTTTACACATGGAAATAACTACACCGCTATCTCTATAAACATGGAAATATCTACAACGACATCTTTATGAACATGGAAATATCTGCACCACCATCTTTATGAACTTATAAATATCTACACCGCCATCTGTATTAAGAAGGAGATATCTACACCACTATCTGTATAAACATGGAAATATCTACACCGCTATCTGTATAAACATGGAAATATCTACACCGCTATCTGTATAAACATGGAAATATCTACACCGCTACCTGTATAAACATGGAAATATCAGCACCGCTATCGGTATGAACATGGAAATATCTAAACCACTATCTGAATGAACATGGAAATATCAACACCGCTATCTGTATGAACATGGAAATATCTTCACCGTCATCTGTATGAACATGGATATATCTACACAGCCATCTGGATGAACATGGAAATATGTACACAGCCATCTGGATGAACATGGAAATATCTACACCGATATCTGTATGAACATGGAAATAGCTACACCGCTATCTGTATGAACATGGAAATATCTACACCAATATCTATATGAAAATGGAAATATCTACACCGCCATCTGTATGAACATGGAAATATCTGCACCGCCATCTGTATGAACATATAAATAACTACACCGCCATCTGTATTAAGATGGAGATAACTACACCAATATCTGTATAAACTTGGAAATATCTACACCGCTATCTGTATGAACTTGGAAATATCTACACCACTACCTGTATAAACTTGGAAATATAAGCAACGCTATCTGCATGAACAAGGAAATATCTACACCGCTATCTGTACGAACATCGAAATATCTACACCGCTATCTGTATGAACATGGAAAGAGCTGCACCGCTATCTGTATGAATATGGAAATATCTACAGCACTATCTGTATGAACATGGAAATATCTACACCGCTATGTGTTTGAACATGGATATATCTACACAGCCATCTGGATGAACATGGAAATATGTACACCGCTATCTGTATGAACATGGAAATATCTACACCGCTATCTGTGTAAACATGCATACATCTTCACCGCTATCTGTATAAACATGTATATATCTACAAAGCTATCTTTATGAACTTGGAAATATCTACACCGCTTTCTCTTTGAACATGGAAATATCTAAACCGCTATCTGCGTGAAAATGGAAATATCTACACAGCTATCTGCATATACATGGAAATACCTACACAGCTATCTCTTTACACATGGAAATAACTACACCGCTATCTGTATGAAAAAGGATATATTTACAGCGCCATCTGTATAAACATGGAAATATCTGCACGGCCATCTGTATGAACATATAAATATATACACCGCCATCTGTATTAAGATGGAGATATCTACACCGCTATCTGTATAAACATGGAAATGTCTACACCGCTCTCTGTATAAACCTGGAAATATCTACACCGATACCTGTATAAACATGGAAATATCAGCACTGCTATCTGTATGAACATGGAAATATCAGCCCCCCTATCTGTATGAACATGGAAATATCTACACCACTATCTGTATGAACATGGAAATATCTACACCGCTATCTGTATGAACATGGAAATATCTTCACCGCCATCTGTATGAACATGGATATCTCTTCACAGCCATCTGGATGAACATGGAAATATCTACACTGCTATCTCCATGAACATGGAAATAGCTACACCGCCATCTGTATGAACCTGCAAATATCCACACCACCATCTCTATGAACATGGAAATATCTGCACCGCCATCTGTATGAACATATAAATAACTACACCGCAATCTGCATTAAGATGGAGATATCTACACCGCTATCTGTATAAACCTGGAAATATATACACCGCTATCTGTATAAACATGGAAATATCTACACCGCTACCTGTATAAACATGGAAATATACGCACCGCTATCTGTATGAACATGGAAATATCAGCCCCTCTATCTGAATGAACATGGAAATATCTACACCACTATCTGTATGAACATGGAAATAACTACACCGCTATCTGTATGAACATGGAATTATCTTCACCACCATCTGTATGTACATGGATATGTCTACACAGCCATCTCGATGAACATGGAAATATCTACACCACTATCTGTATGAACATGGAAATATCTACACCGCTATCTTTATGAACATGGAAATAGCTACACCACTATCTGTATGAACATGGAAATATCTACACCACTATCTGTATGAACATGAAAATATCTACAACGCTATCTGTATGAACATGGAAATATCTTCACCGCCATCTGTATGAACATGGATATATCTACACAACCATCTGGATGAACATGGAAATATCTACACCGCTATCTGTATAAACATGGAAATATCTACACCGCTATCTGTATAAACATGGAAATATATACACCGCTACCTGTATAAACATGGAAATATAAGCACCGCTATCTGTACGAACATGGAAATATCTACACCGCTATCTGTATGAACATGGAAATAGCTACACCGCTATCTGTATGAACATGGAAATATCTACAGCACTATCTGTATGAACATGGAAATATCTACACCGCTATCTATATGAACATGGAAATATCTACACCGCTATCTGTGTAAACATGCATACATCTTCACCGCTATCTGTATAAACATGGAAATAACTACACCGCTATCTGTATGAACATGGAAACATCTACACCGCTATCTGTTTGAACATGGAAATATCTAAACCGCTATCTGCATGACAATGGAAATATGTACACAGCTGTCTGCATATCCATGGATATATCTACACAGCTATCTCTTTACACATGGAAATAACTACACCGCTATCTGAATGAACATGGAAATATCAACACCGGCATCTGTATGAACATGGAAATATCTGCACGGCCATCTGTATGAACATATAAATATCTACACCGCCATCTGTATTAAGATGGAGATATCTAAACCGCTATCAGTATAAACATGGAAATATCTACAACGCTATCTGTATAAACATGGAAATATCTACACCGCTATCTTTATAAACATGGAAATATCTACACCGCTATCTGTATGAACATGGAAATAGCTACACCGTTATCTGTATGAACATGGAAATATCTACACCGCTATCTGTATGAACATGGAAATATCTACACCGCTATCTGTTTGAACATGGAAATATCTACACCGCTATCTGCATGAAAATGGAAATATTTACACACCTATCTGCATATACATGGAAATATCTACAAAGCTATCTCTTTATACATGGAAATAACTACACCACTATCTCTATAAACATGGAAATATCTACACCGCCCTCTGTATGCACATATAAATATCTACACCGCCATCTGTATTAAGATGGAGATATCTACACCGCTATCTGTATAAACTTGGAAATATCTACACCGCTATCTGTATAAACATGGAAATATCTACACCGCTATCTGTACGAACATGGAAATATCTACACCGCTATCTGTACGAACAGGGAAATAGCTGCACCGCTATCTGTATGAACATGGAAATATCTACACCACTATCTGTATGAACATGGAAATATCTACACCGCTATCTGTATGAACATGGATAAATCTACACAGCCATCTGTATGAACATGGAAATATCTACACCGCTATCTGTATGAACATGGAAATATCTACACCGCTATCTGTTTAAACATGAATACATCTTCACCGCTATCTGTATAAACATGGAAATATCTACAACGCTATCTGTATGAACATGGAAATATCTACAACGCTATCTGTTTGAACATGGAAATACCTACACCGCTATCTGCATGAAAATGGAAATATCTACACAGCTATCTGCATATACATGGAAATATCTACACCGCTATCTCTTTACACATGGAAATATCTTCACTGCTATCAGTATGAACATGGAAATATCTACACCGCCATCTGTATGAACATATAAATATCTACACCGCCATCTGTATTAAGATGGAGATATCTACACCGCTATCTGTATAAACATGGAAATATCTACACCGCTATCTGTATGAACATGGAGATATCTACACCGCTACTTGTATAAACATGGAAATATCAGCACCGCAATCTGTATGAACATGGAAATATCTGCACCGCTATCTGTATGAACATGGAAATATCTACACCGCTATCTGTATGAACATGGAATTACCTTCACCGCCATCTGTATGAACATGGGTATGTCTACACAGCCATCTGGATGAACATGGAAATATCTACACCGCTATCTGTATGAACATGGAAATAGCTACACCGCTATCTGTATGAACATGGAAATATGTACACCACTATCTGTATGAACATGGAAATATCTACACCGCCATCTGTATGAACATGGAAATAGCTACACCGCTATCTGTATAAAAATGGAAATATCTACACTGCTATCTCAATAAACATGGAAATATCTACACCGCCATCTGTATGAACATGGATATATCTACACAGCCATCTGGATAAACATGGAAATATCTACACCGCTATCTGCATGAACATGGAAATAGCTACACTGCTATCTGTACGAACATGGAAATATCTACACCAATATCTGTGTGAACATGGAAATATCTACACCGCTATCTGTACGAACAGGGAAATATCTTCACCGCCATCTGTATGAACATGGATATATCTACACAGCCATCTGGATGCACATGGAAATATCTACACCGCTATCTGTATGAACATGGAAATATCTACACCGCTATCTGTGTAAACATGCAAACATCTTCACCGCTATCTGAATAAACATGGAAATATCTACACCGCTATCTGTATGAACATGGAAATATCTACACCGCTATCTGTTTGAACATGGAAATATCTAAACCGCTATCTGCATGAAAATGGAAATATCTACACAGCTATCTGCATATACATGGAAATATCTACACAGCTATCTCTTTACACATGGAAATAACTACACCGCTATCGGTATGAACATGGAAATATCTACACCGCTATCTGTATGAACATGGAGATATCTACACCGCTACTTGTATAAACATGGAAATATCAGCACCGCTATCTGTATGAACATGGAAATATCTGCACCGCTATCTGTATGAACATGGAAATATCTACACCGCTATCTGTATGAACATGGAATTACCTTCACCGCCATCTGTATGAACATGGATATGTCTACACAGCCATCTGGATGAACATGGAGATATCTACACCGCTATCTGTATGAACATGGAAATAGCTACACCGCTATCTGTATGAACATGGAAATATGTACACCACTATCTGTATGAACATGGAAATACCTACACCGCCATCTGTATGAACATGGAAATAGCTACACCGCTATCTGTATAAAAATGGAAATATCTACACTGCTATCTCAATAAACTTGGAAATATCTACACCGCTACCTGTATAAACATGGAAATATCAGCACCGCTATCTGTATGAACATGGAAATATCAGCCTCTCAATCTGTATGAACATGGAAATATCTACACCACTATCTGTATGAACATGGAAATATCTACACCGCTATCTGTATGAACATGGAAATATCTTCACCGCCATCTGTATGAACATGGACATATCTACACAGCCATCTGGATGAACATTAAATTTCTACACCGCTATATGTATGAACATGGAAATAGCTACACCGCTATCTGTATGAACATGGAAATATCTACACCACTATCTGTATGAACATGGAAATATCTACACCGCTATCTGTTTGAACATGGAAATATCTACACCGCTATCTACATGAAAATGGAAATATCTACACAGCTATCCGCATATACATGGAAATATCTACGCAGCTATCTCTTTACGCATGGAAATAACTACACCACTATCTCTATAAACATGGAAATATCTACACCGTCATCTGTATGAACATGGAAATATCTGCACCGCCATCTGTATGAACATATAAATATCTACACCGCCATCTGTATTAAGATGGAGATATCTACACCGCTATCTGTATAAACTTGGAAATATCTACACCGCTATCTGTATAAACATGGAAATATCTACACCGATATCTGTACGAACATGGAAATATCTACACCGCTATCTGTATGAACATGGAAATATCTACAGCACAATCTGTATGAACATGGAAATATCTACACCGCTATCTGTATGAACATGGAAATATCTACACCGCTATCTGTTTGAACATGGAAATATCTACACCGCTATCTGCATGAAAATGGAAATATCTACACAGCTATCTGCATATACATGGAAATATCTACAAAGCTATCTCTTTATACATGGAAATAACTACACCACTATCTCTATAAACATGGAAATATCTACACCGCCATCTGTATGCACATATAAATATCTACACCGCCATCTGTATTAAGATGGAGATATCTACACCGCTATCTGTATAAACTTGGAAATATCTACACCGCTATCTGTATAAACATGGAAATATCTACACCACTATCTGTACGAACATGGAAATATCTACACCGCTATCTGTACGAACAGGGAAATAGCTGCACCGCTATCTGTATGAACATGGAAATATCTACACCACTATCTGTATGAACATGGAAATATCTACACCGCTATCTGTATGAACATGGATAAATCTACACAGCCATCTGTATGAACATGGAAATATCTACACCGCTATCTGTATGAACATGGAAATATCTACACCGCTATCTGTGTAAACATGAATACATCTTCACCGCTATCTGTATAAACATGGAAATATCTACACCGCTATCTGTATGAACATGGAAATATCTACACCGCTATCTGTTTGAACATGGAAATATCTACACCGCTATCTGCATGAAAATGGAAATATCTACACAGCTATCTGCATATACATGGAAATATCTACACCGCTATCTCTTTACACATGGAAATATCTGCACTGCTATCAGTATGAACATGGAAATATCTACACCGCCATCTGTATGAACATATAAATATCTACACCGCCATCTGTATTAAGATGGAGATATCTACACCGCTATCTCTATAAACATGGAAATATCTACACCGCTATCTGTATGAACATGGAGATATCTACACCGCTACTTGTATAAACATGGAAATATCAGCACCGCTATCTGTATGAACATGGAAATATCTGCACCGCTATCTGTATGAACATGGAAATATCTACACCGCTATCTGTATGAACATGGAATTACCTTCACCGCCATCTGTATGAACATGGATATGTCTACACAGCCATCTGGATGAACATGGAAATATCTACACCGCTATCTGTATGAACATGGAAATAGCTACACTGCTATCTGTATGAACATGGAAATATGTACACCACTATCTGTATGAACATGGAAATATCTACACCGCCATCTGTATAAACATGGAAATATCTACACCGCCATCTGTATGAACATGGAAATGCCCAAACCGCCAACTCTATAAACATGGAAATATCTACAACGCCTTGTGTAGGAACATGGAAATATCTACACCGCTTTCTGTTTAAACATGGAAATATCTACACCGCTATCTGCATAAAAGTGGAAATATCTACACCGCTATCAGCATAAACTTGGAAATATCTACACCGCTATCTGTGTAAACATGGAAATATCTACACCGCTATCTGTGTAAACATGGAAATGTCTACACCGCTATCTGTGTAAACATGGAAATATCTACACCACCAATTGTAGGAACATGGAAATATCTACACCGCTATCTCTGTAAACATGGAAATATCTACACTGCTATCTGTATAAACATGGAAATATCTACACAGCCTCTTGTAGGAATATGTAAATGTCTACACCGTTATCTGTGTACACTTGGAATTATCTACACTGCTATCTGTATAAACATGGAAATATCTACAATGCTATCTGTGTAAACATGGAAATATCTACATCGCTCTCACTTAAAACTTGGAAATATCTACACCGTTATGTGTATAAAGATGGACATATCTTTACGGCCTTCTGCATGAACATGGAAATAACTCCACTGCCAACTATATAAACATGGAAATATCTACACCGCTATCTATATATACATGCAAATATCTACACCGCTATCTGTGTAAACATGGAAATATCTACACCGATATCTGTGTAAACATGGAAATATCTACACCGCTATCTCTGTAAACAAGGAAATATCTACAGAGTCATCTGTATACATCTGTATAAACATGGAAATATCTACACCGTTACCTATGTAAACATGGAAATATCTACACCGCTATCTCTAAAAACATGGAAAGACCTACACCATTATTTGTATAAAGACGGAAATAACTACACCTCTATCTGTATAAACATGGAAATATCTACACCGCCATCTGTATGAACGTGGAAATGTCTAAATCGCCATCTCTATAAACATGTAAATAGCTACACCCCCCTCTGTAGGAACATGGAAATATCTACAACGCTATCAGTTTAAAGATTGAAATATCTACACCGCTATCTGCCTAAAAGTGGAAATATCTACAACGCTATCTGCATAAACTTGGAAATATCTACACCGCTATCTGTGTAAACATGGAAATATCTAAACCACCAACTTTAGGAACATGGAAATATCTACACGACTATCTCCATAAACATGGAAATATCTACACCGCTATCTGTATAAACATGGAAATATCTACACAGCCATCTGTAGGAACATGTAAATATCTACACCACTATCTCTATAAACATGGAAATATCTACACTGTTATCTGTATAAACATGGAAATATCTACACCGCTATCTGTGTAAACATGGAAAGATCTACGCCGCTATCTCTGAAAACATGGAAAGATCTACACCATTATGTGTATAAAGACGGAAATATCTACACCGCTATCTGTATAAACATGGAAATATCTACACAGCCATCTGTAGGAACATGTAAATATCTACACAGTTATCTGTATACACATGGAAATATCTACACCGCTATCTGTATAAACATGGAAATATCTACACCGCTATCTGTGTAAACATGGAAATATCTACACCGCTATCTGTGTAAACATGGAAATATCTACAACGCCATCTCTTAAAACTTGGAAATATCTTCACCGTTACGTGTATAAACATGGAAATATCTTCACAGTCATCCGTATGAAATGGAAATATCTACACTGCCGTCTATATAAACATGGAAATATCTACACCGCCATCTGTTTGAACATGAAAATATCTACACCGCCAACTCTATAAACATTGAAATACCTACACCGCTATCTGTATAAACATGGAAATATCTACACCGCTATCTGTGTAAACATGGAAATATCTACACCGCTATGTGTGTAAACATGGAAGTATCTACAGGGCTATCTCAATAAACATTGAAATATATTCACTGCCATCTGTATGAACATGGAAACATCTACATCACGATCTGTATAAACATGGAAATATCTACACTGCTGTCTCTATCAACATGGAAATATCTACAACGCTATCTGTATAAACATGGAAATATCTACACCGCTATCGGTATAAACATGGAAATATCTACACCGCTATCTCTATAACCATGGAAATATCTACACCGCTATCTGTATAAACATGGAAATATCCACACTGCTATCTGTATAGACATGGAAATATCTACACCGCTACCTGTATAAACATGGAAATATCAGCACCGCTATCTGTATGAACATGGAAATATCAGCCCCCCTATCTGTATGAACATGGAAATATCTACACCACTATCTGTATGAACATGGAAATATCTACACCGCTATCTGTATGAGCATGGAAATATCTTCACCGCCATCTGTATGAACATGGATATATCTACACAGCCATATGGATGAACATGGAAATATCTACAACGCTATCTGCATGAACATGGAAATAGCTACACCGCTATCTGTATGAACATGGAAATAGCTACACCGCCATCTGTATGAACATGGAAATATCTGAACCGCGATCTGCATGAACATATAAATATCTACACCGCAATCCATATTAAGATGGAGATATCTACACCGCTATCTGTATAAACCTGGAAATATCTACACCGCTATCTGTATGAACATGGAAATATCTACACCGCTATCTGTACGAACATGGAAATATCTACACCGCTATCTGTATGAACATGGATATATCTACACAGCCATCTGGATGAACATGGAAATATCTACACCGCTATCTGTATGAACATGGAAATATCTACACCACTATCTGTGTAAACATGCATACATCTTCACCGCTATCTGTATAAACATGGAAATATCTACACCGCTATCTGTATGAACATGGAAATATATACACCGCTATCTGTTTGAACATGGAAATATCTAAACCGCTATCTGCATGAAAATGGAAATATCTACACAGCTATCTGCATATACATGTAAATATCTACACAGCTATCTCTTTGCACATGGAAATAACTACACCGCTATCTGTATGAACATGGAAATATCTACACCGCCATCTGTATGAACATGGAAATATCTGCACGGC
Source organism: Gorilla gorilla gorilla (assembly GCF_029281585.2). Lineage (NCBI taxonomy): Eukaryota > Metazoa > Chordata > Mammalia > Primates > Hominidae > Gorilla > Gorilla gorilla. The sequence continues at coordinate 1,196,997 of NC_086017.1, forward strand.
CATCTGTATGAACATATAAATATCTACACTGCCATCTGTATTAAGATGGAGATATCTGCACCGCTATCTGTATAAACATAGAAATATCTACACCGCTATCTGTATAAACATGGAAATATCTACACCGCTACCTGTATAAACATGGAAATATCAGCACCGCTTTCTGTATGAACATAGAAATATCAGCCCCTATATCTGTATGAACATGGAAATATCTACACCACTATCTGTATGAACATGGAAATATCTACACCGCTATCTGTATGAACATGGAAATATCCACACTGCTATCTGTATAGACATGGAAATATCTACACCGCTATCTGTATAAACATGGAAATATCTACACCGCTATCTGTGTAAACCTGGAAATATCTACACCGCTATCTGTGTAAACATGGAAATATCTACACCGCTAACTGTGTAAACATGGAAATATCTACACCGCTATCTGTACAAACATGGAAATATCTACACAGCCATCTGTAGGAATATGTAAATATCTACACCGTTATCTGTATACAGATGGAATTATCTACACCGCTATCTGTATGAACATGGAAATGTCTACACCTCTATCTGTGTAAACATGGAAATATCTACACCGCTATCTGTGTAAACATGGAGATATCTACACCGCTATCTCTATAAACATGGAAATATCCACACAGCCATCCATATAAACATGGAAATATCTACACTACGCTCTGTATAAACCTGGAAATATCTACACTGATATCTCTATAAACATGGAAACATCTACACCGCTATCTCTATAAACATGGAAATATCTACACCGCTATCTGTGTAAACATGGAAATATCTACACCGCTTTCTGTGTAAACATGGAAATACCTACACCGATATATCTATAAACATGGAAATATCTACACCGCCATCTGTATGGGTATGGAAATATCTACACCGCCATCTGTATAAACATGGAAATATCTACACCGTTATCTGTGTACACATGGAATTATCTACACCGCTATCTGTATAAGCTTGGAAATGTCTACAATGCTATCTGCGTAAACATGGAAATATCTACACCGCTATCTCTATATACATGCAAATATCTACACCGCTATCTGTGTAAACTTGGAAATATCTACACCGATATCTCTGTGAACATGGAAATATCTACACCTCTATCTCTGTAAACATGGAAATATCTACAGAGTCATCTGTATAAACATGGAAATATCTACACCGCTATCTGTGTAAACATGGAAATATCTACACCGCTATCTCTAAAAACATGGAAAGATCTACACCATTATGTGTATAAAGACGGAAATATCTACACCGCTATCTGTATAAACATGGAAATATCTACTCCGCCATCTGTATGAACGTGGAAATGTCTAAACCGCCATCTCTATAAACATGTAAATATCTACACCGCCCTCTGTAGGAACATGGAAATATCTACACCGCTATCTGTATGAACATGGATATATCTACACAGCCATCTGGATGAACATGGAAATATCTACACCGCTATCTGTATGAACATGGAAATATCTACACTGCTATCTGTGTAAACATGCATACATCTTCACCGCTATCTGTATAAACATGGAAATATCTACACCGCTATCTGTATGAACATGGAAATATATACACCGCTATCTGTTTGAACATGGAAATATCTAAACCGCTATCTGCATGAAAATGGAAATATCTACACAGCTATCTGCATATACATGTAAATATCTACACAGCTATCTCTTTGCACATGGAAATAACTACACCGCTATCTGTATGAACATGGAAATATCTACACCGCCATCTGTATGAACATGGAAATATCTGCACGGCCATCCGTATGAACATATAAATATCTACACTGCCATCTGTATTAAGATGGAGATATCTGCACCGCTATCTGTATAAACATAGAAATATCTACACCGCTATCTGTATAAACATGGAAATATCTACACCGCTACCTGTATAAACATGGAAATATCAGCACCGCTTTCTGTATGAACATAGAAATATCAGCCCCTATATCTGTATGAACATGGAAATATCTACACCACTATCTGTATGAACATGGAAATATCTACACCGCTATCTGTATGAACATGGAAATATCCACACTGCTATCTGTATAGACATGGAAATATCTACACCGCTATCTGTATAAACATGGAAATATCTACACCGCTATCTGTGTAAACCTGGAAATATCTACACCGCTATCTGTGTAAACATGGAAATATCTACACCGCTAACTGTGTAAACATGGAAATATCTACACCGCTATCTGTACAAACATGGAAATATCTACACAGCCATCTGTAGGAATATGTAAATATCTACACCGTTATCTGTATACAGATGGAATTATCTACACCGCTATCTGTATGAACATGGAAATGTCTACACCTCTATCTGTGTAAACATGGAAATATCTACACCGCTATCTGTGTAAACATGGAGATATCTACACCGCTATCTCTATAAACATGGAAATATCCACACAGCCATCTATATAAACATGGAAATATCTGCACTACGCTCAGTATAAACCTGGAAGTATCTACACTGATATCTCTATAAACATGGAAATAACTACACCGCTATCTCTATAAACATGGAAATATCTACACCACTATCTGTGTAAACATGGAAATATCTACACCGCTGTCTGTGTAAACATGGAAATACCTACACCGCTATATCTATAAACATAGAAATATCTACACCGCCATCTGTATGGGTATGGAAATATCTACACCGCCATCTGTATAAACATGGAAATATCTACACCGTTATGTGTATAAAGATGGAAATATCTACACTGCTATCTGTAAAAACATGGAAATATCTACACCGCCATCTGTATGAACATGGAAATGTCTTAACCGCCAACTCTATAAACATGGAAATATCTACAGCGCTATGTGTTGGAACATAGAAATATCTACACCGCTTTCTGTATAAACATGGAAATATCTACACCGCTATCTGCATAAAAGTGGAAATATCTTCACCGCTATCTGCATAAACTTGGAAATATCTACACCACAATCTTGTAAACATGGAAATATCTAAAAAAACAATTGTGGGAACATGGAAATATCTACACCGTTATCTCTATAAACATGGAAATATCTACACCGCTTCCTGTATAAACTTGGAAATATCTACACAGCCATCTGTAGGAACATGTAAATATCTACACAGTTATCTGTATACACATGGAAATATCTACACCGCTATCTGTATAAACATGGAAATATCTACACCGCTATCTGTGTAAACTTGGAAATATCTACACCGCTATCTGTGTAAACATGGAAATATCTACACCGCTATCTCTAAAAACATGGAAAGATCTACACCATTATGTGTATAAAGATGGAAATATCTACACCGCTATCTGTATAAACATGGAAATATCTACACCGCCATCTGTATGAACGTGGAAATGTCTAAACCGACATCTCTATAAACATGTAAATATCTACACCGCCCTCTGTAGGAACATGGAAATATCTACAACGCTATCTGTTTAAACATTGAAATATCTACACCGCTATCTGCCTAAAAGTGGAAATATCTACACCACTATCTGCATAAACTTGGAAATACCTACACCGCTATCTGTGTAAACATGGAAATATCTAAACCACCAACTGTAGGAACATGGAAATATCTACACCACTATCTCCACAAACATTGACATATCTACACCGCTATCTGTATAAACATGGAAATATCTACACAGCCATCTGTAGGAACATGTAAATATCTACACCACTATCTCTATAAACATGGAAATATCTACACTGCTATCTGTATAAACATGGAAATATCTACACCGCTATCAGTGTAAACATGGAAAGATCTACACCGCTATCTCTGAAAACATGGAAAGATCTACACCATTATGTGTATAAAGACGTAAATATCTACACCGCTATCTGTATAAACGTGGAAATATCTACGCAGCCATCTGTAGGAACATGTAAATATCTACAAAGTTATCTGTATACACATGGAAATATCTACACCGCTATCTGTATAAACATGGAAATATCTACACCGCTATCTGTGTAAACATGGAAATATCTACACCGCTATCTGTGTAAACATGGAAATATCTACACCGCCATCTCTTAAAACTTGGAAATATCTTCACCGTTATGTGTATAAACATGGAAATATGTTCAACGTCATCTGTATGAACATGGAAATATCTACACTGCCATCGATATAAACATGGAAATATCTACACCGACATCTGTTTGAACATGAAAATACACCGCCAACTCTATAAACATTGAAATATCTACACCGCTATCTGTATAAACATGGAAATATCTACACCGCTATCTGTGTAAACATGGGAATATCTACACCGCTATCTGTGTAAACATGGAAGTATCTACACCGCTATCTCTATAAACATGGAAATATCTTCATCGCCATCTGTATGAACATGGAAATATCTACATCGCCATCTGTATAAACATGGAAATATCTACACTGCTGTCTCTATAAACATGGAAATATCAACAACGCTATCTGTATAAACATGGAAATATCTACACCGCTATCTGTATAAACATGGAAATATCTACACCGCTATCTCTATAAACATGGAAATATCTACACCGCTATCTGTATAAACATGGAAATATCTACACCGCTATCTGTGTAAACATGGAAATATCTACACCACTATCTGTGTAAACATGGAAATATCTACACCGCTATCTGTACAAACATGGAAATATCTACACAGCCATCTGTAGGAATATGTAAATATCTACACCGTTATCTCTATACACATAGAATTATCTACACCGCTATCTGTATGAACATGGAAATATCTACACCGCTATCTGTGTAAACATGGAAATATCTACACCGCTATCTCTAAAAACATGGAAAGATCTACACCATTATGTGTATAAAGACGGAAATATCTACACCGTTATCTGTATAAACATGGAAATATCTACACCGCCATCTGTATGAACGTGGAAATGTCTAAACCGCCATCTCTATAAACATGTAAATATCTACACCGCCCTCTGTAGGAACATGGAAATATCTACAACGCTATCTGTTTAAACATTGAAATATCTACACTGCTATCTGCCTAAAAGTGGAAATATCTACACCGCTATCTGCATAAACTTGTAAATAACTACACCGCTATCTGTGTACACATGGAAATATCTACACCACCAACTGTAGGAACATGAAAATATCTACACCGCTATCTGTATGAACATGGAAATATCTTCACCGCCATCTGTATGAACATTGATATATCTACACAGCCATATGGATGAACATGGAAACATCTACACCGCTATCTGTATGAACATGGAAATAGCTACACCGCTATCTGTATGAACATGGAAATAGCTACACCGCCATCTGTATGAACATGGAAATATCTGCACCGCCATCTGTATGAACATATAAATATCTACACCGCCATCCGTATTAAGATGGAGATATCTACACCGCTATCTGTATAAACCTGGAAATATCTACACCGCTATCTGTATAAACATGGAAATATCCACACCGCAATCTGTATAAACATGGAAATATCCACACCGCTACCTGTATAAACATGGAAATATAAGCACCGCTATCTGTATGAACATGGAAATATCTACACCGCTATCTGTACGAACATGGAAATATCTACACCGCTATCTGTAGGAACATGGAAATAGCTACACCGCTATCTGTATGAACATGGAAATATCTACACCACTATCTGTATGAACATGGAAATATCTACACCGCTATCTGTATGAACATGGATATATCTACACAGCCATCTGGATGAACATGGAAATATCTACACCACTATCTGTATGAACATGGAAATATCTACACCGCTATCTGTGTAAACATGCGTATATCTTCACCGCTATCTGTATAAACATGGAAATATCTACACCGCTATCTGTATGAACATGGAAATATCTGCACCGCTATCTGCATGAAAATGCAAATATCTACACCGCTATCTGTTTGAACATGGAAATATCTACACAGCTATCTGTGTAAACATGCATACATCTTCACCGCTATCTGTATAAACATGGAAATATCTACACCGCTATCTCTATGAACATGGATATACGTACACAGCCCTCTGGATGAACATGGAAATCTCTACACCGCTATCTGTGTAAACATGCATACATCTTCACCGTTATCTGTATAAACATGGAAATATCTACACCGCTATCTCTATGAACATGGAAAAATCTACACCGCTATCTGTTTGAAAATGGAAATATATACACAGCTATCTGCATGAAAATGGAAATATCTACACAGCTATCTGCATATAGATGGAAATATCTACACAGCTATCTCTTTACACATTGAAATATCTACACCGCTATCTGAATGAACATGGAAATATCTGCACCACCATCTGTATGAACATATAAATATCTACACCGCCATCTGTATTAAGATGGAGATATCTACACCGCTATCTGTATGAACATGGAAATATCTACACCGCTATCTGTTTGAACATGGAAATATCTAAACCGCTATCTGCATGAAAATGGAAATATCTACACAGCTATCTGCATATACATGTAAATATCTACACAGCTATCTCTTTGCACATGGAAATAACTACACCGCTATCTGTATGAACATGGAAATATCTACACCGCCATCTGTATGAACATGGAAATATCTGCACGGCCATCTGTATGAACATATAAATATCTACACTGCCATCTGTATTAAGATGGAGATATCTACACCGCTATCTGTATAAATATGAAAATATCTACACCGCTATCTGTATAAACATGGAAATATCTACACCGCTACCTGTATAAACATGGAAATATCAGCACCGCTTTCTGTATGAACATGGAAATATCAGCCCCTCTATCTGTATGAACATGGAAATATTTACACCACTATCTGTATGAACATGGAAATATCTACACCGCTATCTGTATGAACATGGAAATATCCACACTGCTATCTGTATAGACATGGAAATATCTACACCGCTATCTGTATAAACATGGAAATATCTACACCGCTATCTGTGTAAACATGGAAATATCTACACCGCTATCTGTGTAAACATGGAAATATCTACACCGCTATCTGTACAAACATGGAAATATCTACACAGCCATCTGTAGGAATATGTAAATATCTACACCGTTATCTGTATACACATGGAATTATCTACACCGCTATCTGTATGAACATGGAAATGTCTACACCTCTATCTGTGTAAACATGGAAATAACTACACCGCTATCTGTGTAAACATGGAAATATCTACACCGCTATCTCTATAAACATGGAAATATCTACACCGCTATCTGTATAAAGATGGAAATATCTACACCGCTATCTGTGTAAACATTCAAATATCTACACCACTATCTGTGTAAACATGGAAATATCTACACCTCTATCTGTACAAACATGGAAATATCTACACAGCCATCTGTAGGAATATGTAAATATCTACACCGTTATCTCTATACACATGGAATTATCTACACCGCTATCTGTATGAACATGGAAATATCTACACCGCTATCTGTGTAAACATGGAAATATCTACACCGCTATCTCTGAAAACATGGAAAGATCTACACCATTATGTGTATAAAGACGTAAATATCTACACCGCTATCTGTATAAACATGGAAATATCTACGCAGCCATCTGTAGGAACATGTAAATATCTACAAAGTTATCTGTATACACATGGAAATATCTACACCGCTATCTGTATAAACATGGAAATATCTACACCGCTATCTGTGTAAACATGGAAATATCTACACCGCTATCTGTGTAAACATGGAGATATCTACACCGCTATCTCTATAAACATGGAAATATCCACACAGCCATCCATATAAACATGGAAATATCTACACTACGCTCTGTATAAACCTGGAAATATCTACACTGATATCTCTATAAACATGGAAACATCTACACCGCTATCTCTATAAACATGGAAATATCTACACCGCTATCTGTGTAAACATGGAAATATCTACACCGCTTTCTGTGTAAACATGGAAATACCTACACCGCTATATCTATAAACATGGAAATATCTACACCGCCATCTGTATGGGTATGGAAATATCTACACCGCCATCTGTATAAACATGGAAATATCTACACCGTTATCTGTGTACACATGGAATTATCTACACCGCTATCTGTATAAGCTTGGAAATGTCTACAATGCTATCTGCGTAAACATGGAAATATCTACACCGCTATCTCTATATACATGCAAATATCTACACCGCTATCTGTGTAAACTTGGAAATATCTACACCGATATCTCTGTAAACATGGAAATATCTACACCTCTATCTCTGTAAACATGGAAATATCTACAGAGTCATCTGTATAAACATGGAAATATCTACACCGCTATCTGTGTAAACATGGAAATATCTACACCGCTATCTCTAAAAACATGGAAAGATCTACACCATTATGTGTATAAAGACGGAAATATCTACACCGCTATCTGTATAAACATGGAAATATCTACTCCGCCATCTGTATGAACGTGGAAATGTCTAAACCGCCATCTCTATAAACATGTAAATATCTACACCGCCCTCTGTAGGAACATGGAAATATCTACACCGCTATCTGTATGAACATGGATATATCTACACAGCCATCTGGATGAACATGGAAATATCTACACCGCTATCTGTATGAACATGGAAATATCTACACTGCTATCTGTGTAAACATGCATACATCTTCACCGCTATCTGTATAAACATGGAAATATCTACACCGCTATCTGTATGAACATGGAAATATATACACCGCTATCTGTTTGAACATGGAAATATCTAAACCGCTATCTGCATGAAAATGGAAATATCTACACAGCTATCTGCATATACATGTAAATATCTACACAGCTATCTCTTTGCACATGGAAATAACTACACCGCTATCTGTATGAACATGGAAATATCTACACCGCCATCTGTATGAACATGGAAATATCTGCACGGCCATCTGTATGAACATATAAATATCTACACTGCCATCTGTATTAAGATGGAGATATCTGCACCGCTATCTGTATAAACATAGAAATATCTACACCGCTATCTGTATAAACATGGAAATATCTACACCGCTACCTGTATAAACATGGAAATATCAGCACCGCTTTCTGTATGAACATAGAAATATCAGCCCCTATATCTGTATGAACATGGAAATATCTACACCACTATCTGTATGAACATGGAAATATCTACACCGCTATCTGTATGAACATGGAAATATCCACACTGCTATCTGTATAGACATGGAAATATCTACACCGCTATCTGTATAAACATGGAAATATCTACACCGCTATCTGTGTAAACCTGGAAATATCTACACCGCTATCTGTGTAAACATGGAAATATCTACACCGCTAACTGTGTAAACATGGAAATATCTACACCGCTATCTGTACAAACATGGAAATATCTACACAGCCATCTGTAGGAATATGTAAATATCTACACCGTTATCTGTATACAGATGGAATTATCTACACCGCTATCTGTATGAACATGGAAATGTCTACACCTCTATCTGTGTAAACATGGAAATATCTACACCGCTATCTGTGTAAACATGGAGATATCTACACCGCTATCTCTATAAACATGGAAATATCCACACAGCCATCTATATAAACATGGAAATATCTGCACTACGCTCAGTATAAACCTGGAAGTATCTACACTGATATCTCTATAAACATGGAAATAACTACACCGCTATCTCTATAAACATGGAAATATCTACACCACTATCTGTGTAAACATGGAAATATCTACACCGCTGTCTGTGTAAACATGGAAATACCTACACCGCTATATCTATAAACATAGAAATATCTACACCGCCATCTGTATGGGTATGGAAATATCTACACCGCCATCTGTATAAACATGGAAATATCTACACCGTTATGTGTATAAAGATGGAAATATCTACACTGCTATCTGTAAAAACATGGAAATATCTACACCGCCATCTGTATGAACATGGAAATGTCTTAACCGCCAACTCTATAAACATGGAAATATCTACAGCGCTATGTGTTGGAACATAGAAATATCTACACCGCTTTCTGTATAAACATGGAAATATCTACACCGCTATCTGCATAAAAGTGGAAATATCTTCACCGCTATCTGCATAAACTTGGAAATATCTACACCACAATCTTGTAAACATGGAAATATCTAAAAAAACAATTGTGGGAACATGGAAATATCTACACCGTTATCTCTATAAACATGGAAATATCTACACCGCTTTCTGTATAAACTTGGAAATATCTACACAGCCATCTGTAGGAACATGTAAATATCTACACAGTTATCTGTATACACATGGAAATATCTACACCGCTATCTGTATAAACATGGAAATATCTACACCGCTATCTGTGTAAACTTGGAAATATCTACACCGCTATCTGTGTAAACATGGAAATATCTACACCGCTATCTCTAAAAACATGGAAAGATCTACACCATTATGTGTATAAAGATGGAAATATCTACACCGCTATCTGTATAAACATGGAAATATCTACACCGCCATCTGTATGAACGTGGAAATGTCTAAACCGACATCTCTATAAACATGTAAATATCTACACCGCCCTCTGTAGGAACATGGAAATATCTACAACGCTATCTGTTTAAACATTGAAATATCTACACCGCTATCTGCCTAAAAGTGGAAATATCTACACCACTATCTGCATAAACTTGGAAATACCTACACCGCTATCTGTCTAAACATGGAAATATCTAAACCACCAACTGTAGGAACATGGAAATATCTACACCACTATCTCCACAAACATTGACATATCTACACCGCTATCTGTATAAACATGGAAATATCTACACAGCGATCTGTAGGAACATGTAAATATCTACACCACTATCTCTATAAACATGGAAATATCTACACTGCTATCTGTATAAACATGGAAATATCTACACCGCTATCAGTGTAAACATGGAAAGATCTACACCGCTATCTCTGAAAACATGGAAAGATCTACACCATTATGTGTATAAAGACGTAAATATCTACACCGCTATCTGTATAAACATGGAAATATCTACGCAGCCATCTGTAGGAACATGTAAATATCTACAAAGTTATCTGTATACACATGGAAATATCTACACCGCTATCTGTATAAACATGGAAATATCTACACCGCTATCTGTGTAAACATGGAAATATCTACACCGCTATCTGTGTAAACATGGAAATATCTACACCGCCATCTCTTAAAACTTGGAAATATCTTCACCGTTATGTGTATAAACATGGAAATATGTTCACCGTCATCTGTATGAACATGGAAATATCTACACTGCCATCGATATAAACATGGAAATATCTACACCGACATCTGTTTGAACATGAAAATACACCGCCAACTCTATAAACATTGAAATATCTACACCGCTATCTGTATAAACATGGAAATATCTACACCGCTATCTGTGTAAACATGGGAATATCTACACCGCTATCTGTGTAAACATGGAAGAATCTACACCGCTATCTCTATAAACATGGAAATATCTTCACCGCCATCTGTATGAACATGGAAATATCTACATCGCCATCTGTATAAACATGGAAATATCTACACTGCTGTCTCTATAAACATGGAAATATCAACAACGCTATCTGTATAAACATGGAAATATCTACACCGCTATCTGTATAAACATGGAAATATCTACACCGCTATCTCTATAAACATGGAAATATCTACACCGATATCTGTATAAACATGGAAATATCTACACCGCTATCTGTGTAAACATGGAAATATCTACACCACTATCTGTGTAAACATGGAAATATCTACACCGCTATCTGTACAAACATGGAAATATCTACACAGCCATCTGTAGGAATATGTAAATATCTACACCGTTATCTCTATACACATAGAATTATCTACACCGCTATCTGTATGAACATGGAAATATCTACACCGCTATCTGTGTAAACATGGAAATATCTACACCGCTATCTGTGTAAACATGGAGATATCTACACCGCTATCTCTATAAACATGGAAATATCCACACAGCCATCCATATAAACATGGAAATATCTACACTACGCTATGTATAAAACTGGAAATATCTACACTGATATCTCTATAAACATGGAAACATCTACACCGCTATCTCTATAAACATGGAAATATCTACACCGCTATCTGCATAAACTTGTAAATAACTACACCGCTATCTGTGTACACATGGAAATATCTACACCACCAACTGTAGGAACATGAAAATATCTACACCGCTATCTGTATGAACATGGAAATATCTTCACCGCCATCTGTATGAACATTGATATATCTACACAGCCATATGGATGAACATGGAAACATCTACACCGCTATCTGCATGAACATGGAAATAGCTACACCGCTATCTGTATGAACATGGAAATAGCTAGACCGCCATCTGTATGAACATGGAAATATCTGCACCGCCATCTGTATGAACATATAAATATCTACACCGCCATCCGTATTAAGATGGAGATATCTACACCGCTATCTGTATAAACCTGGAAATATCTACACCGCTATCTGTATAAACATGGAAATATCCACACCGCAATCTGTATAAACATGGAAATATCCACACCGCTACCTGTATAAACATGGAAATATAAGCACCGCTATCTGTATGAACATGGAAATATCTACACCGCTAACTGTACGAACATGGAAATATCTACACTGCTATCTGAAGGAACATGGAAATAGCTACACCGCTATCTGTATGAACATGGAAATATCTACACCACTATCTGTATGAACATGGAAATATCTACACCGCTATCTGTATGAACATGGATATATCTACACAGCCATCTGGATGAACATGGAAATATCTACACCACTATCTGTATGAACATGGAAACATCTACACCGCTATCTGTGTAAACATGCATACATCTTCACCGCTATCTGTATAAACATGGAAATATCTACACCGCTATCTGTATGAACATGGAAATATCTACACCGCTATCTGTTTGAACATGGAAATATCTAAACCGCTATCTGCATGAAAATGGAAATATCTACACAGCTATCTGCATATACATGTAAATATCTACACAGCTATCTCTTTGCACATGGAAATAACTACACCGCTATCTGTATGAACATGGAAATATCTGCACCGCCATCTGTATGAACATGGAAATATCTGCACGGCCATCTGTATGAACATATAAATATCTACACTGCCTTCTGTATTAAGATGGAGATATCTACACCGCTAACTGTATAAATATGGAAATATCTACACCGCTATCTGTATAAACATGGAAATATCTACACCGCTACCTGTAGAAACATGGAAATATCAGCACCGCTTTCTGTATGAACATGGAAATATCAGCCCCTCTATCTGTATGAACATGGAAATATCTACACCACTATCTGTATGAACATGGAAATATCTACACCGCTATCTGTATGAACATGGAAATATCCACACTGCTATCTGTATAAACATGGAAATATCTACACCGCTATCTGTGTAAACATGGAAATATCTACACCGCTATCTCTGAAAACATGGAAAGATCTACACCATTATGTGTATAAAGACGTAAATATCTACACCGCTATCTGTATAAACATGGAAATATCTACGCAGCCATCTGTAGGAACATGTAAATATCTACAAAGTTATCTGTATAGACATGGAAATATCTACACCGCTATCTGTATAAACATGGAAATATCTACACCGCTATCTGTGTAAACATGGAAATATCTACACCGCTATCTGTGTAAACATGGAGATATCTACACCGCTATCTCTATAAACATGGAAATATCCACACAGCCATCCATATAAACATGGAAATATCTACACTACGCTCTGTATAAACCTGGAAATATCTACACTGATATCTCTATAAACATGGAAACATCTACACCGCTATCTCTATAAACATGGAAATATCTACACCGCTATCTGTGTAAACATGGAAATATCTACACCGCTTTCTGTGTAAACATGGAAATACCTACACCGCTATATCTATAAACATGGAAATATCTACACCGCCATCTGTATGGGTATGGAAATATCTACACCGCCATCTGTATAAACATGGAAATATCTACACCGTTATCTGTGTACACATGGAATTATCTACACCGCTATCTGTATAAGCTTGGAAATGTCTACAATGCTATCTGCGTAAACATGGAAATATCTACACCGCTATCTCTATATACATGCAAATATCTACACCGCTATCTGTGTAAACTTGGAAATATCTACAACGATATCTCTGTAAACATGGAAATATGTACACCGCTATATCTGTAAACATGGAAATATCTACAGAGTCATCTGTATAAACATGGAAATATCTACACCGCTATCTGTGTAAACATGGAAATATCTACACCGCTATCTCTAAAAACATGGAAAGATCTACACCATTATGTGTATAAAGACGGAAATATCTACACCGCTATCTGTATAAACATGGAAATATCAGCACCTCTATCTGTATGAACATGGAAATATCTACACCACTATCTGTATGAACATGGATATATCTACACCGCTATCTGTATGAATATGGAAATATCTTCACCGCCATCTGTATGAACATGGATATATCTACACAGCCATCTGGATGAACATGGAAATATCTACACCGCTATCTGTAGGAACATGGAAATAGCTACACTGCTATCTGTATGAACATGGAAATATCTAAACTGCTATCTCTTTGAACATGGAAATATCTACACCGCTATCTGTATGAACATGGAAATATCTACACCGCTACCTATATAAACATGGAAATATCAGCACCGCTATCTGTATGAACATGGAAATATCTACACCGCCATCTGTATGAACATGGAAAAATCTTCACCGTCATCTGTATGAACATGGAAATATCTACACCTCTTTCTGTATGAACATGGAAATATCTACACCGCTATCTGTGTAAACATGCATACATCTTCACCGCTATCTGTGTAAACATGTATATATCTACAAAGCTATCTTTATGAATTTGGAAATATCTACACCGCTTTCTCTTTGAACATGGAAATATCTAAACCGCTATCTGCGTGAAAATGGAAATATCTACACAGCTATCTGCATATACAAGTAAATATCTACACAGCTATCTCTTTACACATCGAAATAACTACACCGCTATCTGTATGAAAAAGGATATATTTACAGCGCCATCTGTATAAACATTGAAATATCTGCACGGCAATCTGTATGAACATATAAATATCTACACCGCCATCTGTATTAAGATGGAGATATCTACACCGCTATCTGTATAAACATGGAAATATCTACACCGCTATCTGTATAAACATGGAAATGTCTACACCGCTATCTGTATAAACCTGGAAATATCTACACCGATACCTGTATAAACATGGAAATATCAGCACCGCTATCTGTATGAACATGGAGATATCAGCCCCCCTATCTGTATGAACATGGAAATATCTACACCGCTATCTGTATGAACATGGAAATATCTACACCACTATCTGTATGAACATGGAAATATCTACACCGCTATCTGTAAGAAGATGGAAATATCTTCACCGCCATCTGTATGAACATGGATATCTCTACACAGCCATCTGGATGAACATGGAAATATCTACACTGCTATCTCCATGAACATGGAAATAGCTACACCGCCATCTGTATGAACCTGCAAATATCCACACCACCATCTGTATAAACATGGAAATATCTGCATGGCCATCTGTGTGAACATAAAAATATCTACACCGCCATCTGTATTGAGATCGAGATATCTACACCGCTATCTGTATAAACATGGAAATATCTACACCGCTATCTGTATAAACATGGAAATGTCTACACCGCTATCTGTATAAACCTGGAAATATCTACACCGATACCTGTATAAACATGGAAATATCAGCACCGCTATCTGTATGAACATGGAAATATCAGCCCCCCTATCTGTATGAACATGGAAATATCTACACCACTATCTGTATGAACATGGAAATATCTACACCGCTATCTGTATGAACATGGAAATATCTTCACCGCCATCTGTATGAACATGGATATCTCTACACAGCCATCTGGATGAACATGGAAATATCTACAATGCTATCTCCATGAACATGGAAATAGCTACACCGCCATCTGTATGAACCTGCAAAAATCCACACCACCATCTCTATGAACATGGAAATATCTGCACCGCCATCTGTATGAACATATAAATAACTACACCGCAATCTGTATTAAGATGGAGATATCTACACCGCTATCTGTATAAACCTGGAAATATCTACACCGCTATCTGTATAAACATGGAAATATCTACACCGCTATCTGTATAAACTTGGAAATATCTGCAACGCTACCTGTATAAACATGGAAATATCTACACCGCTATCTGTATGAACATGGAAATATCTACACCGCTATCTGTATGAACATGGAAATATCTACACCGCTATCTGTTTGTACATGTAAATATCTTCACCGCTATCTGCATGAAAATGCAAATATCTACAAAGCTATCTGCATATACATGGAAATATCTACACAGCGATCTCTTTACACATGGAAATAACTACACCGCTATATCTATGAACATGGAAATATCTACACCGCCATCTGAATGAACATGGAAATATCTGCACCGCCATCTGTATGAACATATAAATATCTATACCGCCAACTGTATGAAGAAGTAGATATCTACACCGCTATCTGTATAAACATGGAAATACCTACAATGCTGCCTGTATAAACATGGAAATATCAGCACCGCTATCTGTATGGACATGGAAATATCTACACCGCAACCTGTATGAACATGGAAATATCTACACCGCTATCTGTACGAACATGGAAATATCTGCACCGCTATCTGTATGAACATGGAAATAGCTACACCGCTATCTGTATGAACATGGAAATATCTGCACCACTATCCGTATGAACTTGGAAATAACTACACCGCTATCTGTACGAACATGGATATATCTACACAGCCATCTGGATGAACATGGAAATATCTACACCGCTATCTGTATGAACATGGAAATATCTACACCGCTATCTGTGTAAACATGCACACATCTTCACCGCTATCTGTATAAACATAGAAATATCTACACCGCTATCTGTATGAACATGGAAATATCTACACCGCTATCTGTTTGAACATGGAAATATCTAAACTGCTATCTGCATGAAAATGGAAATATCTACACAGCTATCTGCATATACATGGAAATATCTACACAGCTATCTCTTTACACATGGAAATAACTACACCGCTATCTGTATGAACATGGAAATATCTGCACCGCCATCTGTATGTACTTATAAATATCTACTCCGCCATCTGTATTAAGATGGAAATATCTACACCGCTATCTGTATAAACATGGAAATATCTACACCGCTGTCTGTATAAACATGGAAATATCTACACCGCTACCTGTATAAACATGGAAATATCAGCACCGCAATCTGTATGAACATGGAAATATCTACACCGCTATCTGTATTAACATGGAAATATCTACACCGCTATCTGTATGAACATGGAAATATATACACCGCTATCTGTATGAACATGGAAATATCTACACCGCTATCTGTTTGAACATGGAAATATCTACACCGCTGTCTGCATGAAAATGGAAATATCTACACAGCTATCTGCATATACATGGAAATATCTACACAGCTATCTCTTTACACATGGAAATAACTACACCGCTATCTCTATAAACATGGAAATATCTACACCGTCATCTGTATGAACATGGAAATATCTTCACCGCCATCTGTATGAACATATAAACATCTACAACGCCATCTGTATTAAGAAGGAGCTATCTACACCGCTATCTGTATAAACATGGAAATATCTACACCGCTATCTGTATAAACATGGAAATATCTACACCGCTATCTGTATAAACATGGAAATATCAGCACCGCTATCAGTATGGACATGGAAATATCTACACCGCTATCTGTGTAAACCTGCATAGGTTTCACCGCTATCTGTATCAACATGGAAATATCTCCACCGCTATCTGTATGAACATGGAAATATCTACACCGCTATCTGTTTGAACATGGAAATATGTACAAGGCTATCCGTATGAACATGGAAATATCAACAACGCCATCTGTTTGAACATGGATATATCTACACAGCCATCTGGATGAACATGGAAATATCTACACCGCTATCTGTATGAACATGGAAATAGCTACACCGCTATCTGTATGAACATGGAAATATCTACACCACTATCTGTATGAACATGGAAATATCTACACCGCTATCAGTATGAACATGGAATTATCTTCACCGCCATCTGTATGAACATGGATATATCTACACAGCCATCTAGATGAACATGGAAATATCTACACCGCTATCTGTATGAACATGGAAATAGCTACACAGCTATCTGTATGAACATGGAAATATCTACACCGCTACCTGTATAAACATGGAAATATCAGCACAGCTATCTGTATGAACATGATGAACATGGAAATATCTACACCGCTATCTGTACGAAGATGGAAATATCTACACCGCTATCTGTATGAACACGGAAATAGCTACACCGCTATCTGTATGAACATGGAAATATCTACACGACTATCTGTATGAACATGGAAATATCTACACCGCTATCTGTATGAACATGGATATATCTACACAGCCATCTGGATGAACATGGAAATATCTACACCGCTATCTGTATGAACATGGAAATATCTACATCACTATCTGTGTAAACATGCATACATCTTCATCGCTATCTGTATAAACATGGAAATATCTACACCGCTATCTGTATAAACATGGAAATATATACACCGCTACCTGTATAAACATGGAAATATAAGCACCGCTATCTGTACGAACATGGAAATATCTACACCGCTATCTGTATGAACATGGAAATAGCTACACCGCTATCTGTATGAACATGGAAATATCTACAGCACTATCTGTATGAACATGGAAATATCTACACCGCTATCTATATGAAAATGGAAATATCTACACCGCTATCTGTGTAATCATGCATATATCTTCACCGCTATCTGTATAAACATGGAAATAACTACACCGCTATATGTATGAACATGGAAACATCTACACCGCTATCTGTTTGAACATGGAAATATCTAAACCGCTATCTGCATGAAAATGGAAATATCTACAAAGCTATCTGCATATACATGGATATATCTACACAGCTATCTCTTTACACATGGAAATAACTACACCGCTATCTGTATGAACATGGAAATATCTACACCAGCATCTGTATGAACTTGGAAATATCTGCACGGCCATCTGTATGAACATATAAATATCTACACCGCCATCTGTATTACGATGGAGATATCTACACCGCTATCTGTATAAACATGGAAATATCTACAACGCTATCTGTATAAACATGGAAATATCTACACCGCTATCTTTATAAACATGGAAATATCTACACCGCTATCTGTATGAACATGGAAATAGCTACACCGCTAACTGTATTAACATGGAAATATCTACACCGCTATCTGTTTGAACATGGAAATATCTACACCGCTATCTGCATGAAAATGGAAATATCTACACAGCTATCTGCATATACATGGAAATATCTACAAAGCTATCTCTTTATACATGGAAATAACTACACCACTATCTCTATAAACATGGAAATATCTACACCGCCATCTGTGTGAACATATAAATATCTACACCGCCATCTGTAATAAGATGGAGATACCTACACCGCTATCTGTATAAACTTGGAAATATCTACACCGCTATCTGTATAAACAAGGAAATATCTACACCGCTATCTGTACGAACATGGAAATATCTACACCGCTATCTGTACGAACAGGGAAATAGCTGCACCGCTATCTGTATGAACATGGAAATACCTACACCACTATCTCTATGAACATGGAAATATCTACTCCGCTATCTGTATGAACATGGATATATCTACACAGCCATCTGTATGAACATGGAAATATCTGCACCGCTATCTGTATGAACATGGAAATATCTACACCGCTATCTGTGTAAACATGGATACATCTTCACCGCTATCTGTATAAACATGGAAATATCTACACCGCTATCTGTATGAACATGGAAATATCTACACCGCTATCT
Organism: Gorilla gorilla gorilla; assembly: GCF_029281585.2. NCBI lineage: Eukaryota > Metazoa > Chordata > Mammalia > Primates > Hominidae > Gorilla > Gorilla gorilla. The sequence goes on from NC_086017.1 coordinate 1,217,352, forward strand.
GTTTCAACATGGAAATATCTAAACCGCTATCTGCATGAAAATGGAAATATCTAAACAGCTATCTGCATATACATGGAAATATCTACACCGCTATCTCTTTACACATGGAAATATCTGCACTGCTCTCAGTATGAACATGGAAATATCTACACCGCATCTGTATGAACATATAAATATCTACACCGCCATCTGTATTAAGATGGAAATATTTACACCGCTATCTGTTTGAACATGGAAATATCTACACCGCTATCTGCTTGAAAATGGAAATATCTACACTGCTATCGGCATATACATGGAAATATCTACACAGCTATCTCTTTACACATGGAAATAACTACACCGCTATCTGTATGAACATGGAAATATCTACACCGCCATCTGTATGAACATGGAAATATCTGCACCGCCATCTGTATGAACATATAAATATCTACACCGCCATCTGTATTAAGATGGAGATAACTACACCAATATCTGTATAAACTTGGAAATATCTACACCGCTATCTGTATAAACATGGAAATATCTACACCGCTACCTGTATAAACTTGGAAATATAAGCAACGCTATCTGCATGAACATGGAATTATCTACACCGCTATCTGTACGAACATTGAAATATCTACACCGCTTTCTGTATGAACATGGAAATAGCTGCACCGCTATCTGTATGAACATGGAAATATCTACAGCACTATCTGTATGAACATGGAAATATCTACACCGCTATGTGTTTGAACATGGATATATATACACAGCCATCTGGATGAACATGGAAATATCTACACCTCTTTCTGTATGAACATGGAAATATCTACACCGCTATCTGTGTAAACATGCATACATCTTCACCGCTATCTGTGTAAACATGTATATATCTACAAAGCTATCTTTATGAATTTGGAAATATCTACACCGCTTTCTCTTTGAACATGGAAATATCTAAACCGCTATCTGCGTGAAAATGGAAATATCTACACAGCTATCTGCATATACAAGTAAATATCTACACAGCTATCTCTTTACACATCGAAATAACTACACCGCTATCTGTATGAAAAAGGATATATTTACAGCGCCATCTGTATAAACATTGAAATATCTGCACGGCAATCTGTATGAACATATAAATATCTACACCGCCATCTGTATTAAGATGGAGATATCTACACCGCTATCTGTATAAACATGGAAATATCTACACCGCTATCTGTATAAACATGGAAATGTCTACACCGCTATCTGTATAAACCTGGAAATATCTACACCGATACCTGTATAAACATGGAAATATCAGCACCGCTATCTGTATGAACATGGAGATATCAGCCCCCCTATCTGTATGAACATGGAAATATCTACACCGCTATCTGTATGAACATGGAAATATCTACACCACTATCTGTATGAACATGGAAATATCTACACCGCTATCTGTAAGAAGATGGAAATATCTTCACCGCCATCTGTATGAACATGGATATCTCTACACAGCCATCTGGATGAACATGGAAATATCTACACTGCTATCTCCATGAACATGGAAATAGCTACACCGCCATCTGTATGAACCTGCAAATATCCACACCACCATCTGTATAAACATGGAAATATCTGCATGGCCATCTGTGTGAACATAAAAATATCTACACCGCCATCTGTATTGAGATCGAGATATCTACACCGCTATCTGTATAAACATGGAAATATCTACACCGCTATCTGTATAAACATGGAAATGTCTACACCGCTATCTGTATAAACCTGGAAATATCTACACCGATACCTGTATAAACATGGAAATATCAGCACCGCTATCTGTATGAACATGGAAATATCAGCCCCCCTATCTGTATGAACATGGAAATATCTACACCACTATCTGTATGAACATGGAAATATCTACACCGCTATCTGTATGAACATGGAAATATCTTCACCGCCATCTGTATGAACATGGATATCTCTACACAGCCATCTGGATGAACATGGAAATATCTACAATGCTATCTCCATGAACATGGAAATAGCTACACCGCCATCTGTATGAACCTGCAAAAATCCACACCACCATCTCTATGAACATGGAAATATCTGCACCGCCATCTGTATGAACATATAAATAACTACACCGCAATCTGTATTAAGATGGAGATATCTACACCGCTATCTGTATAAACCTGGAAATATCTACACCGCTATCTGTATAAACATGGAAATATCTACACCGCTATCTGTATAAACTTGGAAATATCTGCAACGCTACCTGTATAAACATGGAAATATCTACACCGCTATCTGTATGAACATGGAAATATCTACACCGCTATCTGTATGAACATGGAAATATCTACACCGCTATCTGTTTGTACATGTAAATATCTTCATCGCTATCTGCATGAAAATGCAAATATCTACAAAGCTATCTGCATATACATGGAAATATCTACACAGCGATCTCTTTACACATGGAAATAACTACACCGCTATATCTATGAACATGGAAATATCTACACCGCCATCTGAATGAACATGGAAATATCTGCACCGCCATCTGTATGAACATATAAATATCTATACCGCCAACTGTATGAAGAAGTAGATATCTACACCGCTATCTGTATAAACATGGAAATACCTACAATGCTGCCTGTATAAACATGGAAATATCAGCACCGCTATCTGTATGGACATGGAAATATCTACACCGCAACCTGTATGAACATGGAAATATCTACACCGCTATCTGTACGAACATGGAAATATCTACACCGCTATCTGTATGAACATGGAAATAGCTACACCGCTATCTGTATGAACATGGAAATATCTGCACCACTATCCGTATGAACTTGGAAATAACTACACCGCTATCTGTACGAACATGGATATATCTACACAGCCATCTGGATGAACATGGAAATATCTACACCGCTATCTGTATGAACATGGAAATATCTACACCGCTATCTGTGTAAACATGCACACATCTTCACCGCTATCTGTATAAACATAGAAATATCTACACCGCTATCTGTATGAACATGGAAATATCTACACCGCTATCTGTTTGAACATGGAAATATCTAAACTGCTATCTGCATGAAAATGGAAATATCTACACAGCTATCTGCATATACATGGAAATATCTACACAGCTATCTCTTTACACATGGAAATAACTACACCGCTATCTGTATGAACATGGAAATATCTGCACCGCCATCTGTATGTACTTATAAATATCTACTCCGCCATCTGTATTAAGATGGAAATATCTACACCGCTATCTGTATAAACATGGAAATATCTACACCGCTATCTGTATAAACATGGAAATATCTACACCGCTACCTGTATAAACATGGAAATATCAGCACCGCAATCTGTATGAACATGGAAATATCTACACCGCTATCTGTATTAACATGGAAATATCTACACCGCTATCTGTATGAACATGGAAATATATACACCGCTATCTGTATGAACATGGAAATATCTACACCGCTATCTGTTTGAACATGGAAATATCTACACCGCTGTCTGCATGAAAATGGAAATATCTACACAGCTATCTGCATATACATGGAAATATCTACACAGCTATCTCTTTACACATGGAAATAACTACACCGCTATCTCTATAAACATGGAAATATCTACACCGTCATCTGTATGAACATGGAAATATCTTCACCGCCATCTGTATGAACATATAAACATCTACAACGCCATCTGTATTAAGAAGGAGCTATCTACACCGCTATCTGTATAAACATGGAAATATCTACACCGCTATCTGTATAAACATGGAAATATCTACACCGCTATCTGTATAAACATGGAAATATCAGCACCGCTATCAGTATGGACATGGAAATATCTACACCGCTATCTGTGTAAACCTGCATAGGTTTCACCGCTATCTGTATCAACATGGAAATATCTACACCGCTATCTGTATGAACATGGAAATATCTACACCGCTATCTGTTTGAACATGGAAATATGTACAACGCTATCCGTATGAACATGGAAATATCAACAACGCCATCTGTTTGAACATGGATATATCTACACAGCCATCTGGATGAACATGGAAATATCTACACCGCTATCTGTATGAACATGGAAATAGCTACACCGCTATCTGTATGAACATGGAAATATCTACACCACTATCTGTATGAACATGGAAATATCTACACCGCTATCAGTATGAACATGGAATTATCTTCACCGCCATCTGTATGAACATGGATATATCTACACAGCCATCTAGATGAACATGGAAATATCTACACCGCTATCTGTATGAACATGGAAATAGCTACACAGCTATCTGTATGAACATGGAAATATCTACACCGCTACCTGTATAAACATGGAAATATCAGCACAGCTATCTGTATGAACATGATGAACATGGAAATATCTACACCGCTATCTGTACGAAGATGGAAATATCTACACCGCTATCTGTATGAACACGGAAATAGCTACACCGCTATCTGTATGAACATGGAAATATCTACACGACTATCTGTATGAACATGGAAATATCTACACCGCTATCTGTATGAACATGGATATATCTACACAGCCATCTGGATGAACATGGAAATATCTACACCGCTATCTGTATGAACATGGAAATATCTACATCACTATCTGTGTAAACATGCATACATCTTCATCGCTATCTGTATAAACATGGAAATATCTACACCGCTATCTGTTTGAACATGGAAATACCTGAACCTCTATCTGCAAGAAAATGGAAATATCTACACAGCTATCTGCATATACATGGAAATATCTACAAAGCTATCTCTTTACACATGGAAATAACTACACCACTATCTGTATGAACATGGAAATATCTGCAAGGCCATCTTTATGAACATATAAATATCTACACCGCCATCTGTATTAAGATGGAGATATCTACACCGCTATCTGTATAAACATGGAAATATCTACACCGCTATCTGTGTAAACATGGAAATATCATCACCGCTATCTGTATGAACATGGAAATATTAGCCCCCCTATCTGTATGAACATGGAAATATCTACACCACTATCTGTATGAACATGGAAATATCTACACCGCTATCTGTATGAACATGGAAATATCTTCACCGCCATCTGTATGAACATGGATATCTCTACACAGCCATCTGGATGAACATGGAAATATCTACAATGCTATCTCCATGAACATGGAAATAGCTACACCGCCATCTGTATGAACCTGCAAAAATCCACACCACCATCTCTATGAACATGGAAATATCTGCACCGCCATCTGTATGAACATATAAATAACTACACCGCAATCTGTATTAAGATGGAGATATCTACACCGCTATCTGTATAAACCTGGAAATATCTACACCGATATCTGTATAAACATGGAAATATCTACACCGCTATCTGTATAAACTTGGAAATATCTGCAACGCTACCTGTATAAACATGGAAATATCTACACCGCTATCTGTATGAACATGGAAATATCTACACCGCTATCTGTATGAACATGGAAATATCTACACCGCTATCTGTTTGTACATGTAAATATCTTCACCGCTATCTGCATGAAAATGCAAATATCTACAAAGCTATCTGCATATACATGGAAATATCTACACAGCGATCTCTTTACACATGGAAATAACTACACCGCTATATCTATGAACATGGAAATATCTACACCGCCATCTGAATGAACATGGAAATATCTGCACCGCCATCTGTATGAACATATAAATATCTATACCGCCAACTGTATGAAGAAGTAGATATCTACACCGCTATCTGTATAAACATGGAAATACCTACAATGCTGCCTGTATAAACATGGAAATATCAGCACCGCTATCTGTATGGACATGGAAATATCTACACCGCAACCTGTATGAACATGGAAATATCTACACCGCTATCTGTACGAACATGGAAATATCTACACCGCTATCTGTATGAACATGGAAATAGCTACACCGCTATCTGTATGAACATGGAAATATCTGCACCACTATCCGTATGAACTTGGAAATAACTACACCGCTATCTGTACGAACATGGATATATCTACACAGCCATCTGGATGAACATGGAAATATCTACACCGCTATCTGTATGAACATGGAAATATCTACACCGCTATCTGTGTAAACATGCACACATCTTCACCGCTATCTGTATAAACATAGAAATATCTACACCGCTATCTGTATGAACATGGAAATATCTACACCGCTATCTGTTTGAACATGGAAATATCTAAACTGCTATCTGCATGAAAATGGAAATATCTACACAGCTATCTGCATATACATGGAAATATCTACACAGCTATCTCTTTACACATGGAAATAACTACACCGCTATCTGTATGAACATGGAAATATCTGCACCGCCATCTGTATGTACTTATAAATATCTACTCCGCCATCTGTATTAAGATGGAAATATCTACACCGCTATCTGTATAAACATGGAAATATCTACACCGCTATCTGTATAAACATGGAAATATCTACACCGCTACCTGTATAAACATGGAAATATCAGCACCGCAATCTGTATGAACATGGAAATATCTACACCGCTATCTGTATTAACATGGAAATATCTACACCGCTATCTGTATGAACATGGAAATATATACACCGCTATCTGTATGAACATGGAAATATCTACACCGCTATCTGTTTGAACATGGAAATATCTACACCGCTGTCTGCATGAAAATGGAAATATCTACACAGCTATCTGCATATACATGGAAATATCTACACAGCTATCTCTTTACACATGGAAATAACTACACCGCTATCTCTATAAACATGGAAATATCTACACCATCATCTGTATGAACATGGAAATATCTTCACCGCCATCTGTATGAACATATAAACATCTACAACGCCATCTGTATTAAGAAGGAGCTATCTACACCGCTATCTGTATAAACATGGAAATATCTACACCGCTATCTGTATAAACATGGAAATATCTACACCGCTATCTGTATAAACATGGAAATATCAGCACCGCTATCAGTATGGACATGGAAATATCTACACCGCTATCTGTGTAAACCTGCATAGGTTTCACCGCTATCTGTATCAACATGGAAATATCTACACCGCTATCTGTATGAACATGGAAATATCTACACCGCTATCTGTTTGAACATGGAAATATGTACAACGCTATCCGTATGAACATGGAAATATCAACAACGCCATCTGTTTGAACATGGATATATCTACACAGCCATCTGGATGAACATGGAAATATCTACACCGCTATCTGTATGAACATGGAAATAGCTACACCGCTATCTGTATGAACATGGAAATATCTACACCACTATCTGTATGAACATGGAAATATCTACACGGCTATCAGTATGAACATGGAATTATCTTCACCGCCATCTGTATGAACATGGATATATCTACACAGCCATCTAGATGAACATGGAAATATCTACACCGCTATCTGTATGAACATGGAAATAGCTACACAGCTATCTGTATGAACATGGAAATATCTACACCGCTACCTGTATAAACATGGAAATATCAGCACAGCTATCTGTATGAACATGATGAACATGGAAATATCTACACCGCTATCTGTACGAAGATGGAAATATCTACACCGCTATCTGTATGAACACGGAAATAGCTACACCGCTATCTGTATGAACATGGAAATATCTACACGACTATCTGTATGAACATGGAAATATCTACACCGCTATCTGTATGAACATGGATATATCTACACAGCCATCTGGATGAACATGGAAATATCTACACCGCTATCTGTATGAACATGGAAATATCTACATCACTATCTGTGTAAACATGCATACATCTTCATCGCTATCTGTATAAACATGGAAATATCTACACCGCTATCTGTTTGAACATGGAAATACCTGAACCTCTATCTGCAAGAAAATGGAAATATCTACACAGCTATCTGCATATACATGGAAATATCTACAAAGCTATCTCTTTACACATGGAAATAACTACACCACTATCTGTATGAACATGGAAATATCTGCACGGCCATCTTTATGAACATATAAATATCTACACCGCCATCTGTATTAAGATGGAGATATCTACACCGCTATCTGTATAAACATGGAAATATCTACACCGCTATCTGTGTAAACATGGAAATATCATCACCGCTATCTGTATGAACATGGAAATATTAGCCCCTCTATCTGTATGAACATGGAAATACCTACACCACTATCTGTATGAACATGGAAATATCTACACCGCTAGATGTATAAACATGGAATTATCTTTACTGCCATCTGTATGAACATGGATATGTCTACACAGCCATCTGGATGAACATGGAAATATCTACACCGCTATCTGTATGAACATGGAAATATCTACACCGCTATCTGTGTAAACATGCACACATCTTCACCGCTATCTGTATAAACATAGAAATATCTACACCGCTATCTGTATGAACATGGAAATATCTACACCGCTATCTGTTTGAACATGGAAATATCTAAACTGCTATCTGCATGAAAATGGAAATATCTACACAGCTATCTGCATATACATGGAAATATCTACACAGCTATCTCTTTACACATGGAAATAACTACACCGCTATCTGTATGAACATGGAAATATCTGCACCGCCATCTGTATGTACTTATAAATATCTACTCCGCCATCTGTATTAAGATGGAAATATCTACACCGCTATCTGTATAAACATGGAAATATCTACACCGCTATCTGTATAAACATGGAAATATCTACTCCGCTACCTGTATAAACATGGAAATATCAGCACCGCAATCTGTATGAACATGGAAATATCTACACCGCTATCTGTATTAACATGGAAATATCTACACCGCTATCTGTATGAACATGGAAATATATACACCGCTATCTGTATGAACATGGAAATATCTACACCGCTATCTGTTTGAACATGGAAATATCTACACCGCTGTCTGCATGAAAATGGAAATATCTACACAGCTATCTGCATATACATGGAAATATCTACACAGCTATCTCTTTACACATGGAAATAACTACACCGCTATCTCTATAAACATGGAAATATCTACACCGTCATCTGTATGAACATGGAAATATCTTCACCGCCATCTGTATGAACATATAAACATCTACAACGCCATCTGTATTAAGAAGGAGCTATCTACACCGCTATCTGTATAAACATGGAAATATCTACACCGCTATCTGTATAAACATGGAAATATCTACACCGCTATCTGTATAAACATGGAAATATCAGCACCGCTATCAGTATGGACATGGAAATATCTACACCGCTATCTGTGTAAACCTGCATAGGTTTCACCGCTATCTGTATGAACATGGAAATATCTACACCGCTATCTGTATGAACATGGAAATATCTACACCGCTATCTGTTTGAACATGGAAATATGTACAACGCTATCCGTATGAACATGGAAATATCAACAACGCCATCTGTTTGAACATGGATATATCTACACAGCCATCTGGATGAACATGGAAATATCTACACCGCTATCTGTATGAACATGGAAATAGCTACACCGCTATCTGTATGAACATGGAAATATCTACACCACTATCTGTATGAACATGGAAATATCTACACCGCTATCAGTATGAACATGGAATTATCTTCACCGCCATCTGTATGAACATGGATATATCTACACAGCCATCTAGATGAACATGGAAATATCTACACCGCTATCTGTATGAACATGGAAATAGCTACACAGCTATCTGTATGAACATGGAAATATCTACACCGCTACCTGTATAAACATGGAAATATCAGCACAGCTATCTGTATGAACATGATGAACATGGAAATATCTACACCGCTATCTGTACGAAGATGGAAATATCTACACCGCTATCTGTATGAACACGGAAATAGCTACACCGCTATCTGTATGAACATGGAAATATCTACACGACTATCTGTATGAACATGGAAATATCTACACCGCTATCTGTATGAACATGGATATATCTACACAGCCATCTGGATGAACATGGAAATATCTACACCGCTATCTGTATGAACATGGAAATATCTACATCACTATCTGTGTAAACATGCATACATCTTCATCACTATCTGTATAAACATGGAAATATCTACACCGCTATCTGTTTGAACATGGAAATACCTGAACCTCTATCTGCAAGAAAATGGAAATATCTACACAGCTATCTGCATATACATGGAAATATCTACAAAGCTATCTCTTTACACATGGAAATAACTACACCACTATCTGTATGAACATGGAAATATCTACACGGCCATCTTTATGAACATATAAATATCTACACCGCCATCTGTATTAAGATGGAGATATCTACACCGCTATCTGTATAAACATGGAAATATCTACACCGCTATCTGTGTAAACATGGAAATATCATCACCGCTATCTGTATGAACATGGAAATATTAGCCCCTCTATCTGTATGAACATGGAAATACCTACACCACTATCTGTATGAACATGGAAATATCTACACCGCTAGATGTATAAACATGGAATTATCTTTACTGCCATCTGTATGAACATGGATATGTCTACACAGCCATCTGGATGAACATGGAAATATCTACACCGCTATCTGTATGAATATGGAAATATCAACACCAATATCTGTATGAACATGGAAATATCTAAACCGCTATCTGTACGAACAGGGAAATATCTTCACCGCCATCAGTATGAACATGGATATATCTACACAGCCATCTGGATGAACATGGAAATATCTACACCGCTATCTGTATGAATATGGAAATATCTACACCGCTCTCTGTGTAAACATGCAAACATCTTCACCGCTATCTGTATAAACATGGAAATATCTACACCACTATCTGTATGAACATGGAAATATCTACACCGCTATCTGTTTGAACATGGAAATATCTACACCGCTATCTGCATGAAAATGGAAATATCTACACAGCTATCTGCATATACATGGAAATATCTACAAAGCTAACTCTTTACACATGGAAATTACTACACCACTATCTCTATAAGCATGGAAATATCTACACCGCCATCTGTTTGAACATGGAAATATCTGCACCGCCATCTGTATGAACATGTAAATATCTACACCGCCATCTGTATTAAGATGGAGATATCTACACCGCTATCTGTATAAACTTGGAAATATTTACACCGCTATCTGTATAAACATGGAAATATCTGCACCGCTATCTGTATAAACATGGAAATATCTACACCGCTACCTGTATAAACATGGAAATATAAGCACCGCTATCTATATGAACATGGAAATATCTACACCGCTATCTGTACGAACATGGAAATATCTACAAAGGTATCTGTATGAACATGGAAATAGCTGCACCGCTATCTGTATGAACATGGAAATACCTACAGCACTATCTGTATGAACATGGAAATATCTACACCGCTATCTGTATGAACATGGATATATCTACACAGCCATCAGGATGAACATGGAAATATCTACACCGCAATCTGTATGAACATGGAAATATCTACACCGCTATCTGTGTAAACATGCATACATCTTCACCGCTATCTGTATAAACATGGATATATCTACAACGCTATCTGTGTGAACATGGAAATATCTACACCGCAATCTGTTTGAACATGGAAATATCTACACCGCTATCTGCATGAAAATAGAAATATCTACACAGCTATCTGCATATACATGGAAATATCTACACTGCTATCTCTTTACACATGGAAATAACTACACCGCTATCGGTATGAACATGGAAATATCTACACCGCCATCTGTATGAACATGGAAATATCTGCACGGCCATCTGTATGAACATATAAATATCTAAACCGCCATCTGTATTAAGATGGAGATATCTACACCGCTATCTGTATAAACATGGAAATATCTACACCGCTATCTGTATAAGCATGGAAATGTCTACACCGCTATCTGTATAAACTTGGAAATATCTACACCGCTACCTGTATAAACATGGAAATATCAGCACCGCTATCTGTATGAACATGGAAATATCAGCCCCTCTATCTGTATGAACAGGGAAATATCTACACCACTATCTGTATGAACATGGAAATATCTACACCTCTATCTGTATGAACATGGAAATATCTTCACCGCCATCTGTATGAACATGGACATATCTACACAGCCATCTGGATGAACATGAAAATATCTACACCGCTATCTGTATGAACATGGAAATAGCTACACCGCTATCTGTATGAACATGGAAATATCTACAACACTATCTGTATGAACATGGAAATACCTACGCCGCTATCTGTTTGAACATGGAAATATCTACACCGCTATCTGCATGAAAATGGAAATATCTACACAGCTATCTCCATATACATGGAAATATCTACACAGCTATCTCTTTACACATGGAAATAACTACAACAGTATCTCTATAAACATGGAAATATCTACACCGCCATCTGTATGAACATGGAAATATCTGCACCGCCATCTGTATGAACATGGAAATATCTGCACCGCCATCTGTAAGAACATATAAATATCTACACCGCCATCTGTATTAAGATGGAGATAACTACACCAATATCTGTATAAACTTGGAAATATCTACACCGCTATCTGTATAAACATGGAAATATCTACACCGCTACCTGTATAAACTTGGAAATATAAGCAACGCTATCTGCATGAACATGGAAATATCTACACCGCTATCTGTACGAACATCGAAATATCTAAACCGCTATCTGTATGAACATGGAAAGAGCTGCACCGCTATCTGTATGAACATGGAAATATCTGCAGCACTATCTGTATGAACAAGGAAATATCTACACCGCTATGTGTTTGAACATGGATATATCTACACAGCCATCTGGATGAACATGGAAATATCTACACCTCTTTCTGTATGAACATGGAAATATCTACACCGCTATCTGTGTAAACATGCATAAATCTTCACCGCTATCTGTATAAACATGTATATATCTACAAAGCTATCTTTATGAACTTGGAAATATCTAAACCGCTTTCTCTTTGAACATGGAAATATCTAAACCGCTATCTGCGTGAAAATGGAAATATCTACACAGCTATCTGCATATACATGGAAATATCTACACAGCTATCTCTTTACACATGGAAATAACTACACCGCTATCTGTATGAAAAAGGATATATTTACAGCGCCATCTGTATAAACATGGAAATATCTGCACGGCCATCTGTATGAACATATAAATATCTACACCGCCATCTGTATTAAGATGGAGATATCTACACCGCTATCTGTATAAACATGGAAATATCTACACCGCTATCTGTATAAACATGGAAATGTCTACACCGCTATCTGTATAAACCTGGAAATATCTACACCGATACCTGTATAAACATGGAAATATCAGCACCGCTATCTGTATGAACATGGAAATATCAGCCCCCCTATCTGTATGAACATGGAAATATCTACACCGCTATCTGTATGAACATGGAAATATCTTCACCGCCATCTGTATGAACATGGATTTCTCTACACAGCCATCTGGATGAACATGGAAATATCTACACTGCTATCTCCATGAACATGGAAATAGCTACACCGCCATCTCTATGAACCTGCAAATATCCACACCACCATCTCTATGAACATGGAAATATCTGCACCGCCATCTGTATGAACATATAAATAACTACACCGCAATCCGTATTAAGATGGAGATATCTACACCGCTATCTGTATAAACCTGGAAATACCTACACCGCTATCTGTATAAACATGGAAATATCTACACCGCTACCTGTATAAACATGGAAATATACGCAATGCTATCTGTATGAACATGGAATTATCAGCCCCTCTATCTGAATGAACATGGAAATATCTACACCACTATCTGTATGAACATGGAAATAACAACACCGCTATCTGTATGAACATGGAATTACCTTCACCACCATCTGTATGTACATGGATATGTCTACACAGCCATCTGGATGAACATGGAAATATCTACACCGCTATCTGTATGAACATGGAAATAGCTACACCACTATCTGTATGAACATGGAAATATCTACACCACTATCTGTATGAACATGAAAATATCTACAACGCTATCTGTATGAACATGGAAATATCTTCACCGGCATCTGTATGAACATGGATATATCTACACAACCATCTGGATGAACATGGAAATATCTACACCGCTATCTGTATAAACATGGAAATATCTACACCGCTATCTGTATAAACATGGAAATATATACACCGCTACCTGTATAAACATGGAAATATAAGCACCGCTATCTGTACGAACATGGAAATATCTACACCGCTATCTGTATGAACATGGAAATAGCTACACCGCTATCTGTATGAACATGGAAATATCTACAGCACTATCTGTATGAACATGGAAATATCTACACCGCAATCTATATGAAAATGGAAATATCTACACCGCTATCTGTGTAATAATGCATATATCTTCACCGCTATCTGTATAAACATGGAAATAACTACACCGCTATATGTATGAACATGGAAACATCTACACCGCTATCTGTTTGAACATGGAAATATCTAAACCGCTATCTGCATGAAAATGGAAATATCTACAAAGCTATCTGCATATACATGGATATATCTACACAGCTATCTCTTTACACATGGAAATAACTACACCGCTATCTGTATGTACATGGAAATATCTACACCAGCATCTGTATTAACTTGGAAATATCTGCACGGCCATCTGTATGAACATATAAATATCTACACCGCCATCTGTATTAAGATGGAGATATCTACACCGCTATCTGTATAAACATGGAAATATCAACAACGCTATCTGTATAAACATGGAAATATCTACACCGCTATCTTTATAAACATGGAAATATCTACACCGCTATCTGTATGAACATGGAAATAGCTACACCGCTAACTGTATGAACATGGAAATATCTACACCGCTATCTGTTTGAACATGGAAATATCTACACCGCTATCTGCATATACATGGAAATATCTACAAACCTATCTCTTTATACATGGAAATAACTACACCACTATCTCTATAAACATGGAAATATCTACACCGCCATCTGTGTGAACATATAAATATCTACACCGCCATCTATATTAAGATGGAGATACCTACACCGCTATCTGTATAAACTTGGAAATATCTACACCGCTATCTGTATAAACAAGGAAATATCTACACCGCTATCTGTACGAACATGGAAATATCTACACCGCTATCAGTACGAACAGGGAAATAGCTGCACCGCTATCTGTATGAACATGGAAATATCTACACCACTATCTGTATGAACATGGAAATATCTACACCGCTATCTGTATGAACATGGATATATCTACACAGCCATCTGTATGAACATGGAAATATCTGCACCGCTATCTGTATGAACATGGAAATATCTACACCGCTATCTGTGTAAACATGAATACATCTTCACCGCTATCTGTATAAACATGGAAATATCTACACCGCTATCTGTATGAACATGGAAATATCTACACCGCTATCTGTTTGAACATGGAAATATCTAAACCGCTATCTGCATGAAAATGGAAATATCTACACAGCTATCTGCATATACATGGAAAAATCTACACCGCTATCTCTTTACACATGGAAATATCTGCACTGCTCTCAGTATGAACATGGAAATATCTACACCGCTATCTGTATGAACATGGAAATATCTACAGCACAATCTGTACGAACATGGAAATATCTACACCGCTATCGGTATGAACATGGATATATCTACACAGCCATCTGGATGAACATGGAAATATCTACACCGCTATCTGTATAAACATGGAAATATCTACACCGCTGTCTGTGTACACATGCATACATCTTCACCGCTATCTGTATAACCATGGATATATATACAAAGCTATCTGTATGAACATGGAAATATCTACACCGCTATCTGTTTGAACATGGAAATACCTAAACCGCTATCTGCATGAAAATGGAAATATCTACACAGATATCTGCATATACATGGAAATATCTACACAGCTATCTCTTTACACATGGAAATAACTACACCGCTATCTGTATGAACTTTTATATATCTACACCGCCATCTGTATGAACATGGAAATATCTGCACGGCCACCTGTATGAACATATAAATATCTACACCGCCATCTGTATTAAGATGGAGATATCTACACCGCTATGTGTATAAACATGGAAATACCTACACCGCTATCTGTAAAATCATGGAAATGTCTACACCGCTATCTGTATAAACCTGGAAATATCTACACCGCTACCTGTATAAACATGGAAATATCAGCACCGCTATCTGTATGAACGTGGAAATAACAGCCGTCCTATCTGTATGAACATGGAAATATCAACACCACTATCTGTATGAACATGGAAATATCTACACCACTATCTGTATGAACATGGAAATATCTTCACCGCCATCAGTATGATCATGGATATCTCTACACAACCATCTGGATGAAAATGGAATTATCTACACCGCTATCTCCATGAACATGGAAATAGCTACGCCAACATCTGTATGAACATGCAAATATCTACACCGCAATCTGTATGAACATGGAAATATCTACACCGCTATCTGTATGAACATGGAAATATCTACACCGCTATCTGTATGAACATGGAAATATCAGCACCGCTAGCTGTATAAACATGGAAATATCTACAAATCTATCTGCATGAACATGTAAATATCTACACCGCTATCTGTGTAAACATGCATACCTTTTCACTGCAATCTGTATAAGCATGGAAATATCTACACCGCTATCTGTTTGAACATGGAAATATCTAAACCGCTATCAGCATGAAAATGGAAATATCTACACAGCTATCTGCATATACATGGAAGTATCTACACAGCTATCTCTTTACACATGGAAATAACTACACCGCTATCTGTATGAACATGGAAATATCTACACCGCTATCTGTATGAACATGGAAATAACTGCACCGCCATCTGTATGAACATATAAATACACCGCCATCTGTATTAAGATGGAGATATCTAGACTGCTATCCGTATAAACATGGAAATATCCACACCGCTATCTGTATAAACATGGAAATATCTACACTGCTACCTGTATAAACATGGAAATATCTACACCGCTACCTGTATAAACATGGAAATATCAGCACCGCTATCTGTATGAACATAGAAATATCAGCCCCTCTATCTGTATGAACATATAAATATCTACACCGCTATCTCTATGAACATGGAAATATCTACACCGCTATCTGTTTGAACATGGAAATATCTAAACCGCTATCTGCATGAAAATGGAAATATCTTCACAGTTATCTCTTCACTCATGGAAATAACTACACCGCTATCTGTATGAACATGGAAATATCTTCACCGCCATCTGTATGAACATGCATATATCTACACAGCCATCTGGACGAACATGGAAATATCTACACCGCTATCTGTATGAACATGGAAATATCTACACCGCTATCTGTATGAACATGGATATATCTACACAGCCCTATGGATGAACTTGGAAATATCCACACCGCTATCTGTGTAAACATGCATACATCTTCACCGCTATCTGTATAAACATGGAAATATCTACACCGCTATCCGTATGAATATGGAAATATCTACACCGCTATCTGTGTGAAGATGGAAACATATACACCGCTATCTGCATGAAAATGGAAATATCTACACAGCTATCTGCATATACATGGAAATATCTACACAGCTATCTCTTTACACATGGAAATAACTACACCGCTATCTGTATGAACATGGAAATATCTACACCGCCATCTGTATGAACACGAAAATAACTGCACCGCCATCTGTATGAACATGGAAATATCTACACCGCCATCTGTATTAAGATGGAGATATCTACACCGCTATCTGAATAAACATGGTAATATCTAGAACACTATCTGTATAAACATGGAAATATCTACACCGCTATCTGTATAAACATGGAAATATCTACACCGCTACCTGTATAAACATGGAAATATCAGCACTGCTATCTGTATGAACATGGAAATACCTACTCCGCTATCTGTATGAACATGGAAATATCTACACCGCCATCTGTATGAACATATAAATATCTACACCGCCATCTGTATTAAGAAGGAGATATCTACACCGCTAACTGTATAAACATGGAAATATCTACACCTCTGCCTGTATAAACATGGAAATATCAGCACCGCTATCTGCACGAACATGAAAATATCTACACCGCTACCTGTAAGTACATGGAAATATCTACACCACCATCTGTATGCACATGGAAATATCTGCAACGCCATCTGTATGAACATATAAATATCTACACCGCCATCTGTATTAAGAAGGAGATATCTACACCGCTATCTGTATAAACATGGATATATCTACACAGCCATCTGGATGAACATGGAAATATCTACACCGCTATCTGTATGAACATGGAAATATCTACACCGCTATCTGTATGAACATGGATATATCTACACAGCCATCTGGATGAACATGAAAATATCTACACCGCTATCTGTATGAACATGGAAATATCTACACCGCTATCTGTATGAACATGGATATATCTACACAGCCATCTGTATGAACATGGAAATATCTACACCGCTATCTGTATGAGCATGGAAATATCTACACCGCTATCTGTATGAACATGGAAATATCTACACCGCTATCTGTTTGAACATGGAAATATCTACACCGCTGTCTGCATTAAAATGGAAATACCTACACAGCTATCTGCATATACTTGGAAATATCTACACAGATATCTCTTTACACATGGAAATAACTTCACCGCTATCTCTATAAACATGGAAATATCTACACCGACATCTTTATGAACATGGAAATATCTGCACCGCCATCTGTATGAACATATAAATATCTACACCGCCATCTCTATTAAGAAGGAAATATCTAAAACGCTATCTGTATGAACATGGAAATATCTACACTGCTATCTGTATGAACATGGAAATATCTACACCGCTATCTGTACGAACATGGAAATATCTTCACCGCCATCTGTATGAACGTGGATATATCTACACAGCCATCTGGATGAACATGGAAATATCTACAACGCTATCTGTATGAACATGGAAATATCTACACCGCTCTCTGTTTGAACATGGAAATATCTACACCGCTACCTGCATGACAATGGAAATATCTACACAGCTATCTGCATATACATGGAAATATCTACAAAGCTATGTCTTTACACATGGAAATAACTACACCACTATCTCTATAAACATGGAAATATCTACACCGCCATCTGTATGAACATGGAAATATCTGCACCTCCATCTGTATGAACATATAAATATCTACACCGCCATCTGTATTAAGATGGAGATATCTACACCGCTATCTGTATAAACTTGGAAATATCTACACCGCTATCTGTATAAACATGGAAATATCTACACCGCTATCTGTATAAACATGGAAATATCTACACCGCTATCTGCATGAAAATGGAAATATCTACACAGCTATCTGCATACACATGGAAATATGTACAAAGATATCTCTTTACACATGGAAATAACTACACCACTATCTCTATAAACATGGAAATATCTACACCGCCATCTGTATGAACATGGAAATATCTACACCGCTATCTGTATGAATATGGAAATATCTACACCGCTATCTGTTTGAACATGGAAATATCTACACCGCTATCTGCTTGAAAATGGAAATATCTACACTGCTATCTGCATATACATGGAAATATCTACACAGCTATCTCTTTACACATGGAAATAACTACACCGCTATCTGTATGAACATGGAAATATCTACACCGCCATCTGTATGAACATGGAAATATCTGCACCGCCATCTGTATGAACATATAAGTATCTACACCGCCATCTGTATTAAGATGGAGATTTCTACACCGCTATCTGTATAAACATGGAAATATCTACACCGCTACCTGTATAAACATGCAAATATCAGCACCGCTCTCTGTATGAACATGGAAATATATACACCGCTTTCTGCATTAAAATGGAAATATCTACACAGCTATCTGCATATACGTGGAAATATCTACACAGCTATCTCTTTACACATGGAAATAACTACACCGCTATCTCTATAAACATGGAAATATCTACAACGACATCTTTATGAACATGGAAATATCTGCACCACCATCTTTATGAACTTATAAATATCTACACCGCCATCTGTATTAAGAAGGAGATATCTACACCACTATCTGTATAAACATGGAAATATCTACACCGCTATCTGTATAAACATGGAAATATCTACACCGCTATCTGTATAAACATGGAAATATCTACACCGCTACCTGTATAAACATGGAAATATCAGCACCGCTATCGGTATGAACATGGAAATATCTAAACCACTATCTGAATGAACATGGAAATATCTACACCGCTATCTGTATGAACATGGAAATATCTTCACCGTCATCTGTATGAACATGGATATATCTACACAGCCATCTGGATGAACATGGAAATATGTACACAGCCATCTGGATGAACATGGAAATATCTACACCGATATCTGTATGAACATGGAAATAGCTACACCGCTATCTGTATGAACATGGAAATATCTACACCAATATCTATATGAAAATGGAAATATCTACACCGCCATCTGTATGAACATGGAAATATCTGAACCGCCATCTGTATGAACATATAAATAACTACACCGCCATCTGTATTAAGATGGAGATAACTACACCAATATCTGTATAAACTTGGAAATATCTACACCGCTATCTGTATGAACTTGGAAATATCTACACCACTACCTGTATAAACTTGGAAATATAAGCAACGCTATCTGCATGAACATGGAAATATCTACACCGCTATCTGTACGAACATCGAAATATCTACACCGCTATCTGTATGAACATGGAAAGAGCTGCACCGCTATCTGTATGAATATGGAAATATCTACAGCACTATCTGTATGAACATGGAAATATCTACACCGCTATGTGTTTGAACATGGATATATCTACACAGCCATCTGGATGAACATGGAAATATGTACACCTCTTTCTGTATGAACATGGAAATATCTACACCGCTATCTGTGTAAACATGCATACATCTTCACCGCTATCTGTATAAACATGTATATATCTACAAAGCTATCTTTATGAACTTGGAAATATCTACACCGCTTTCTCTTTGAACATGGAAATATCTAAACCGCTATCTGCGTGAAAATGGAAATATCTACACAGCTATCTGCATATACATGGAAATACCTACACAGCTATCTCTTTACACATGGAAATAACTACACCGCTATCTGTATGAAAAAGGATATATTTACAGCGCCATCTGTATGAACATGGAAATATCTGCACGGCCATCTGTATGAACATATAAATATCTACACCGCCATCTGTATTAAGATGGAGATATCTACACCGCTACCTGTATAAACATGGAAATATCAGCACTGCTATCTGTATGAACATGGAAATACCTACTCTGCTATCTGTATGAACATGGAAATATCTACACCGCCATCTGTATGAACATATAAATATCTACACCGCCATCTGTATTAAGAAGGAGATATCTACACCGCTGCCTGTATAAACATGGAAATATCAGCACCGCTATCTGCACGAACATGAAAATATCTACACCGCTACCTGTAAGTACATGGAAATATCTACACCGCCATCTGTATGCACATGGAAATATCTGCAACGCCATCTGTATGAACATATAAATATCTACACCGCCATCTGTATTAAGAAGGAGATATCTACACCGCTATCTGTATAAACATGGATATATCTACACAGCCATCTGGATGAACATGGAAATATCTACACCGCTATCTGTATGAACATGGAAATATCTACACCGCTATCTGTATGAACATGGATATATCTACACAGCCATCTGGATGAACATGAAAATATCTACACCGCTATCTGTATGAACATGGAAATATCTACACCGCTATCTGTATGAACATGGATATATCTACACAGCCATCTGTATGAACATGGAAATATCTACACCGCTATCTGTATGAGCATGGAAATATCTACACCGCTATCTGTATGAACATGGAAATATCTACACCGCTATCTGTTTGAACATGGAAATATCTACACCGCTGTCTGCATTAAAATGGAAATACCTACACAGCTATCTGCATATACTTGGAAATATCTACACAGATATCTCTTTACACATGGAAATAACTTCACCGCTATCTCTATAAACATGGAAATATCTACACCGACATCTTTATGAACATGGAAATATCTGCACCGCCATCTGTATGAACATATAAATATCTACACCGCCATCTCTATTAAGAAGGAAATATCTAAAACGCTATCTGTATGAACATGGAAATATCTACACCGCTATCTGTATGAACATGGAAATATCTACACCGCTATCTGTACGAACATGGAAATATCTTCACCGCCATCTGTATGAACGTGGATATATCTACACAGCCATCTGGATGAACATGGAAATATCTACAACGCTATCTGTATGAACATGGAAATATCTACACCGCTCTCTGTTTGAACATGGAAATATCTAGACCGCTACCTGCATGACAATGGAAATATCTACACAGCTATCTGCATATACATGGAAATATCTACAAAGCTATGTCTTTACACATGGAAATAACTACACCACTATCTCTATAAACATGGAAATATCTACACCGCCATCTGTATGAACATGGAAATATCTGCACCTCCATCTGTATGAACATATAAATATCTACACCGCCATCTGTATTAAGATGGAGATATCTACACCGATATCTGTATAAACTTGGAAATATCTACACCGCTATCTGTATAAACATGGAAATATCTACACCGCTATCTGTATAAACATGGAAATATCTACACCGCTATCTGCATGAAAATGGAAATATCTACACAGCTATCTGCATACACATGGAAATATGTACAAAGATATCTCTTTACACATGGAAATAACTACACCACTATCTCTATAAACATGGAAATATCTACACCGCCATCTGTATGAACATGGAAATATCTACACCGCTATCTGTATGAATATGGAAATATCTACACCGCTATCTGTTTGAACATGGAAATATCTACACCGCTATCTGCTTGAAAATGGAAATATCTACACTGCTATCTGCATATACATGGAAATATCTACACAGCTATCTCTTTACACATGGAAATAACTACACCGCTATCTGTATGAACATGGAAATATCTACACCGCTATCTGTATGAACATGGAAATATCTACACCGCCATCTGTATTAAGATGGAGATATCTACACCGCTATCTGTATAAACATGGAAATATCTACACCGCTACCTGTATAAACATGCAAATATCAGCACCGCTCTCTGTATGAACATGGAAATATATACACCGCTATCTGTATGAACATGGAAATATCTACACCGCTGTCTGCATTAAAATGGAAATATCTACACAGCTATCTGCATATACGTGGAAATATCTACACAGCTATCTCTTTACACATGGAAATAACTACACCGCTATCTCTATAAACATGGAAATATCTACAACGACATCTTTATGAACATGGAAATATCTGCACCACCATCTTTATGAACTTATAAATATCTACACCGCCATCTGTATTAAGAAGGAGATATCTACACCACTATCTGTATAAACATGGAAATATCTACACCGCTATCTGTATAAACATGGAAATATCTACACCGCTATCTGTATAAACATGGAAATATCTACACCGCTACCTGTATAAACATGGAAATATCAGCACCGCTATCGGTATGAACATGGAAATATCTAAACCACTATCTGAATGAACATGGAAATATCTACACCGCTATCTGTATGAACATGGAAATATCTTCACCGTCATCTGTATGAACATGGATATATCTACACAGCAATCTGGATGAACATGGAAATATGTACACAGCCATCTGGATGAACATGGAAATATCTACACCGATATCTGTATGAACATGGAAATAGCTACACCGCTATCTGTATGAACATGGAAATATCTACACCAATATCTATATGAAAATGGAAATATCTACACCGCCATCTGTATGAACATGGAAATATCTGCACCGCCATCTGTATGAACATATAAATAACTACACCGCCATCTGTATTAAGATGGAGATAACTACACCAATATCTGTATAAACTTGGAAATATCTACACCGCTATCTGTATGAACTTGGAAATATCTACACCACTACCTGTATAAACTTGGAAATATAAGCAACGCTATCTGCATGAACATGGAAATATCTACACCGCTATCTGTACGAACATCGAAATATCTACACCGCTATCTGTATGAACATGGAAAGAGCTGCACCGCTATCTGTATGAATATGGAAATATCTACAGCACTATCTGTATGAACATGGAAATATCTACACCGCTATGTGTTTGAACATGGATATATCTACACAGCCATCTGGATGAACATGGAAATATGTACACCGCGATCTGTGTAAACATGCATACATCTTCACCGCTATCTGTATAAACATGTATATATCTACAAAGCTATCTTTATGAACTTGGAAATATCTACACCGCTTTCTCTTTGAACATGGAAATATCTAAACCGCTATCTGCGTGAAAATGGAAATATCTACACAGCTATCTGCATATACATGGAAATACCTACACAGCTATCTCTTTACACATGGAAATAACTACACCGCTATCTGTATGAAAAAGGATATATTTACAGCGCCATCTGTATAAACATGGAAATATCTGCACGGCCATCTGTATGAACATATAAATATATACACCGCCATCTGTATTAAGATGGAGATATCTACACCGCTATCTGTATAAACATGGAAATGTCTACACCGCTATCTGTATAAACCTGGAAATATCTACACCGATACCTGTATAAACATGGAAATATCAGCACTGCTATCTGTATGAACATGGAAATATCAGCCCCCCTATCTGTATGAACATGGAAATATCTACACCACTATCTGTATGAACATGGAAATATCTACACCGCTATCTGTATGAACATGGAAATATCTTCACCGCCATCTGTATGAACATGGATATCTCTTCACAGCCATCTGGATGAACATGGAAATATCTACACTGCTATCTCCATGAACATGGAAATAGCTACACCGCCATCTGTATGAACCTGCAAATATCCACACCACCATCTCTATGAACATGGAAATATCTGCACCGCCATCTGTATGAACATATAAATAACTACACTGCAATCTGCATTAAGATGGAGATATCTACACCGCTATCTGTATAAACCTGGAAATATATACACCGCTATCTGTAAAAACATGGAAATATCTACACCGCTACCTGTATAAACATGGAAATATACGCACCGCTATCTGTATGAACATGGAAATATCAGCCCCTCTATCTGAATGAACATGGAAATATCTACACCACTATCTGTATGAACATGGAAATAACTACACCGCTATCTGTATGAACATGGAATTATCTTCACCACCATCTGTATGTACATGGATATGTCTACACAGCCATCTCGATGAACATGGAAATATCTACACCACTATCTGTATGAACATGGAAATATCTACACCGCTATCTTTATGAACATGGAAATAGCTACACCACTATCTGTATGAACATGGAAATATCTACACCACTATCTGTATGAACATGAAAATATCTACAACGCTATCTGTATGAACATGGAAATATCTTCACCGCCATCTGTATGAACATGGATATATCTACACAACAATATGGATGAACATGGAAATATCTACACCGCTATCTGTATAAACATGGAAATATCTACACCGCTATCTGTATAAACATGGAAATATATACACCGCTACCTGTATAAACATGGAAATATAAGCACCGCTATCTGTACGAACATGGAAATATCTACACCGCTATCTGTATGAACATGGAAATAGCTACACCGCTATCTGTATGAACATGGAAATATCTACAGCACTATCTGTATGAACATGGAAATATCTACACCGCTATCTATATGAACATGGAAATATCTACACCGCTATCTGTACGAACATCGAAATATCTACACCGCTATCTGTATGAACATGGAAAGAGCTGCACCGCTATCTGTATGAATATGGAAATATCTACAGCACTATCTGTATGAACATGGAAATATCTACACCGCTATGTGTTTGAACATGGATATATCTACACAGCCATCTGGATGAACATGGAAATATGTACACCTCTTTCTGTATGAACATGGAAATATCTACACCGCTATCTGTGTAAACATGCATACATCTTCACCGCTATCTGTATAAACATGTATATATCTACAAAGCTATCTTTATGAACTTGGAAATATCTACACCGCTTTCTCTTTGAACATGGAAATATCTAAACCGCTATCTGCGTGAAAATGGAAATATCTACACAGCTATCTGCATATACATGGAAATACCTACACAGCTATCTCTTTACACATGGAAATAACTACACCGCTATCTGTATGAAAAAGGATATATTTACAGCGCCATCTGTATAAACATGGAAATATCTGCACGGCCATCTGTATGAACATATAAATATCTACACCGCCATCTGTATTAAGATGGAGATATCTACACCGCTACCTGTATAAACATGGAAATATCAGCACTGCTATCTGTATGAACATGGAAATACCTACTCCGCTATCTGTATGAACATGGAAATATCTACACCGCCATCTGTATGAACATATAAATATCTACACCGCCATCTGTATTAAGAAGGAGATATCTACACCGCTAACTGTATAAACATGGAAATATCTACACCGCTGCCTGTATAAACATGGAAATATCAGCACCGCTATCTGCACGAACATGAAAATATCTACACCGCTACCTGTAAGTACATGGAAATATCTACACCGCCATCTGTATGCACATGGAAATATCTGCAACGCCATCTGTATGAACATATAAATATCTACACCGCCATCTGTATTAAGAAGGAGATATCTACACCGCTATCTGTATAAACATGGATATATCTACACAGCCATCTGGATGAACATGGAAATATCTACACCGCTATCTGTATGAACATGGAAATATCTACACCGCTATCTGTATGAACATGGATATATCTACACAGCCATCTGGATGAACATGAAAATATCTACACCGCTATCTGTATGAACATGGAAATATCTACACCGCTATCTGTATGAACATGGATATATCTACACAGCCATCTGTATGAACATGGAAATATCTACACCGCTATCTGTATGAGCATGGAAATATCTACACCGCTATCTGTATGAACATGGAAATATCTACACCGCTATCTGTTTGAACATGGAAATATCTACACCGCTGTCTGCATTAAAATGGAAATACCTACACAGCTATCTGCATATACTTGGAAATATCTACACAGATATCTCTTTACACATGGAAATAACTTCACCGCTATCTCTATAAACATGGAAATATCTACACCGACATCTTTATGAACATGGAAATATCTGCACCGCCATCTGTATGAACATATAAATATCTACACCGCCATCTCTATTAAGAAGGAAATATCTAAAACGCTATCTGTATGAACATGGAAATATCTACACCGCTATCTGTATGAACATGGAAATATCTACACCGCTATCTGTACGAACATGGAAATATCTTCACCGCCATCTGTATGAACGTGGATATATCTACACAGCCATCTGGATGAACATGGAAATATCTACAACGCTATCTGTATGAACATGGAAATATCTACACCGCTCTCTGTTTGAACATGGAAATATCTAGACCGCTACCTGCATGACAATGGAAATATCTACACAGCTATCTGCATATACATGGAAATATCTACAAAGCTATGTCTTTACACATGGAAATAACTACACCACTATCTCTATAAACATGGAAATATCTACACCGCCATCTGTATGAACATGGAAATATCTGCACCTCCATCTGTATGAACATATAAATATCTACACCGCCATCTGTATTAAGATGGAGATATCTACACCGCTATCTGTATAAACTTGGAAATATCTACACCGCTATCTGTATAAACATGGAAATATCTACATCGCTATCAGTATAAACATGGAAATATCTACACCGCTATCTGCATGAAAATGGAAATATCTACACAGCTATCTGCATACACATGGAAATATGTACAAAGATATCTCTTTACACATGGAAATAACTACACCACTATCTCTATAAACATGGAAATATCTACACCGCCATCTGTATGAACATGGAAATATCTACACCGCTATCTGTATGAATATGGAAATATCTACACCGTTATCTGTTTGAACATGGAAATATCTACACCGCTATCTGCTTGAAAATGGAAATATCTACACTGCTATCTGCATATACATGGAAATATCTACACAGCTATCTCTTTACACATGGAAATAACTACACCGCTATCTGTATGAACATGGAAATATCTACACCGCCATCTGTATGAACATGGAAATATCTGCACCGCCATCTGTGTGAACATATAAATATCTACACCGCCATCTGTATTAAGATGGAGATATCTACACCGCTATCTGTATAAACATGGAAATATCTACACCGCTACCTGTATAAACATGCAAATATCAGCACCGCTCTCTGTACGAACATGGAAATATATACACCGCTATCTGTATGAACATGGAAATATCTACACCGCTGTCTGCATAAAAATGGAAATATCTACACAGCTATCTGCATATACGTGGAAATATCTAAACAGCTATCTCTTTACACATGGAAATAACTACACCGCTATCTCTATAAACATGGAAATATCTACAACGACATCTTTATGAACATGGAAATATCTGCACCACCATCTTTATGAACTTATAAATATCTACACCGCCATCTGTATTAAGAAGGAGATATCTACACCACTATCTGTATAAACATGGAAATATCTACACCGCTATCTGTATAAACATGGAAATATCTACACCGCTATCTGTATAAACATGGAAATATCTACACCGCTACCTGTATAAACATGGAAATATCAGCACCGCTATCGGTATGAACATGGAAATATCTAAACCACTATCTGAATGAACATGGAAATATCAACACCGCTATCTGTATGAACATGGAAATATCTTCACCGTCATCTGTATGAACATGGATATATCTACACAGCCATCTGGATGAACATGGAAATATGTACACAGCCATCTGGATGAACATGGAAATATCTACACCGATATCTGTATGAACATGGAAATAGCTACACCGCTATCTGTATGAACATGGAAATATCTACACCAATATCTATATGAAAATGGAAATATCTACACCGCCATCTGTATGAACATGGAAATATCTGCACCGCCATCTGTATGAACATATAAATAACTACACCGCCATCTGTATTAAGATGGAGATAACTACACCAATATCTGTATAAACTTGGAAATATCTACACCGCTATCTGTATGAACTTGGAAATATCTACACCACTACCTGTATAAACTTGGAAATATAAGCAACGCTATCTGCATGAACATGGAAATATCTACACCGCTATCTGTACGAACATCGAAATATCTACACCGCTATCTGTATGAACATGGAAAGAGCTGCACCGCTATCTGTATGAATATGGAAATATCTACAGCACTATCTGTATGAACATGGAAATATCTACACCGCTATGTGTTTGAACATGGATATATCTACACAGCCATCTGGATGAACATGGAAATATGTACACCGCTATCTGTATGAACATGGAAATATCTACACCGCTATCTGTGTAAACATGCATACATCTTCACCGCTATCTGTATAAACATGTATATATCTACAAAGCTATCTTTATGAACTTGGAAATATCTACACCGCTTTCTCTTTGAACATGGAAATATCTAAACCGCTATCTGCGTGAAAATGGAAATATCTACACAGCTATCTGCATATACATGGAAATACCTACACAGCTATCTCTTTACACATGGAAATAACTACACCGCTATCTGTATGAAAAAGGATATATTTACAGCGCCATCTGTATAAACATGGAAATATCTGCACGGCCATCTGTATGAACATATAAATATATACACCGCCATCTGTATTAAGATGGAGATATCTACACCGCTATCTGTATAAACATGGAAATGTCTACACCGCTCTCTGTATAAACCTGGAAATATCTACACCGATACCTGTATAAACATGGAAATATCAGCACTGCTATCTGTATGAACATGGAAATATCAGCCCCCCTATCTGTATGAACATGGAAATATCTACACCACTATCTGTATGAACATGGAAATATCTACACCGCTATCTGTATGAACATGGAAATATCTTCACCGCCATCTGTATGAACATGGATATCTCTTCACAGCCATCTGGATGAACATGGAAATATCTACACTGCTATCTCCATGAACATGGAAATAGCTACACCGCCATCTGTATGAACCTGCAAATATCCACACCACCATCTCTATGAACATGGAAATATCTGCACCGCCATCTGTATGAACATATAAATAACTACACCGCAATCTGCATTAAGATGGAGATATCTACACCGCTATCTGTATAAACCTGGAAATATATACACCGCTATCTGTATAAACATGGAAATATCTACACCGCTACCTGTATAAACATGGAAATATACGCACCGCTATCTGTATGAACATGGAAATATCAGCCCCTCTATCTGAATGAACATGGAAATATCTACACCACTATCTGTATGAACATGGAAATAACTACACCGCTATCTGTATGAACATGGAATTATCTTCACCACCATCTGTATGTACATGGATATGTCTACACAGCCATCTCGATGAACATGGAAATATCTACACCACTATCTGTATGAACATGGAAATATCTACACCGCTATCTTTATGAACATGGAAATAGCTACACCACTATCTGTATGAACATGGAAATATCTACACCACTATCTGTATGAACATGAAAATATCTACAACGCTATCTGTATGAACATGGAAATATCTTCACCGCCATCTGTATGAACATGGATATATCTACACAACCATCTGGATGAACATGGAAATATCTACACCGCTATCTGTATAAACATGGAAATATCTACACCGCTATCTGTATAAACATGGAAATATATACACCGCTACCTGTATAAACATGGAAATATAAGCACCGCTATCTGTACGAACATGGAAATATCTACACCGCTATCTGTATGAACATGGAAATAGCTACACCGCTATCTGTATGAACATGGAAATATCTACAGCACTATCTGTATGAACATGGAAATATCTACACCGCTATCTATATGAACATGGAAATATCTACACCGCTATCTGTGTAAACATGCATACATCTTCACCGCTATCTGTATAAACATGGAAATAACTACACCGCTATCTGTATGAACATGGAAACATCTACACCGCTATCTGTTTGAACATGGAAATATCTAAACCGCTATCTGCATGACAATGGAAATATGTACACAGCTGTCTGCATATCCATGGATATATCTACACAGCTATCTCTTTACACATGGAAATAACTACACCGCTATCTGAATGAACATGGAAATATCAACACCGGCATCTGTATGAACATGGAAATATCTGCACGGCCATCTGTATGAACATATAAATATCTACACCGCCATCTGTATTAAGATGGAGATATCTAAACCGCTATCAGTATAAACATGGAAATATCTACAACGCTATCTGTATAAACATGGAAATATCTACACCGCTATCTTTATAAACATGGAAATATCTACACCGCTATCTGTATGAACATGGAAATAGCTACACCGTTATCTGTATGAACATGGAAATATCTACACCGCTATCTGTATGAACATGGAAATATCTACACCGCTATCTGTTTGAACATGGAAATATCTACACCGCTATCTGCATGAAAATGGAAATATTTACACACCTATCTGCATATACATGGAAATATCTACAAAGCTATCTCTTTATACATGGAAATAACTACACCACTATCTCTATAAACATGGAAATATCTACACCGCCCTCTGTATGCACATATAAATATCTACACCGCCATCTGTATTAAGATGGAGATATCTACACCGCTATCTGTATAAACTTGGAAATATCTACACCGCTATCTGTATAAACATGGAAATATCTACACCGCTATCTGTACGAACATGGAAATATCTACACCGCTATCTGTACGAACAGGGAAATAGCTGCACCGCTATCTGTATGAACATGGAAATATCTACACCACTATCTGTATGAACATGGAAATATCTACACCGCTATCTGTATGAACATGGATAAATCTACACAGCCATCTGTATGAACATGGAAATATCTACACCGCTATCTGTATGAACATGGAAATATCTAC